>NW_018128014.1:2635541-2650336 GCF_001952655.1 Monopterus albus | reverse complement strand
CCTCTGGTCCGTCGTTTTGGTGGAGCTGCTGGAGGAGTTTGTGGCGGTGGCGGACTGAGGCAGGACGACACAGATCAGGTCCCCGGAGACAATGCCGCAGGACGACAGAGTCTGATCAGTGTCTGACAGAAGCTCGGAGCCGTTCAGAGACAAACTAAACTCTGTGTCTGCACTGAGAGACAAGCACACGTTCGTTTCACATCAGGGAAATTGAATGATTCCTGTAATCTAACATAACTTTAAATGTTATCATTCTCAACCAAGTGACACCTTGCAGTTTATCCTGTAATTCACTGCCAGCAGGCGTACCAAGGTTCCTTACAGATACAGTCCCACAACCACCAGAAAGAAAAAAAAAACGCACATATGCACAGAACTATGCATGAAGGATCTGGGTCCAGTGTCTGACCTGAGTGCATGAGAAGACAAGATAGTCTCCTTGATGAGATCTCTGAGTTCTTTTAAATTGGGCTCTTCTCCCAGTAGCTCCACCAGGCTGGTCTGTCGGTTGATCCGAATGCGTAGCTTCATGCTGTGGATGAAACATGATCACAGCTGTCATAGAAAGCCTAGTGATTCACCGTGTACCTAAACATCAAACAGATCAAATTCATCTGGTTTGTGTGCAGTGGCACTGCCATGTTCAAGCTGCTGCTGCTGCTGCAAAGTTGAAAGCACACAAATGTCCAAAATATCATCATGTTGTAGCATCAAGATTGCCTTCATTGGAACCGAGGGGCCTAGACACAACCATGAGAAACACCAAATTAGGTGTAAACATACTTTTGGCCTGATTCTCTTGAGGCCTGGAGCACACATAAAAACAAACCTTGATATGATTTTATTAACAAACTGGTACGAATTCTGTTCGGGTGAGTCCAGATTAGACACAGATTGGGTGGGGACATACCTTTTCCTAAAGCAGAGCATCTTTGAACATTTGTACTATTATTATGTACAAGGTTGACCTGCTAAAAGAACTATAAACAAAAACCTCGGAGTCGGACAGGGTTAATTTGTTCATTTAAACTTCAGAATTTGAAAGACACCACCGACACCTTAGCTAACTAAAAAACGCACATACGACAAGAAGAGATGAAAGAAGTCCAACGTTAGCATAAGTGAAACTTTGTTTTGGAAGAAATGAACTGTTTCGTTTTCATTTCTAACCAGAAACGTTAACGTTAGCTAACTAACGTTTTTCATTTGCTGCGCAGCAGTGGAGCCTGCTAACTTTAGATATTGTAAGATCGTTAATTTGTTTAAGCAGCGTTTCTGGTGATGAAATTGTTCAGAGCCTCCAAACGAAACACAAAACAACTTACATGATGAATTAACTCGATGGCATTCAACAGTTTTCATGACAATTCTCTGATAAATCGCACTGTAAACACAAACCAGGAGCGACCACACGGCTCAACATGTCGCTTCCGGCCAAGACTTTCAAAATAAACACCCCAATTTATTTATTTATTTACAATTTGTCTGCTTAAAGAAGAAAGAAAACCTTTCAGTGGCAGAGTTACCAAACATCACCTTAAGCCAGGAAGATTTTTGTCTACATTTGTTTCTACATTTTTCATCATCCATTTATTTGACATAGCTCAGGTTTCTTTATACATTTTTAAAAGATGTTTTAAAATCTTGGCTGCCTAATCACCCAATAGTAAGGAATTGTTACAGTGTAATGTAATGTGAAGCATTAAACAGTAAGGCGCTGTTTTGTGGTTATAGGCTATCATACCACAGAAATGCAGAATGCTATTTTACTGTAAAATATTATAACACACAATGTATCACATTTTAATATATTTGTCCATCCTGTTTGTTATTTTTAAAGTTATGCTTGATCATATTCCTTTGCTTTTTACAAACCCACATTGTCATTTATATACAGTATGAACTATATTATATTTGATGTTTTATTATTATTTATTTTATTGTTGATCATATACACTATAACAATATATTGAAACTATATTGCCTTTACTTAGTAATTTATCAGCTTTTGCGCAAAAAATACATTACAGTTATTTATAATAGTTTAGGGTATTACACTACATATTTTTTACAAATTGTATTTTTTGATATTTGAAGACATTTTCTTTATTTGTAATGTTTCTTTTGCTACTATGTTATATTCAGAGGTGTTCCTAATATTCTGACCCTCTCATGTATGTCAATGGGCAGGACAAAAATATAGAAACACCTCTGAATGTAATGTAGTCCATTACAACACCACCTTTAACTATGACCTCAATAATGAACATAGAAATGAATTTGTACATTTATGACACTCTCACCAAAAACTGAAACATTTTGAGCTTCATAAACACAAATGTGAAGGCAGACGTGTTGCATTGAAGTGCATACAGATGTACAGGTGGTCATAATGTTATGCTTGATCGGTGTGTATGTATATGATCTTTTATTTTTTTGTTATGTTTTTTGGTGACCAATCAACTTCCGACAAAAGTTATTTGACTACAGCCACCACAAGCGAGCTGTAGAGTGTTAAAGTCTGACTTTTATTAGAACCACCAAAAAGACTAAATATAACGCATATTTTATTAACGTATATTTAGTCTTCTTTTGAGTTTTAGTCTAACAACGACATTTTGTTTGCGTTTTGGATCATCTTCATGCGTCATGCTATTAACAATCGCGTTTTCTGCCTAAATACTTGCGGGCTTCCGTCTCTTCCTTGCTGCTGGCATTTGGCACCAAACAGCCGTTGAATCGCAGCGTTAATTTCTGTGAGTTATAACATTTCTGGATCCAGAAAATGAGCCGAAATTACAACGATGAGCTGCAGTACCTGGAAAAAATCAACAGTAACTGCTGGAGGATTAAAAAGGGGTTTGTTCCCAACATGAAGGTGAGAATCTGTTGGTTGTGGACGTGGTTAGCTGGTTAGCTTAAAGAGCTACTGTAATTAACTAATACAGTCGGTGAGCACGTCAGATAGTTTCATAGACTGTCACCATACAGGAAAACACAACTGAAAATACGACAATAATCATTTTAATGTAGTTATAACAATCAATAAAATTAAACATGAAATCTGCCTCAGATTTTAGTTGCACCTGCTAACGTAGCTCAGTGATGCAACCATTAGCCGTAAAATGTAAACCGAGTTAAAGGGAGGATCCTACTATTAATGTATAATCTGACATGTGTTATTTCACGTCCTGCAGTATTGGTAAGTAGGCGTCTTGAAATACAAGACCCTAATTTTCAGATTGAATTCAGCCCAAGTTTAGAACATTGCCAAAGCCGCTATTAATATTTGGAAGAGCAAAACGTCTTATTAGTTTTTTAAAGTACATAAACTCGCATTTTCAGAAGGATTAATAGAATGTGGGCTAAGATAAAAATATCAATAGATACCTACATAGTTTCATGAGAGGGTGGTAATCTCAAAGTTCACACCTTGCAGTTATGTAAGAGTCCTTAAACTGAAGTTTTTCTATGGGAGTTCCACACAAGAAGAGCAAAATTAGACAGTTGGAAGTGTCACATTGGACTTGAAAAAACTGGGATGGAAATGTGATGTTTTCTGACATTTTATAGATCATTAATAGATGATCTACAAAATAAATCAAAAGTTACACCTGGTGACATGGTGATGCAGCTGTTCACTGTGGAATGTCAGCTGAATGAAAGGGAGGATCCTACAGAAAAAGATATAATCTAATAAATGTACATCCTGCAGTGTTAGTAAGCACCTTAAAGAAGAAGCTGATTTGAACTCTGCACAAGTTTAGAATATGACTCTTCATGCTAATGGCGATATCTGAAAAACACCTGATTTTTCTTTTAAATATACAACAAGATACAACACAAACATTTTAAAACAGAAATTCAGTGACGATAATGTAAGATGAACACATTAACATTCATTAAGATAAAATGCCACAATAACAGTCTCCATCCTTCAGGTCGAAGGGATTTTCTATGTGAATGACTCTCTGGAGAAACTGATGTTTGAGGAGCTTCGTAACGCCTGCCGAGGAGGAGGTCAGTGGAGCTGTTTAACCCTGAAATCATCTCCACCAGTGTACACAACATCTCCTGCTGTGATTTACTCATACTGTATATTTTGTTTTCCCCAGGCGTGGGTGGTTTCCTTCCAGCCATGAAACAAATTGGCAATGTGGCAGCACTGCCTGGAATTATACACGTGAGTACCGGGATTACTTGATCTTTACAAAAGATTCAAAAGAGAAAAGTGTTAAAAGCTGGAAGATTGCTTGTTGCATTTTGTGTTTATCGTTCAGTCCACATTAGAGTGAAAGAACACAAGAAAGGAGCCACAAGGTCCCAGCTGGACTTTGGTCTGTGGGCAAAAAATAACAGCATGAATAGTTTTTATTCCTCAGTGAACTTCATCCAAAGTGCAGTAAAGAGAGAAACCTAAACCAGACCAGTATTTGCTGTGCCCACCCAGTCCACCTGCACACAGTGTTTCGAGGTACTGGGTAGGAAGCTTGTTCCAGTGTCTTGGAGACGCTGCCACAGTGCCTGTGTGGACGCAGGCTGTCTCAGTGTCTCTGCATGTGATTTCACACTGACTCCATGACGCTGAGGTCAAGGCTCTGAGGGGGCCAGACCATCTGCTGCAGGAATCCTGGTCCTTCTGGTCTCTGGTCTCTGAGCAGAGTTCTTTATTACTCTGGTGAAGGTCTGGGCTCAGTGTCAGGTTGCAGGATGGATCTGGGGCTGATCAGATCCCTAAAGTTTAAGACATCTAACATGTCAAAACCTTTTTGTGTGTGTTAAACCTCTGGATCGTCAGCATGTTTGTGTTCACACCGTCTGTTTAATCCATCCCAGAGGTCCATCGGGCTCCCAGACGTCCACTCTGGATATGGATTTGCTATCGGAAACATGGCAGCCTTCGACATGAACGACCCTGAAGCTGTGGTGTCTCCAGGTGCATCCCACTCTTCAGACAATTGTAGAGATGGAACATCCCTGAAGGGTTGTTTTAATATGGCTGTCTGAGGTCTGTGTCATGCAGACAGAAGGCTGTCACATGGGTCCAGTGTATTTCACTAGAGCAAGATGTGAAAATCTTTTCTATGTACTAATTCAAGAACGGAGTGAAAATCAAACCAGTCTAATTTTGAGATCCCGCCCTCCTAAGATAACAGTACCACCAAATGCAAAAGTGACTTTACCCAGTAAATGTCCAATATTTTAATTGGTATTAATTCATATACTTGTAGGACTCAAACATGTGAAATTGCAGCTTTGTTTTCTAATTCTGTATCCAGCTTGCTCTGATAAAGCAGCACTCCCTGGTCATTGTTCCTGCAGGTGGGGTGGGATTCGACATCAACTGTGGTGTCCGTCTGCTGAGGACAAACCTGGATGAGCGGGATGTTCAGCCAGTGAAGGAGCAGCTGGCCCAGTCTCTGTTCGACCACATCCCAGTGGGAGTCGGGTCCAAGGGAGTCATCCCCATGGGAGCCAAGTAAGGAGGGGCCCACTCGGGCTGATACCAGATCACAGCACAGAGCGTCTCAGCCTGTCTCACCTGTCTTACCTGTGTGTCCTCAGGGACCTGGAGGAGGCTTTGGAGATGGGTGTGGACTGGTCTCTGAGGGAGGGCTATGCCTGGGCCGAGGACAAGGAGCACTGCGAGGAGTACGGCAGGATGCTGCAGGCCGACCCCAACAAAGTCTCCTCCAAGGCCAAGAAGAGAGGGCTGCCACAGGTGGTTTCATCTGGAGTCACCTTACAGACACCACATTACACAGGGCAGTCACTGCAAAGATTCAATATGACAAACAGTTTGAATAAATAGAGCACAAAAATATTCTGCTCGCTTTCTGCTCTGAGGACACAAGTGCTCACCTGCCCCGGTGCTGCAGCTGATGCCTGCATGTTAGAGCCACAGCTGACTCTTACTCTTGTTACTTCCATCGGGCCTCCTTCAGAACCATCAACAGTTCAGTTCAGGGTTGCTGCAGGCCTGAAAAAGCTTTGAGTTCAGTTTCCTCAAAAAATAAAAGGCTTTTCGAATCTAATATCATTCCTAATATTCTGAACTCCTCATACAGTATATGTCAAGGGGGAGGACAAATAAGTAGACACCTGGGACTATGCTGCAGTCCAGTACAACACCACCCTCGGTAAAAACTGAGCTTCCTACAGACAGATGTTACCGCAGGGCTGTTGTGTTGGATTGCAGTCAGTTGTACGAGTGTACCTGATAAAGTGAAGGTGTTTTTGTGCGTTGAAGCTGGGGACTCTGGGAGCAGGAAACCACTACGCTGAGATCCAGGTGGTGGATGAGATCTACAATGACTACGCCGCCAAGAAGATGGGTATCGACCACAAAGGCCAGGTGTGCGTGATGATCCACAGCGGCAGCAGAGGCCTGGGACACCAGGTGGCCACAGGTGGGCGCAGTCTAACACAGCTGTCAGAGCAGGGCTTTGTGTCTCGACCGAGGAACAAACACACAAAGGTTTTCACACAGTCTGGATTTGTCAGAACACCTGGAGTCCAGGTTCAGTTGGAAACCTCCCTTACTCCATCTGCATGATGTCAGAACAAACCTGTGAGTGTCCTGTTGTCAGCTTCACACAGTTCAACGCTGCCAGGAAAGCAGAACACATGAAGAATGACCCCAGTAATTGTTTGTCACAGGCCACCACAGTTTTTAAAGTTTCTTTCAAAACATTTGTGTGGTCCAGAGACAGAGATGATGTGTGCAACATCTGTAAACATGTTGGTGTTGTTGACAGATGCTCTGGTTGCCATGGAGAAGGCGATGAAGCGGGATAAGATCACGGTGAATGACCGACAGCTGGCCTGTGCTCGTATCACCTCAGAGGAAGGCCAGGACTACCTGAAGGGCATGGCTGCTGCAGGAAACTACGCCTGGGTCAACCGTTCATCGATGACCTTCCTCACCAGACAGGTGTGTACACAGCTGAGCAGGCAGGGCTGTTCGCTGGGGCCCGGCTTTCTCACATTACTGTATTTTTCAGGCCTTTTCTAAAGTGTTTGGCACCACGCCGGATGACCTGGACATGCACGTCATCTACGACGTTTCGCACAACATTGCTAAAGTGGAAGAGCACATGGTGGATGGGAAACAGAAGACTCTGCTGGTCCACCGCAAAGGATCCACCCGAGCCTTCCCCCCGCACCACCCCCTCATCCCTGTAGACTACCAGGTACACACAGTCCAGCAAATCCTTCGGGCTGGGTGTAGGGGGTGTAGGGTGCTGTTGGAGATCTCAACCTACCACTTCTGTGTTTGATCAGCTCACGGGTCAGCCGGTGTTGATCGGAGGGACGATGGGCACCTGCAGTTACGTCCTCACAGGGACCGAACAAGGAATGACAGAAACGTTCGGCACCACCTGTCATGGAGCAGTAAGAGTCCCGTCCTTCAGTTAGCAACATTTTCTAATAGTGCACGGACCGAGAGAGCGAGACAACGTCGTCTGGTTGTGGTGGGCCTCAGACTGAGGCTGGGCGAGAGGCCGACTGCTCCGCATGTAAACGGCACACTTTCAGACTTGTCTGTTGTTTCAGGGTCGCGCTCTGTCTCGAGCAAAGTCCCGCAGGAATCTGGACTTCCAGGACGTCTTGGACAAACTGGCTGACATGGGCATCGCCATCCGAGTGGCTTCACCCAAACTGGTCATGGAGGAGGTGAGCAAACTCCCGAACACCGGCATTTAACTTTCAGTTAGCTCCAAGTGTGACTAAAAGTTAATAGAGATACTGAATTTATTATGTGAGGATCAGTTTGTTTTACCAAAGTTCACTTTACACAACATCTTATGTTAGTGATCAAGTTTCATTCTTGCATATTTCAGAAGGTTAGGGTTATTGTATTTGTGTTATTTGTAAAATAGTATGGACTTTTCTTTTGTACTTTTATTCACTACACAAATACATACAGTCAGGGAAAAAATTATTTGAACCCCAGCTGATTTTGTAATTTTGCCCACTAACAAAGAAATGATCAGTCTATAATGTCAATGGTAGGTTTATGTGAACAGTGAGAGACACAACAATAACAAAAAAAAACCCCAGAAAAATGCATTACAAAAAAAGTTATACATTAATTTGCATTTTCATGAATGAAATAAGTATTTGATCCCCCATCAGTCAGCAAGCTCTCTGGCTCCCAGGTGTATTTTATACAGGTAACGAGCTGACATTGGGAGCCCTCTCAGCTCGTTACCTGTATAAAAGAGACCTGTCCACAGAAGCAATCAATCAATCCAGATTCCAAACTCTTCACCATGGCCAAGACCAAAGAGCTTTCCAAGGATGTCAGGGACAAGATTGTGGACCTACACAAGGCTGGAATGGGCTACAAGACCATCGCCAAGCAGCTGGGTGAGAAGGTGACAACAGTTGGTGCGATTATTCGCAAATGGAAGAAACATAAATTAACTGCCAATCTCCCTCGGTCTGGAGCTCCATGCAAGATCTCACCTCGTGGAGTTTCAATGATAATGAGAACGGTGAGGAATCAGCCCAGAACTACTTGGGAGGAACTTGTCAATGATCTCAAGGCAGCTGGGACCATAGTCACCAAAAAAACAGTTGGTAACACACTACGCCGTGAAGGAATGGAATCCTGCTGTGCCCGCAAGGTCCCCCTGCTCAAGAAAGCACATCTACAGGCCCATTTGAAGTTTGCCACTGAACATCTGACTGATTCAGAGGAAGACTGGGTGAAAGTGTTGTGGTCAGATGAGACCAAAATCGAGCTCTTTGGCATCAACTCAACTCGCCGTGTTTGGAGGAGGAGGAATGCTGCCTATGACTCCAAAAACACCGTCCCCATCGTCTAATATGAAGGTGGAAACATTATGCTTTGGGGGTGTTTTTCTGCCAAGGGGACATTTGTAATGCATTTTTCTGGATTTTTTTTGTTATTGTTGTGTCTCTCACTGTTCACATAAACCTACTATTGAAATTGTAGACTGATCATTTCTTTGTTAGTGGGCAAACTTACAAAATCAGCTGGGGTTCAAATAATTTTTTCCCCCACTGTATTTAAGTTTTTGTTGGTTATTAATTTAAAAAGTGCTTTCAAGTTGTTTATATATTTTTGTTCATTTCATTGAACTTTAGTTTTTATTTTCTGAAGCTCTATTATATATTATAAAGCTCTATGCTTCATTCCCAGGCTCCTGAATCATACAAGAACGTGACAGATGTGGTCAACACGTGTCACGACGCCGGGATCAGCCAGAAGGCGATCAAACTACGACCCATCGCTGTGATCAAAGGCTGATGCTGCAGTTAGACAATTTAGTGCAAATCAAGGTTGTGGACTCATGATGCAGGAATCTAAGTTCTTTTTCCTTTTGAAGTGAATTTATGTTGAGAAACTGCAGAGGAAACAGGAAACTGAAAATCTGATTTCTGACCTTTAAAATGTTTAGTTTTTGCCAAATAAAGATCATTTCAGAAATGAATTTAACCTAATATGCTTCAACAGCATTTCTGTGACGTGTCCATAAGTGCAACAGAAATATTTTTGAAAATTGTTTGATTTTCCTGTACATGAATTCACTGTGAACTCCAAACTAAAAGTTGTCCTTGATGTATTTTTGAATAGTTGTAACTTCTCTGATGAAGACAGTTGAAAGGAGACTGAGTGGAAACCCAACCAGCAGGGTCACTAATCAATCAGCTGATCATTGTCCTGATGATCTGATTGTTCCCAGAATGTCAGACACTGAGTAAAAGTCCCACTGTGACTCTCCAGAGCCAAAGGTGGCGTCTCCAAATGTCTTGTGTCCAACCAGCAGACTCACAGAGACTCAGCTGATTCTCATGTCTGACAAAGAAAAGCATCAGCTCCTCACATTAAAGAAGGTGGAACCAGAACATGTCGGTGAATGTTGCTTCTAAATTTGATTTATTTGATTTGATTTATTTATTCTTAAATAGCTGAGGTTCATTTTCTACCAGTGAACTGACTCATGGCTGCAGCTCTAGGTCACTGAGTGGCTTCATGAGGACGACACAGTGAGTCGGACACAGAGGGTCGGACACAGTGAGGGGATCTGGTTCGGAAGCAGGACGTTTCCTCCTCTGATAGAGGAGACCTGACACTGCTCTGGAGACACTTTCCATCTGTGTTACAGTGGTTTTACAATATATTTTACAGAGATCCTTCATAGAGGTGGCACACAGTTCATCAGACAAACTGTTGTAGGAATCTACTGAACCTCTTTAAAATATTTATATTGAGTTATGTTTGAAGATTTCAGTTTTTTGGTCACAAACACATCATCTTCTTTTCACAGTTGCCTATAAGAAAAATGTAAACCACCACTGGAGGTATACTTATGCAGGTTTTATTAATGCTGTTTGCCTGTGTGACCACATGTAACTGAAAGCAACAGGCACTTTCTCTGCTCTTCCAAAGGCAAACATTCACAGAAAATCTACCACATCTGCAGCTAAAGAACAAGTGAAAACAAATTAATGAAATTACAAGGAAAGCACTAAACCTGACCCTGTGACGCTGACAGAGGAAACAGTAGGGTGACTGAGGTGAAACAGGAGCTCCGGAGTCATGATATCCAAAGCCTGACAAGAAAAATATCTCTTCAGTTCAGGGTTTTGCATTTTTCACATCAGCAAAAAGATCAGACAGTGTTTACAGTTATTTTGTCTCCCGTCACCTGGTTTTAACTGTTGAACAGCTCCTTCACAGTATTGCTCACAGGAAAGCATTGCGTCATTAATGAGTCGATCATCCTGAACCGTCACAAATGCTTCAGTATAAAAATCATCGAGCTGCTTCTGTACATGGGCAAATTCATGTTTTTACACAAGATGTACAGGAGTGCTTCCTATGAAGGTGTGTTTTTATGGAAGCTCGTTAACGCCAAAAAAAGTTTGGAATGAAACAAATAAACATACTTCTAATTCAAGATTGTCTTTAGTCACAATTACAAGAACTAAATAATGAATTCATTGATTTAACTTAAATCAAAATCTTGATTCAGTCAAGTTATGTTAGTACATTAAATCAAGGTGACAGTAAATTAAAGTGTACAATTAGGTCAGACATTTGACTTTTGGTACAATTAGAAGATTTAGTTTTACTAATTCAACATTTTGAGACCATTTTACTAAATTAAAATATGAAAAGGTCCAATCACTTTTCAAGTCAGGTTATGAGGTCAAAATTTGAGCAAATTAGAATTATAAAAATAAAAGTCAAAATATAACTCTAAATAAAAAAGTCAAAATATAACTCCAAAGCTAACACTAAGTCAACATTTACAAGTCAAAATGGGATCAAGTCAAATTATAAGTTCCATTATACGTTTAAGCTTTAGTCTCTGTTTAAGTATTTTTATTGTCATCATTCCTAACTTCTTTTTTTTTTAAGCAGAAACAGATTTCCATGTTTAGTTTCCAGATGGGAATGAAGATTTAAAAAGAAAAAACCTGAACCTAGGAACTTTATTTACATTTTTAACATCATACTCTGTTATTTACAGTTTGTTCCTCCAGTTTATGTTCATTTCCATCTGAAATTAAAACAGTGTCAGTCATACTTGCAAGAAACTACAATATTCCATGGACTATTACTCTTCAGTTTTACCATAAACCCAGTGTGGCTGCGAACAGCCCATCTTCATCAGGTCAGGTAACAAATAAACCAAGTGGCTGAGACAACTTAAATCAACCATCCGTTCTCCTCAATGCGTTCAATCAGAAAATCGGCGCCATGTTTAAATAAAAATACTGTGTCAGCCCTTATTTTGTGTCCATTCTAAGGCAGCGAAGGACGTTTTAAAATGTGGTTTCTAATGTTACGGTTCAACTATAATAAAGCTTTAACTTCACAAATCCTACGATAATACGTTTTCCACACAGGTAGTGTCTTCTCCTCCAGGTCTGTGTTTAAGCCCTTTTCATGCGACTCAAAGTTTTAACAAATTTCTCCACAGTTCTGATCAGGAAGCGAGCTCCTCCGTGCCTCGAGTCCACGTGGACAGCTCGTCTCGTTTCGTCTGGAGGGATTTAACTGTCCGCCAACCCTCTCCCCGACTTAGACTGGGTTTTGTTATATACTCTTTAAGTGCAAACGCTGCTCCTAAGTTACGTTTTCTTGTTAAGTGGCGGCCACCTTCTGTGAAGAGTCCTTTCAGTCCAAGTGAACTTCCAGTTGTATTTTCTACAGCTTTGCTCTCTGAAAGAATGCCTGCACAGAGAGGAGGCAGAATCATCAGGTGAGTTAGAAGTCGAGTCACTGACAGCAGCCAGCATCACACATTGTAATGAACACACACACACCTTAATGTAGTTTTTCAGGACTTTGACGTCCGGCTGCTGAAGCACCTGACACAGCTCCTGAGCGCCGGAGAGACAACATCACAGACTGTTACTGTACACACAGACAACACAAACTGGGCTGCAACCCACTGTGGTTTCTTATTAATTGCTTGGTCTATAATAGGTTACGAATAACCAACAGCCATTAAAGGCATCATCAGCAAATGACAGGAGCGCTGCACAACACTTCACTGCAGGTGAGGTTTAAAATGACAGGACCAACACCTGCACCACCAACATGAGGCAACAAGGGCTGGAATTAAAATTAGAACTGGCGTAAAAACAAAAACATGAATCACTCTTAATAAAAATAAATAAATCAATCTCTGCAACCGAGTCTTTCTTCGGATGTTTCCCAGCATCTTACCTGTGAGATTTCTGGAGACACCTGAAGTGAAGGCAGATACTCCTGCTGTAAGAACTGAATAAACTCCGGCCCCTACAAGAAGAGACAATACAATTATTTATGTCTAACCACAGTCAGAAGGAATTCCTCCCTGGTTTAAAATACGAGGATTCTTTATGTGAATCCAGACAAACTGCTTTTACCCGTTTGAGATGAATCATCTTCAGTGTGAGAGCACACTCAGAGAGTGTCTGCAACACAAAGACCAGTGGTACTGAAGTTTAAGGGGAAAACTATGTAAATTGGATGTTTTTAGGCTGGACTCTTGTACAGAGGCTCACCAGTACTGTCTGAGCATCTGAGAGGTCAAAGGTGGGTTTGAGAGGAGCCAGGAAACATGCAGGGACGATGTTCTTGTAGATGAAGTCGGGGAAGCCCACCATGCCGTCTTTGCCTCCTGCAGAACAGAAAACACCAGAAGACAAACACAAAAAACAAAGCCATGAAATTTAGGAGGAGGTGGAAAACTAAACCACAGCTTGATGCATTTCTAGATTTTCTCACCCCAGAGCTCGACCAGTTTGGAGAGGATGATGAAGCAGGTCTTTTGAGCGATGGGGTCGGGGAAATCCACAGCTCCCTGGATGATTGTGAACACAACCCGCTCTATGTTTTCTGCTTCTGCAAACACAACATTCACAAGATTAAACAGCTTCCACTGTGCTTTGGCAGGAAAGTCTGTCTGCAGCTCTGATTATTGGCCTTTACTTCCATCACCTCAACAACAAACGGTTTGAACATCCAGGGTTATTCTCAGGTTTGGAGGTCAAGGGTGCATTTAAAGCTCCGCATGATTGTAACATACAGTAAAATGAATGAATTTCATGAAGTCCATTAAAGCAATACCTTTGGAAAATATGTTTTATTTTCTTGCCGACAGATGCTCTGATCAATTGCACTCATTATGATGCTACAGCCAGAGCTGGTTAGCTCATCTTAGCATAAAGAGGGGGAACTGGCTAGCCTGGCTCTGTCCTAGCAGCACCGACACCTTCCACCTGGTCTACAGGAGTTATACACACAAACATCCTATCATACAACTGAAATTAGGCAGGTAACATTAAGGTTCCTGAGGGATTGTTTGGTTGTACACGTGCCAAGCTGTAAATCCCACATTAGTACCACAAACAAACCTTCACTGTCGCTGTTTAACTCACCCTGGTTGGCCATCACCTCGTTCATGCCACTTCCTGTGATGGTCTGGATGAAGCTGAAGTAGCTCCTTCTCAGCATCTGTTTTTCCAGAGCTGCTGTCTGGTCGTTGTCCTCCGCCGGCCGCGCCAACACCTCGAAGATGGCGAGCACCAGCGGCATGAAAACCTGCTGCAGGAAGGGAGACACCTGCCGCTGCCATGGCAACGGGAGAAAAAGCTCAGTCACCATGGGAACTACAATCATCATACAGTTGGTTACGGGTTTATACCCATGTGTGTCTGCTTTTAGCTTTAATCTCGGTCTGAAACGAAGATTGTGCTACAGCTGTCTAAGATGAGGGATGACAACGATTTGTCAGTTACTGAACGTTTGCTGTTAATAACTGAATGAATTAAAAATTATTAACCGACAGAAGACGGCGAGGCCGTGCTCTGTCACACAACGTACTGCAACTGTGGTGCTGAGGTTGAGGACAAACAGCGCTGCATTCTCTGGACTGGTCAAGCTGGTCAGACAGTATTTGTACTTCCTGAAATATGTAGTAAACAATGACCAGACTTTCCAGCAAACCTTGAACTTGGCCGTGATCTGGCTGATGAGTGGGATGAACTCCTGTAGATCTTTGGCCTCACAGTCCTTCAGCATGTGCTCGGAGGCGGCGGGGACGAAGGGCAGCACCTCCTCCTCCAGGCAGATGATCATTCGATGTAGGAAGGAGCGAACCGAGCTGCGCAGCACCCCCCGCTGGATGGGGCAGCTCAGTGCAGGCAGGAAGGTCTGCAGACAGTCCCTGTAGACCTCTGTACAGCCACACTGCTTCACCGTCTGCTTGTTGCTGAACGCCTTGCTGGTCCGACTGCCAAAAGAAGCGGGGGCGGGGGGGGGT
>NW_018128014.1:2623517-2634407 GCF_001952655.1 Monopterus albus | reverse complement strand
TGTTTGCACATGCATAATTGCACATTGACTGTTGACTGCTGCGCATGCTGCTCCCATGCAGCATACATTCTCTATTATATTGCTGCATTTGTTGCTGCCTAATGTGTCCTAGATTTTGTGTTACATGCATAATTGCACAATGACTCTGCTGCACATGCTGCTCCCATGCAGCATACATTCTCTTATTATATATTTTTATATTACTTGTTTATCTACTTTATATTTCACTTGTATTTTTGTGGCATTCATGTGGACGGCAAAGTAAGAATTTCATTGTACAGGGAAACACGTTTCCTGACTGTGCATATGACAAATAAACACTTTGAACACTCGATGTACAAAATGGTGAAAATGCAAAATGAATAAAAAGGCACAGTTCCACGAGGAAGTGCATGTGTTTTACAGCTAGTTTTTTTGTGGACCACAACCTGAGGACTGAGACACCTCCTCCAATGGTCTGCAGGAAAATGGAACTTTTGTTTTTGTAATTCTGATTGATGGGAGGCAAAAACAGAGCAGGTGAGAGTCTTCAGATAACGAGCATCAGCTGTTACTGGATGACACTCTCTTCAAGTCTGCGTCCTCTCTGCTAAACTCAGTACATCTTTGAGAGCGAGGGGGACCTGTCTGAACCACAACACCCCGGTGTGGACCCCCATCCTCACCTGGCAAAGCCGACAGCGTGGTTCAGGCAGTCGGCGAGGGCAGCCTGCCTCTCCTCCTCTGTCTCCTGCGGCAGTTTGGTGAGCAGCAGGCGGAAAGCGTCCATCAGCGGCGTCAACAGACTCCTCATCAATGCCCGTTTCCTCTCTACAGGACTGTCCCCGTTCACAATCAGGATGCCTGCCGTCTCAAATATGAACAGCTGGTCGTCACTGGTCAGCAGCGCTGGGAAGCCGTTTTCCTGGATGAAACAGCAGCTTCAGTGCAGAGAACTGATCTCAACATTTAAAACTGTATTTTGTGATCATTCCAGAAGAAACAGGGAAGAACTTCTGATGCCTGTTTATGGTCGTTGTTCTTTCTGTTGGTACTTACAGGGGGCGCGAGCTCCAGCAGGTCCTGGATCCTGGTCAGGATGTCCTCAATGAAGGCATTCATGTGTTTACTGTCAACAAAGAACACCGTCATCACTAACACAGTTACCAGAGACAGGTCAAGGGTCCCTCACCCTGTGGAGACATGTTTGATCCATGCTGGACATCTTGCTATCAGATAACCAATGAACTGCATTCAGACCCTCTGTACTGTAACGTGCTCCTGTTATCACTCAGTGACAGTTCAATGACTGAAGCCGGACTCACTGCAGGGTTTTGACGAATCTGGAGAACAGGTAGGCCACTCTGCTGCGGACCTTCGGGCTGTTGTGTCTCAGTCCTCGGTGGTCCAGAAACGCCATCTGACAGTGAACACATCACCAGTCACTTCGTCACTCTGAGGTTAGACCCTGAGGCACAAAAGCTCCCTGACCGTTTCTCTTTACTAAACATGTCTCTTATGTGCACATCTTATTCACAAGACACTCACCAAAACATTTGGGATGTGCTGAGGCTCCACAATGAAGAATTTATCATATCGAACGACTGTTTCAAAGAACTCCAGAGACACGGAAGTGTGCTGGTAGCTGCTGACGCCGCAGGACACCAGCTGGGAGTCACAGCAAAAACATGTGAGCTGAGAAAAGCAAAGGAAAACAGATATTTACCTGCACACTGGAGTCTTGACACTGACCGTCCTCATCATGTCCTGCAAGGCGCTCGTCTTCGCCGTGTCTCCAGAAAAATGGGCGCCGTGAGACACCGGCAGAGCCTCGCCCAGCATGTACAACAGCCTGATGGCCACCTCCACGTCCATGAATGCAGCCGTCTGCCAGCTCCTGATGATAAATAAAAACACAAACAGATAAAATTCTGGTTAGCATTACAGAAACCTGCTTGCTCAGACCTCTATGGTCCAAGCGGTGATGCATTACTTTATTTACTTTCCCCATGCTTCAGTAAAACACAAGGCTCCACTACCAATGCTGTGACATTCATCTGCTGGTCCAAGTCGCACACAGTTCTGCCTGTAAAATGTTTTAACAAGCTTTGTGTAATATTCCAAACACACTTCTGCAAACTACCCGTTTCTTGACTCAAAGTCCAAACTGATGTCAGAACATTGTTTAGGAGCCGATTATCAAAACTCAGCTGCACAGTTTTATCGTTTGCTTCCCCTGTCAGAGGCAACATTTTGAAAAGCCCACCGACTCTGACCAGGTCAAATACATTCTCCAAATGTCAAATCTGGTGCAAATCAGATACTTCGATGGCATAAACTTGGTACTGTGTCAAATCTGACAAGTCCTTCCTGACAGATGTAGTGAAAATCCAACAACAGGTAGAGGAGTAACGTGTGTTTGGATATCTGATGATCCAGCTTCAGCTCACCAGTGCATTCTCCACACAACACTGTTCATCCTGGGTTCTCCACGCTAAACCAGACGGTAGATGGCAAGTTTGTTCACATGCCACAGGTCAGCGTGTTCTCTACTGCTGTCATACCACATCTGGACAAAATCCAATGATGCTTCATTCTAGAAAGCTCAATATACACTCACCGCCACTTTATTAGGTACACCTGTACAACTGTATGCACTTCAGTACAACACGTCCACCTTAACATCTGTTTGTGAAGCTCACAATGTTTCAGCTTTTGGTGAAACTGTCAAACATATAAACTCAATTCTGTGTTTATTACTGAGGTTGCAGTTAAAGGTGGTGTTGTACTGGACTACATTATTTTATAAGGTGGAAGTGTTGCATCGAAGTGCGTACAGTTGTACCTAATAAAGTGGCAGTGAGTGTATACAATATTATTTTGCTATTCATTATATCATCCTGCCATCTAGTGTTTGAAACTGAGGGCTCCTAAGGTGTCTACTGCCATCACTTCACTGCCACAGCACCGTCATTTGTAATAACAGCGGGCTCTTACTGCATTGTGCTAGTGAAGACTCGGCGCACGGCTTCCAGCAGCAGCTCAGGAGAAACCTGAGCCAGACGATCCAGCAGCATCTTCAGCTGCTTCCTGTACTCCACAAACATGGCCTCGTCTTCACCCTGACAAACAACAACACAGCGAGATCACTTACACACATGTTCTCCAAGTGCAACAGTGTGCAGTCAGCAGTGACGATGAGGCTCACCTCGTTTTCAAAGTTATACTCATCATCATAGGTCAGCTTCTTCATGACAGCGAGCATGATCGCCTGTGGTCAAAAGGCAGAATATTCATGTTTTCACTCAGAACGTGTATCTGAGAGCCTGATTACCATTCAGAAACTCACCTCTATGTTGGTTTTCTGTTGCTCTGTCAGCTGAGGCAGCTACACAAACAAAATGAAGCGCATACGGTCAAAATGTTTCCACAACCGCAACAACTGTCTGTTCCTAAAATTAAACGTGTGAAAATCCCAGTGAATTTAAATTGCCTAAAAGCCAAACTGATGTTAGAACCTGTTGCCTGCCATGATGAGACTATTGTCAGGACATCAGGGCTCCTCAGCAATCACCTGTTTGAGGATGTGCAGGTACTCGTAGCAGAAGCCAACGATGTTGGCCGAGATGTCGTCATCCTCATGCACCAGCAACTTCAGCAGCAGCGGCACTTTAGCCTCCACGGCCTGGAGAGTCTCGGCAGCCTCCTTCACACTGCCAGCTTTGACCAGCTTTGTCCAGCTCAGCAGCAGACTCTGACCCATCCCGTTCATAAGACGAGAGAACTTGGCCAGGAAGTCCACATCGTCCTCCTGACAGGACAGGAAGAGCAGAAGCAAACTTGGAGGAAAACTACGCGACATGTGGGCATCTGGGTGTGAACAAACATGTGGCTCTGAAATGAGCCCAGACCTGCTGTGTCATATCTGCACTGACCTACAAAAACACAACAACCAGCCAGTGTCTGACCTCCTGTGCAGCCGGGTGTGTACACAAGGACACGTTTAACACCTCAGAAAGCATTTTGAGTTTATAAGAAATAGACATTCAATTAAATTTAAATACAAAAATGAAAGAAATCGTTAACAGGTAACATGCCCTCGTGGAAAATCTCTGTATGAAAATCTATGATTTTTAGTTCCATCCATTTTGTCGCACACAGAAGACGAGTAAAATATCTATTTACAGAAGTTCAGTATTTGATAAAGCTGATGTGATGCCCCTTAATGCTTAGTAGAATATACTGCTTTACTAAATGACACAGCATCAGTGATGAGGATTTTCTCTGTATGCCAAGTTATAAAGTCATTTCTTCTTCTTCAAAAAAAAAAAAAAAAAAAAAAAAAAAACAAATTTCATGTCAATTTTCCTTCCCACCTTCAGAGCCACTGCCAACTCCTACCTGCTCCACGTTGAAGAACCCAGCAGACTGCAGCACTTGGCACAGAGACTCCACCAGTTTGGTTTTATCCACAGGGTCCATTCCTTTGTTGACGATTTCAAACAGGCAGTCACAGGCCTCCTCTCGGAGCTCCTCCACAGACATCTGACTCAGCAGCAGGTTCACAAACCTGAAGACACAACACACACAACTGTTAACACAAGTTCACCGTCAGCGATGTGGACGTCATTATCCCAACGAGCAAACGGTGAGGGACGAGGAAATGCCTCAACATGCAACACCAGAGTTTAACGAGGACAGCAGGGCTACAACAGGGAGTGGCGATTTTCAAGTGCATGTGAAGTCTACTTTCTTGTGTATTTAGTACATGACTATTTTGCATGTCTTTCAATGCATCTCCATGCACTTCTAACATTCAACCCTCTTCATTCGATCCTGACACGACTTTTTCCAAACAAGTTTGTTTTTGCACATTGGTGCACGCAACTTAGGTGTGTCACTTTCATCATGCAACTTCACTGACACTGGAAAGATTGGCACACCGTGGGCTGACATTGTTTAATCAAAGTCGGGTGTGCTTCTGGAAACAAGCAATCAAACATGCTCAACTATTTGTAAATGCAACATTCAAATGGTTCTGTTACAGGACCTGAGCTGTAATTTTTATAGTAGAGGGTTTGGTCAGTGAGAAATGGTTTTGAGTTTACATTATTCTGTGCACCGTTACAGAACATCCAGTGTTTGGGGCTCTCCTGCAGCCATGACGGTGATTGTGTTGCCATGGTTTTGTCCATTAATTGATCAAAGCTAATCAAATCATTCTAAAGGTCTTCCCCCAGGGCTGTTCTCTTATGCCTGACCACTGACCGGTCGTTGGCGATGAGGTTGAGGTCGATCCAGGACACGTAAGCTCCCACCACCTCCAGACACTGGCAGGTGAGCTCTGGGTGGGACCGCTGGTATGTCTGCAGGATCTGGAACCAGGACTCCACCAGGCTGGGGATGCACTGCTCCCGCATGGTGTCTTTGATCAAAGTGTTTCTACGAGTCTCCTGAAAGAAAGACATGATGTGACTGACCCGGGTTTGCTGCTCAAGCCTCACACCGTGCAAGTAATCAGGTTTCAGAATCTAAAACTTGTCGTGATGAATTCATCAAATCGTTTTGACAGAACTGTTTCAGTGGTGACCTTCACACTTCTCAAGTAACTATGGTGAGGAATACTCCTACTATTACTGTTATTGTCAGAGAAATGGAGTAACTGTTTTTACTCAGTCCAACTCTCTTACCTGTCCACTTTCCTTTAATTTCTACCACATTTCAATATTTTTTCCCAGTAAATATCGCTGAACAGTTAACAAATCACAGGACCTCAAATTTAAAGCATTACAAGTTTCTCTCGTGTATTTATTTTAATATCTACATAGTAAAACTTTTCTTTGCAGAATATTTAAACTGCCTTCAGCATTGTTTTTTTAAAGAAAAACCTTCATGCTTTCTTTAATTTTCAGAAGATGTTAAAAAAAATGTGTCCTTCAGTAAAAAATGCTAGGTAAACCCCTGATGTTCCAGAAGCTCTAGCAGCAGCGTGAAAGCCGTCAGCAGTGACAGCATGTCTTGCCTCAGGTGTGTGCAGGATGTCTCTGTCGACCACCTCTGCGTCAATGGCCATCAGCGTCCTCAGGTAGATGTCAACGCCGTGAGGGTTCAGACCCACCAGTGACAGGATGTCAAAGAAGAACTTGGGCCACAGGGTCAGATACTCCATGATGAAGGTGAGGGCAAATACCTGAGCCGCCTTGTTCCTGATGAAGGGCTTCTCCGGCTGAGCGTTCATCAGCTGCAGTCGAGGAGAAGGGACAAGAAACGGCAGCAGTCGGCATGAGACATGGCTATAGCAACTTTTAACCAAATGACAATTTTCATTCTGTTGCATGCGTTTGTACATTTCAGACATTTTGTAACTGCACCTGTGACATTAAAATCATTAGCAAACATTTTTAACTTTCTCAGAAATAAAGGTTTTAGTCTTTCATCGGCTGTCTCGTGTCGCTGATCAATAAACAAATGGGTTCTGCTGACTGAATGGCGTTTAGCAGAAATGACAAGTTATGAAAAGAATCGTTAGTTGCAAGCTCAGCAGATATCTTCTTTTTTCACAATGAATAAATGGTGTAACCTGTGGAGGAGCAGCCTGTAGTGTGCAGTGCAATGAAATGCAGCAGAGTAGAAGTTTTAAGTGTCACAGAATGGAAACAGTCATGTGCTCAGGTCCTTCCCAGCAGGTTGGCTCATACTGTACCTGACACTGAAGCCACTTCATCAGAGTCTCTCTGATGAGCTGCTGCTGAGCTGAACTCAGACCAGCATGTCTACAGCACAAACAGCAAAACACAAGCAGGTTATGGCGGGTCAGTCAGACAAAACTAGCCGTTTTCACTGAGAACAGAACTGGCTTCAATACCTGAACTTGATCTGATGCTCCAAAACTTGGAAGCAGAAGAACTTCACATGGTCGTCACTAAAGAAATGGACGTAAAATATCGTTAAAAACATCTGAAGCAATCAAATATGAGTCTTTCTCTACCTCAGTCAGAACACAGTGCAAAGTGCCTGCTACAGTTTCATAGAGGCCAAAATGAGAGCTTCACATAACTTGTTTTATCTGACCGGAGTAGATAATTGAATCGGAAGGAGAGGACAGAGAGTCAGGACATGATATAAGACCTGGGTTGTGGAAGTGAAACTCACTTGTAGACCCCTGTAGCCAGCGCCTCTGCACACACCTCCCAGGCATCCTGGGACTCCTTCAGCTGCTCAAAGTACACCATGGCCTGAGGAAGCACACATGTACACACAGCAGCCTGACAAATCCAGCTCTTTTCATTCTGAAGTACAGTGTTTATTAATAACCATGCTCAGCTGATCTGCACACAATGCAGTCAGAGACATTACAACAAGAACATGCAGCAGTAAAACCTGACATGAAACAGTCAGAGTGAAACACAAAGCTGTGATCACACTCGTTAGGGGCCGTTCACATTTCACATCTTTTGGACGCTCAAATTCATTATTTTAAATGGAGATGTGTAACAAGTGTGCACACTAGAGAGTGTGACGCTGTTGCGGCACTCATGCATTCTGACTCGCCCGTTTTTCCATGCGCATCTATGCCATGACGAGATTTTTAAAAAATCACAACTTTTCAGAATGCAGCAAGCACACTGCAGGTCATGTGACAAGAACCAACCAATCAGCTTCATTCTTTCCATAATAACACCCAGTTCAAAGCCGAGCCAAGATGGGGACGAAGCTCTTGGATCAGCTGGTGAAATTCTCTGCGTTTTCTTTGTGCTTGAGGGATTTCTAGTGTCGGAAATCCATTTATATCCTACAGCTTCCTCGCCATCATGCAGTGCATGGCTCATGGTTGCTTAGCAATGGCAGACACCATGGGAGCAAACGTGCCTGGCATTTACAGCAAATCGATAAAGAGGTCCATCAAAGGACACGGCTAAATCACAAGCGTTAGCGCTCTTTTGTCATGTCTAGTTAAAATAAGTGACTAACATGATATATGGCTAGAAAGGTAAGAAGTTGGACTTATTTTTGTCATTCAATTAACTGAAAACATTACATGATCATTTATAGTTCAATCTTAACAGAACCTTAGCTAAGACATGTCCGTGAGAGGACACAGAGATGTTAATGTTTAGCATCTTTACGACAAAACGAGTTATTTGACTTGTTGATTAATTTGTGTCGTTGCAGGTCAATTTAGGATGCAAAACTAAAATGTGACAAGATAATAGGTTGAACATCTTGTTACATTAATGCTCCTGCTGGGTGTAAACAAACCACTGAGAAAATGACAACAGCGGACTGAGAGTGTGAAGCTGATGCATTGGAGCATCCTACCCTCTGCCTGTAAAGGGCGTCAGCGTTCGGGTTGAGCCCCAGTAGGGCCTGCTCGTCCATGACTGCAGCAACAGACTGGCAGGCCATTCGTGGGTTAGCTTTCCTCCAAGGCAGGTGCACTCCTCTCTGCTGCTGTCAGGCAGGTTCCTCTCATCTGGGGCAAGGAGAGAAGAGGCTGAGGTGAGACATCCTGAGAGCTCCCACAGCTTCTACAACAGTGGAGCTTCATTCATCATTCCTACAGTCGCAGCTAGGCATGAGCTCCAGTGGGTAAAACTGATTTGTTAAACTCCAGGGAAAACGAATCCTTAATCACATCGCCTAGTCACATCCTGTTTTGTCTCGACACTACACACACCAACAACTCAGCAACATGCAATATTTCTGAGAAGGCTGCTGTAGGAAGTCGTCATTATGTTATAAATTGAAACCTACATATGCACATATATGAAAACACTTCATGCATTTGTGTGGTCTAGTTGTAGTCCTGGCAAAACCCGAGATACAGGTCTTTAAATGTCCATCTCTGACTTATCACAGGTTTTAAAAACAACTTTCATCTCTGGTTACAAGCAACAGCTGAAATACGTTTTGTACCGAGAGAAACAGCAACTGTGCATTTTTATCTAACAGTTCACAAACTACTTTTAAAAACTTCATAATGGATTCAAAAGGGTCACATTTAATAGAACACTATCAAACCCCCTTATCACATGATCACATTAAACCACAAATGGGATGATAAAGTTTCCAAAATCAGTAGACTGTCTATGATGAATAAATGTGCAACTAACTATTAATTACACTGTCAAGTAATACACAAAGTTAATTGTTTTGAGTGGTTTTCTCTAAACTGAATACATTTGGGTTCTGGCTGGATGATCAGAAAATAAGACAATCCACACTGAACTCTGACAAACTAGATTGGGCATTTTTCAGGTTTCTCAGGTTTCTGACACTTAAAAATGTCAAATTGCAAAAATAAACTGACAGATGAGCAGATAATAAAATGAATCATTAGCAGCACTCCTGTTATGAAATATTAAAACATTTTGCTGAATGAGACATCTTCAGATGTCTTGTTAAAAGCGCCCAATGATACCAGACTATGAAAAGCAGTAAATGTTCTCATTTGGGACTGAAGTCGGCAACGTTTTGGCATCTTTCCCCAGAATTTCTGACCGAAAATTGACTGAAATTATTGAGTTATTAAAATTGCTGCCAATTATTTTTCCCATCCACCGACTAACCAGTTGCTTCAGCTCTAACTTAGTTGTGATCCCAGGACTAGCGTGTGCTGCTTGGGAACTTCAGTCAGGAGATGAAGAACCGCTACGACCTGACAGCTCTGCCCACATGATGCAACACAGCGTCAACACATTAAAGAGGCCATGGTGGTTCAAAGTGCAAAACCACGGACACATAAAACCCTCCACTGGACATACAAGTAGTTAGAGACATAAATGTCCTTGGTTTTGGGTGGGTTTTATAACAAATTAGGCGGGCCACTCCTCAAAAAAGTTCATATAGCAGCTGCCTAGCTATCAGCTGCTAACTCGAGCTAGCTTCACTTACACGAGTAGTTAGCCTCTTAGCTCGCCTGCCTGACCAATTCTGACACTGTAGCAAATAATAAAAGTCCAGTCAGTACCAAGAGGCCTGTAATAACAGCCACACTGACAGTGCAGGAGAAGTGAAAGTAGTTTGATTGTGTTTTTATCCTCGTTTATCACGACTCGGTAACGTTGACGTTACCTGCTGCTGTCTGGCTCGCCTCCTCAATCACATCATCGCTGTACAAATCTCTACATGAAAATCCCTGCCACGGCTTGTTAGCAAGCAAAGCACAGCAAAACATTCATTTCCTGTAGAACTCAGTTTATGAAACACTTAAAACAACAAATGCGTTTTCTCCCCTCTCCGTGCGTCCGGTTAACTCACCACGCAACTGATGCGAAGTCCCCAAAAATCAGTTGCATGTCGGTTACTCACACGACGGAGGTAGCGGTGCGGCGTGTCCACTCGTTTAGTATCCGGGTCACGACCATAGGAAGAGATTCATTCATACTGCAGTACAGATACATACATATTCATCATCCTAAATAACTGGATATTTATACTGTAACATTTTATATATCTAAAAGCTATAAGTAAAGCCTGTTATCGCTGGCAAATGTTTGCTTTTTGTTAACTAATGTTAGCTCACATTCACTTGGTTGAAGTTAGTGTCCGATTCGTACGAATCTTATTTCTCCAACCAGTTTTTACACCAATTATATAAACAAATTATAGACCGGTTTCTCTCTTGTCACAGTTTTCAAAAATCTTGGAAAAACTCTTTAATAACAGATTAGACACATTTATTGATAGACATAAAATCCTCTCTGACTGCCAATATGGTTTTAGGTCGAACCGATCGACATCTTTGGCCATTACCGACCTGATGGAGGACATTACAAGTGCTATGGATGAGAAGAAATACATGGTGGGAATATTTATTGACCTAAAAAAAGCATTTGACACAATCAATCATGAATTATTAATGGACAAGTTAGAAAAATATGGGATCAGAGGAATGGTTCTGAAATGGAT
>NW_018128014.1:2613011-2622242 GCF_001952655.1 Monopterus albus | reverse complement strand
TTCATGCTATACGTACAACCAAAAAAAGATTTTGTATTTCCATAAGTGGAGTAAAACTATGGAATAATTTAAGTGTAGACATAAAAAATAGTAATAGAATTGACGAGTTTAAACATAAATATAAATGTACGTGTCAATCAAGATATGGGCAAGAACAGGCTCAATGATTATTTACATGGACAATTGTAGGTGTGGTGTAATAATTTTTTAGTATACTACTTGTGTGATGTAAGAATGTTAACACTGTTAAAATCTTTTTTAGTATAATATGTGTGTGGGTAGAAGTGAATTATTTACTGCTTGCAAACCAATGATGGTAAGATGATGTCATGGGGTAGGACTGGATAAGTCTGACTTCTTCCTACTCCATTCAAGCATGTACTAGATATATGCCAATTGATATTAGATTATGTGTAAAATTATGTGTGTTGTCATATCAACTGTTTTTACATGCTTGAAAGAATAAATCAAATCAAATCAAATCAAATCAAAGACTAACTCCATTTAAAATTAATTAATTCGTTTTCTGATATGTGTAACCATTATTTTCTAGAGAAAGAAAGGCAGATTACAAAGATTTTTGTAAAAATTATGTCAGATATATGTTGATAAAAATCCATTTCACTTAGACTTGTTAAATCTATTGTAGATTAACATAAACTTTATAGATATTAAGGATTATTTGAAAACCCATTTTCATGTTAATGAAATCATTATTTCAGTTGTGAAAATGGGATTTTACCGCAAAACCTCGCCAGAGATACACAAAGTCAGTCAGTAATAAAAAAAACAACAAAACAAAAAAACCCCGAAGTTTCAGTGAAAGGGGCCTCACCAGCCACATATTTGATATTAGGCGGGGTTTTTCTGTTACGACGAACGTGAAACGAACTTCAGGACGGTTGACTTCATACGGGTCCTCCGCCTATTTTCACGTAAGGACGCTCCGCCCTGCTCCTTCCTCTTTTGCTGTGGTAGTTTGGAGAGACACCATGAAGGCGTCAGGCACAGTACGTTAAAGTCTTTATTAACGCATTTAAGCTAATAATAGACGGCCGTAATGACAAGTTCTGACAATATAACATTTTGTTTGTTTGATCGATGCAGTAAGACCTTTAAAAAGTCTACTTGAAAGCTACATTTTTAAGACTTTTCCATCTCGATGCTCTTGCGGCTACAACATGGCGTCCTCACTACCATGTGGAAGACGGTGCCTGTAAATGGGACAGCTTGTGTTACAATGCGTCCTATATGAAACGAAAAAATTAAACTAATCATAAAAGGCAGCGTACATCTTCTGAAAGATGAGTTTTTACTGGTAATTGTGCTAAATCGTCAGTTAAATCTGTGCAGCTAAGACGTGGCTCCTGCAACCTAAGTGAGCTGACGTTAATCGCTAAAGTGTGTTTGCCCATCCTATGTGCTGTTGGTGTGTGATTCAACAGCTGTTCTAATCACCTAGTCAAGTTAATTTTGGCACAAAGTCGGAGGAAACTGGTGTGCGCATCAGATGCTATTGCAACGGAGCAAATACAACTGATTCCTTTACAGTCGTCCAAATCTGAATAACAATTAACATTACAGTATTTCCATGTTACCAATATTATTTCAGGTGTGAATATTTCTCAGGAAAAGCTTCATCTAACTTAAGTGAAAAGTGTAGTTCATGAGTAACTGCCTTTAAAAACAAAGTCTTTGTCCATCTCTATATCAGAGCGCACACATACATTACAACGTATTCAAGTAATGGAAATATAAATGCTACTTAACGTGTTCCCTTCAGAATAAGTCTCAGGACTAAACAAGAATGTACCATACATTCATTATTCAGTGACATAACAGGACACTCCATCTGCACCCAAACCCAAAGGTCATGCCATCTCAGTGGTATGATTTTGTCTGGTGTGCAGACAGAAACTGATCCTTGTCGCCTTTCTCTGATGCTGCAGTGCCATTGAAAGTGAATTCAAGGTTCCACAAATCTTTTTAAGAGCTTCTTTATGAACACTTCCGTGTGATGCGTTTGTGTCTTAACAGATGTTGGTTTCTCTGCTCACAGCTTAGGGAGTACAAAGTCATTGGGCGCCTGCTGCCCTCTGCAAAGAACCCGGCCCCTCCTCTGTACCGGATGAGGATCTTTGCACCCAACCACGTTGTGGCCAAATCCCGCTTCTGGTACTTCGTCTCCCAGCTGAGGAAGATGAAGAAGGCGAATGGAGAGACAGTCTACTGTGGCCTGGTGTGTGTCTGCACCACACAGACCTTAACAATACTCAACTGTGGCTAGTTAAGTGAAAACTGAAATGACAGATGTCCTGTTTGTGTTGTATTGGTTCAGGTCCATGAGAAGACCCCTCTGAAGGTGAAGAACTTTGGCATTTGGCTGCGCTATGACTCTCGCAGCGGCACCCACAACATGTACAGAGAGTACAGAGACCTGACCACCTCTGGAGCCGTCACTCAGTGCTGTGAGTATTCACACACAGCAGCACACCTGAGTGCCTGGTCTCTGCTGCTAGGTCTTTACAGGTCACCTGAGCACAAGAACTTGAGCGTCGTTGAAACAAAGAGCCTTCATTCCCGTCGTGAGAATCCAGCAGCAGAGAGTGTCATGAACACATTTCCCAGAGTTTCCAGCTGAAGTGAAGATGGAACTCAGCTCAGAGCTTTAGGCTGGATGTTAGCCCTGCTGCAGCTGGGTGGAGGCTCGCGCTGTTTGGCTCTAATGTGACCTGCTGAAACGGGAGCAGTCGACAGATCTGCTTCTCTTGAGTTAACAATGAACAGATGATTCGAGCTGAGCTTTGTTCTTTAGCTACTCTGCAGTGAGCATACATTTCCCCTTTCTGGCATCTAATAGGTGGTTTGGGTTGAAATAAATATAATAGATAATAATGAAGATGATCACTAGTTGCAGCCCCAGTCATGATGCACACTAGACACCAGTCTTCACTCACAGGCCTCTCACCTATGTGGCATCTGACTGCACCACGCCTCTTCCTGTCACTGCAGACGTTTCACCCTCATGGTGTTTTGAGCATGTTTGCGTCTCTTCTTCAGATCGTGATATGGGTGCTCGCCATCGTGCTCGCGCCCACTCCATCCAGATCATGAAGGTTCAGGTCATCCCTGCCAACAAGTGTCGCAGACCTGCCATCAAGCAGTTCCACGTGAGTAGCTGTGATACGTTCTCGTTGTGGCAGGTCTCTCTCTGGGCTGGCTCCATGTGCATCTGCTCCAGTTTTCAACCCTGCCAGACAAAAAGCCAGATTCCTCTTCCAGGTTTCCAGCTTCCATCTTCAGACCTGGCGGTTCTGAAACTGGCAACAGATGATTAGTAACAGGATTTTCAGTTAATTTAAAATGTTTGGTTACAGCCACTGTTTAAGGACAATTCTCTCCCCCACCCCCAGGACTCCAAGATCAAGTTCCCTCTGCCTCACAGGGTCCTGCGCTGCCAGCACAAACCGCGCTTCACCACCAAGAGACCAAACACCTTCTACTAAAGCAGTTTTTCATTTTGTGCGGGAAATAAAAATTATCTAACAGAAAAAGAGCAATCTCATTTTTGGTTAAATATTTGAGTTAGTCATAAAATCCAGAAGTGAAACAGGTTTTAAATTTGATGAACTGACTCTGTCGTGTTAATGAGTCCAGAATAAATTCATGAGAATTCAAGAAATGGGGTTTTACGTTATCGCATTAACGGGGCAAATGGTTGAAACGCTTTGAACAGCAACATAAGCGTTGGAGCATTCACTGCTGAATGACAGGAAAAACAATCCCCACTGTGCAACAGTACAAGCTCTACTATAAAATAAGTGTAGCTGATGAAAACTCAACATAAGCAACTGCTGTTGCACCATCTGTTCACATGATGGCAGAAGCCAGTCCTTTGCAGCCACATTTCAAGCCTGAACACAACTTTAGAACAGACTGAACTCGGCAGGGGAAGATTCTAGATGTCGGGTCAGCGTGAGCAGGACATGGCCCTCTGAACACTTGGGATGAGCCCTTTTGCTGTGAAGGCAGAGCTGAACCTGTGTGGAGGATTATTCAACCACTAACCACCTTTCAAAGAGGCTGTGCAGCTCATGCTACCTAAGAAATCCTGCCAAAGTGGAGCACAAGGTCATGTCCCTTCAGGGTTTCACTCTGTTCTCTGCAGGAGCCTACTGGCTAATGTGTGTGGTTTTTGAAGCAACTACCCAGATTTAAATTTCCTGTTGATAAGCTGCTGTTTGTCTCAGGTGATTCTTCTAGAAGATGCACGACTACACCACAGGTAAATATCTGTGCTGACCCTTGTACCCATGTTACTACAAGGTGTGAAAGAGAGGTTGGCAAGTGGAGAAGTTATTCGAACATTTTAGTTCAAGTTTATTAATGACAATCACTGAAAAAAATGAACATAATGACACCATCAACAAGTGCTTTGTTTGAACTCATGGAGCAATATGAAACTACGCATCTCACAACAGCTCAGACCCAAAATAAACCACAGCACTAAATGCATTTGTGTCATATTGTCATGTCAGCACAGTAGAAAAGCCAGCAACCCTGCAGAACATCTCAGACTGTGGCCTGAACACAGCTGCCACAGGCAGCCTGATTCCTGCAGCAACAGCAGAAACATGTTACGAAGCCTAATAGGGAGAATCTTAAGTTTGCCTTTCACTGCCAGAATTTAACCAAACTGTAGCTGTTTATTGATGAGTTAACAACCACACATGGCTCCCTTGTAGGAGCAAGCTGCTATGAACGCCACAATAAAAATTATCTTTAATTAGCTTAGCAAAGTTTGCAAGCAAGTGTCACATTAAATTTATCCCTTCATTAGTGAAGCAAGAGGCACGATCAGTGTTTAAATGCAAATTGAACTTTGCCCTTTGAAGGTTTAACATTAGGACCACCCACACCTGGTTAATTGACAGGGGTCTGGGGGCTGTGTATACATATTCACAGCACTTCAGCCCTGCTCCTGCCTCACTCACAGACACTGCTTCTCATTTCCTGCATAGTAAGGCCAAGTTGTTTAAGGCCCCTCTGTCAGCTGAAGGCAGACCGGGTCCTTCCTGGCTGAACTGGAACATGTCGACCCAGCAGCCCGGACGAGGGTGCTGCAGGTGACAGGCCTGAGATCATGTCACAAACCAAAGTGGTGTTGAGAGTGCATGTCTACTGCAGCACCCTTGTCAGCCTCTGCTCCCTGCATAGGACAGCTGTGAAACAAAGGTTTGTTTGGCCCAATTGAGACAAGTTAATAGGACAGAAGAAACAGATGGTGCATCCTGTGAACACACAGCAGCGATTCTGGGCAACAGCAGCTTTATCTTGTACACACACATGTATGATCATTATGGAAAACAAATGTTTACCAGGTCTGAGCGCTATGGATTTGTCCTGTTATTAAAGTGTCAGAGGGATTGTACTCAGTCCTGTCATGGTTCATGCCTCAATATCCAGCTGAAGACTGGATGACTGGATCCGGGCCGTGGAGAGACTGACCTGCCAAGGCCGAGTAGCTGGCAGGGAGGAATCACGTCACTTTAATGGGCATAGCTAACACGTCAGTCATACTTGTGCATGAGTTAGCATCTTTTAAATGTTGCTCCATAGTTTGATTTGAGTCACTTGCCTGCCTCACCTGTTCCTCATTGTTCCATCCATCCATTATCATACACTTATCCGGGGTCGGGTCACGGTAGCAGCAGGTTCAATAAGGTAGCCCAGACGTCCCTCTCCCCAGCATTCCCGGGCCAGATGAGACATCATCTCTCAGTCACGGCCCACAGCTCGTGACCATAGGTGAGGGTTGGAGCATAGGCTGACCAGTAAATTGAGAGCTTGGCCTTTTGGGAGAAAACTGTTCAATAAAAATAGTTTCCTTCATCACTACTCCACAGATAAACCACTGAGTGCACATAAAGATGTAGTAATACTACTACAGAGACAGGATTTGAGAACTGTTCTATACTGTCTGATCCATGTGCCTCCAAGGCTCAGTTCCTTTTATCTGTTAACTATTTGTCCAAGGCACTAACAGCAGCTCTGGCCTATAAAACTGAAACAGACATGCCTTTGTTAACAGGACAGAGACTAAATAAATGATACTTAAGCTGAAAAAACCCCCCCCAGAGAGCTCTGTTCACTTTGTAATGGTGGAAAACTAGAACTCAGGCCTGAGCTGTAACTTCCACAGAGGAACCGTGGCAGCCGGACACCAGTCACTGTGGCAGAGGCAGAAGCAGTCTGACGCCTCCCGTCCTGTCAACACAGACATGGCAGCAGCGTACAGGAAGAGCAGCGATGCACTCTGGGCAGCAGCCGCCATCTGCATCTCATACTCCGGTAAAGCACCATTATCAGGACATTTTCACCAAACCTGTCGTTGAACTGTCCGGTATTAGAGGTAGATGCTTGACAACAGCAGCTCTGTAACCAAGTACTCCACTTGTACACATTTGAGGTATTTATACTTTTTAAGTAGCTTCATCTTCTACTACTTCATAGTTCAACTTAAAGAAAAATGTACATTTTTTACTACATTTGATAACTTTAGTTACTAGTTTTCAGACTGAGATTAATTAAACAAAATCATCTGAAGACATTGATCCCTGATGGAAAATTCACAAGCTAAAAAGTAGTATGTAAAGTACAATCAAGGCTATACTTTTACCAACTGTATATATTACTATGATGTACACAGTAATGTGATACCTTAACATGAACCTTTAGTACATTTTATCCTAATACCTCTGTACTTTCACTTCAATAACCATCTGAATGCAGGACTTGGAGTATTTTTGTGGCTTTGTTACTTTAACTTAGGTGAACCTGAGTACTTCTTCCACCACTACGTACATGAACGTCAGCGGCCTGATGGAGCAGGACTTGTCTGCGCCTTGCTACTTACAGCGGTAGGTGTCACTGGCGAATCGAGTCAAGTGAGGCCTCGAGTAATGAATCTTCAGGAGACACAGTGGGCCACAGACAGGCTGCCAGGTGAGGTGAAGCAGGTGAGTTAAGCGCCGTGGGGGATGTCACCGTAAGTCCGGACGACAAACGTGACACAACTCATCTGAGTGTCACAGCCACAGCCAGGTCAGGGATCGAACATGAGTTTACGGTGGAGAACTAATCAGTGTGAGTGGGTACACCTGTGATCTGAGTCTCTGCACTTAGACACATACTCACACACAGCATTTCAAGTGCACAGGTCAAACCATTACAAAGGTCAAGCAGATTAAACAATCTTTTAAGCTGTTTTGCAAATACATAACATAGCACTATATTCTTTTGTCAAGAATTTCTTTCTACAACTGTCACACTGAGGCTTATGTGTCATAGCTTTCCTATAACATGGGCTGTCACATCAACCATCAGTAAGCTCATCATATCTTGGTCCCCCTGTGGCTGTGGGTGGGACATCTCTCCCAGCAGAGGTCCGGATTTACCCAAATGGTTTTCTTGCAGAGAAAAAAGACAGAGCTTGTTTAAACACAGAAGTACCTTTCTTCAGTGTGGAGAGGGAGAACAGTAACAGCCAGCTCAGCTATCAGCAGCATGGCACAGTCCACAACCTGCTGACTCAGACTTAGCCCGTTTGATTGACGGCCTCTAAGTTTGCCCAGTTTTGTGTAGGAGGGGTGCGAAGCGTGGACAAAGCAGGATCAAACCCAGACCACGTTGACGTTCTGCTGCAGAGGAATGTGCTAAAAGCTCCGTCCGCGCCAGCCAAACACTCACCCTCACATTAATGTTTCTCAGAACCTCCCATGAGTCTTGGGACCTGCCAAAATGACATGTAATCACAAAGATCAACAAAGCCTTAACAGCTTTTAGAGGGGATCACCATAACGAGGCATAGGCCAGTGTTACACGGGGCTGGAGGCACACACAGGCAGGGTGTTGTTATGTATGGTGCCCAGAACACAGAGTTTTTGTACTTTGAATCAGGAAACACTCTTCTGAAGAAGTGAACCCAGAAAAAAAGCTGGTTTGTATTCAGTGGGAACAGTGGTGCCTGGTGGCTGGGAGCCGGTACTGCACCTGTACTAAAGGACCAGGTGAAACTCAAAGCAGCACTGAGGTGAGTTAGTGATTGCACTGCCCTCCGTGATGTTAAACGTAAGACAAACCCCCCCCCCCCCCCCCCCCCCCCTCAGATCCAGCAGCTGCTCCCCCGACAATCACCACCTTTCCCATCAGTCATTGTAGTGTGACACAAGAGTCACTGTTCAGAAAAGTGAGACAGGTCCAGCTCCACTTTGAAATGAGTGGGAGGCATTAGCTTTAGTCATTTCTAGTTACTGAGGTGGTTGTGTTTGCTCTGTGCAGTCTCTGACGCTTCTTCTTCGTTGGTGGCCTGGAAGCCCTGGTGGTGGTGTTCAGGTGTGTGGGATGCTCACTCCCACTCCAAAAACTGCTGCTTGAGGGACTTCAGCTCTGTCAGTGTCTGTGCTGTCAGGAGTTAATCACCGCCGGATGTTGGTTCAAATACGCCAACGTCAACAGACAGGTAAGTGCAGCTCGTTAATCCCATTTACAAGCCTCAGAGGGTGTGTTTGTTCAGCTAACTCAGCTGAATTATTCAATTTGTGCATTTTGGAAATGATGTTTGCAGAGCTAATTTGTGGAGGACATTTTCCATGAAGAAAGACAGAGTTGCTGTCTGACACTGGAGAAAATAAACCAGAGCATGGAGACCAAAGAGAAACTACATGTAGTTCATGTGGTGCTGTAAGCACAGCTACAGACTTTCATTTCATCAGAGCGTGGATGGAACCGACCATCATTTCTTAATTAGGGGAGCCAACAAAAATTAAACTATCAGCCACCAGGTCAGGCTGCTGAAAGAAGAGAACTGGTCACACAGGCCCTGACGATGAACATTCACTGACATGTTGTATTTGTTCTCTGCAGTCCAGTGCAGTACACAGCTCTGACAGTTTTACAGCCTCACCGGAGGACGAGTGGCCTGTTTCCTGCTGCTGAGGAACTCGCCATTCAGCTTGACTGAGGGGACCCGGGGCAGGACCTGGATCCTGTAGTTCTGCTGATCCAGGATCAGCTGCTACATCAGTCTGTGGCCCGCTTCGTGATGATGGAAGCGATCTGAACAACTCAGTCAGGCTCCATCAGCAGGTCTGAGAGTCATGAGTTGGGTCTGCTTTAAGACAGTGATCAGGGATCTTGACAGTGATCTGCTTGATCAGGTTATTTTATTGA
>NW_018128014.1:2606642-2612919 GCF_001952655.1 Monopterus albus | reverse complement strand
TCAGCTTTTACTTCCAGTGTGTGGCAGACTTCCTGTTCACAAACAGTCAAGGATGTAGCCAAGGCTAATTAGCCAGACATGCTAACATTTTATTTAAATCCAGACCAACAGTTGCTCAGATATCACAAGCCAGACCAGAAACTGTGACTGCGATGTTCCTACATGCTCACCAAGAAGTGAACAAATCACACGACATTGCTATAGTGAGCAGGTTGCTCATCAGCAATCTGCATCTTCTCCCACAATCCTTCAGGTTTGTTTGTCTCTGGTGTCCTGAGGTCAGGGACTACAAATGCTCCTCCCACTGCTTTCCCTTGCCTTTTCTTCATTGGTGTTTCCAGTTTGAATACACATTTTTTAATTTACACATCTTGTGTTACTGGTCAGTTCTACAGCACCTGGAATCCAACAGTGCCTTGCAAAACCTTTTGCTGTTCACAGACGTTCATCAGCTCATCTTGATCTGCTCCAGTGCTGAGAGGATGAGGAGAGGAGTCCAGTGAGATGTTCTGTCTGCAGCTACGTTAGCTCGGTGTGGGCTTGATGAGATGGAGTGAAGCTACTTGTCAGGGGTTTCCTGCTGTCTCACTCTGATGACAGTGGTGTTTTCAGAGTCCACTCGTCCTGACTGTCTGAAAGAATTCAAAAATAGGAGCCTGCAACATTAATGACATAGCCAGTTGTGGTGGACGTGTCTGTTACAGTTTAGTCCCCCTCACCAGGAGGGCGAGGGAGAACCATGGTAGGACTCAAGATTGCGACCCAGGTGCTAGTGAAAAAAGGTGGTTTAATGAGGGAAAATAACAAAAAAACACGTATCATAGTCCATATACATATAACAGCAAAGTAGGGCAGAGATAGTGGAGGAGACCTGGACAGACAGGTGAATAGATAAACCAACCTGGAGGACTGGCGAACGAAAAGGAAATCCACAGCACAGGAACTGTCAGCGTGGACATCTAGAGACGTATAACACAAAACAAGTAACCAACGCACAAAATGAGATCCACAGCACAGGAACTGTCAGCGTGGAAAACAAAATGACGTACAATACATACCACAAGTATAGGTCTGTTACAGGGTTTGCAAGTTAACACTCCAGCGATGACGGAGCGTCTGCCAGAGGTATAAATAAGGAGTAGGGTAATCATAGGAATGCACCCCAGCTGTGCGCACCGACAAATGAGTCGCTAATTACTGAATGCAACACAGCTGAGGTGCAGATCCCGCAGGTCGAGAGCAGGGGAGAGAAAGGCGGAAGAGAGGCAGGTCGCACCGAGCGGACCTGACAGTGTCCAACATGTCTGAAAAGGTCAGTTAATCAGAATCATGGAAGCTTTGCTTTTATTTTGGCCCTGAAGGTAAACGGAGCGTTGCTTTTATGATCACATAAACTACATGTTTGATCATGTCAGTAACTGAAGAGACAGAAATGGAAATAATAGGACATTTTCTCATTTATTAATAATGCAGACAAAGTGTTGTGTCATTGGGCTGTTAAAATAATGCAAATCACTATTTTTTGTTTACAAAATATTACTGTCGGTTCTTTTCATAATTAACTTTTCAAAAACAAACGGAACATTTTCAGTGTTTACAAAGACAGTCCAGGTTTTTGCAGAATCACCCTGTTTGTTTTTTAGGATGTACTCATGTGAATCTTCACGTTTGTGGCTTATTTTCACTTTCCTGCACCATAAGCATCATAGCTTTTTCCCTAAGAACTCAAACATACCAAACTGCATCTGCCTTTCTTGGAAATATCTCAAATATCTGCTCATTCAGTTTTTCTGATAAAATTCAGGACCTGTAAAATGTTTTTGCAGTGTCCTCTGGAAATTCTTCTACCACTGCTGTTAACATAGTGCTGGTGCCCAGATGTCCTCTAAAAAGTTCAGATACATTTTGACAATGCAAAGTGTGACGGCAACCAAACCAGTTTCTGACTGGAAGTACTGGGATGTCTGCACTGGGAGCTGCCGGTCCTGCCAGTGAGATTACACACAGCTTTGAGGAGTGTGAACTGAGAGGACACCAGAAGAGCAGTCTCTGGAGTCTGACGCACACATGCTATTTATATGCTGTGGTTTGGTGAGCTAAGATAGCAGCGTGATGAAGAGGAGGGGACCCGACTGAACGCTCTGGGTGCAGTGACCACAGATGACAAGATTTGGCCGGGAGGCTGTTGGTAGGAAAAAATTCCAACTGACAGAAAACACACTCAGAGGACAAACAGCTGCATGAGTCAAATGTCTCTGAAATCCACAACTCTTCTTTTTCCATTTTATATGTGGTTCTGTACACTTCACCCGGGTCATGTTGGAGCAGGACTTGTGCTGGTGGTCCTGCTTGTGAGGGGGTTGGTGTTGAGGTTTCTGGCCCACAGTTCAGACACCAGGAGGTGGGATCAGGAGCCAAACCTAGCAGTCGTCTGAAACTGAGAGTCTCCACACAGCAGGACTAAATACATCAGTGGGATTTGGCTTTTAATGGGGATTAACGGAGAGAGAACAAACAGAGTGACATGAGATGTTTAGGCTGCACACCTGTTCAGAGTTAGAGAGCGTTTTAGTCAAAGGCTGCATTCACATCACAGCTGAAGCTTCCAGATCTGAACTCACAGTGTCATGTGCCCCCACCAGCCGCTCAGGATCAGAAACTCTTCACGCCTGCTTCTGTCTTCACACAGCTCGCTCCTTCTTCATGATGACATGGTGAAGTCTGAGCCTCTCCCTGCTCACAATCAAAACAAGGAAGAGGCGCTCTCAGTGCACGGCTCCACACCCAGAGGGGGTAACTGGGGCCGGGGAGGGTCACACCGTGTCCTGGGCCCTGCAGAGCAAATAGCGAGTTTCTTCACATCTCTGCAGAGAAACCCACAAACATGGAGATAAGAGTAAATTCTCCGACTCAGTTGCTGCACAGCTGAGCCATTAAAATATTGCCTGGATTTAATCTAAATCGGTACTGCAGTTTGTTGGTGCATTATCACAGCCAGATGTTAATCAGTGGAAAACCACTGGCAGGACTGTGTCCAGTGTCACATGAGATAGAAACACACAGGTCTCCAGAGCGCTGGTCCACCTCGCAGCGATCCATTTTCCCTATATATTCCTTAATAAAGGTGAAATGCCCAAAAATAATAATGATTTAATACCAACACAGCGTTGGTACTCTCTTCAGATCTTTGAACTCTGTTGGGTTCAGTTTTGTTGGTTTGGACCAGTACAAACTCTCAACAGTGAACATTGTCTCAAAGAACATTTCATATTTTAAAACAAGTCACCACAGTCGTCTTCCTGTCTCAGGTAGAACAGGTGTTTCAAGATAAAATACAGGTGTTGAGATGGGGGGCTGTGCATTTCAAAATAAAAGAGAAGAAAAACCAACAAAGGAAAACCATGTTTTTCTTTCCTTTGAACAGTCAGTGCTCTGTCTTCACTCGGAGCCCTGATATTAACGCTGCAGGGATCTTAAGCCTCTGCACTGGTTTGTTCAACATCTGATGTTAAACCTGAGGGCGGAGGCGATGCGGAACATGTTTCTTTGCTCGTTCCTCTGTTTAAAAATAGCAAGACTTTACAAGAAGCCACAATATCAGAACTCAAGATCACACATGAGCTCATCGGGAGAACGAGGACAAATGGGGAGATCATTTAGACTCCATCAGTTGTTTGGTAAGGAAGAGTCTGTCAGCGCTCTTCACTAATGGAGCCCTCCCTCTGTGGCTGTTATCGCTACATCAGTCTCTCTGTTTGGGTTCTAGTAAAAACTGGATGGCTCTTGACCTCGGTGGCAAAAGGCCAGAACAGAGGCTAATGGGGACAAAGGGCATCATTTATACTCCCTTTGTATCCTCTGAGTTCACCGCCATGACTGAGGTGTAGTTTGGAACACATCACACCTGCACTAAAGTTTCCATATTGGTTTTAAAAATCTTGTTTTCACCATCTTTTAGTTATTCCAAAGTTCAGGATGAAAACGTCTAGTTTTTCTGACTCTGGAACAGTTGGAAGAGTCTTGGCTGCCGATTACTGCCGTTTGTTGTGGAGCTCTTACCGGCTAAATGTGGGAATGTTTTTATAGGTGGAGATTAAAACCAAATCAGGGCTTTACCGATTAATAAAGGTGAGTTGTTGTAATGTGTGAGGAAAGACCTGCTGCTAAATGGACCTGGGGCTCAAATTGTTTTATTAACTGTTGTTTTCAGGGCCAAGACTGAACTGATGTTTATTACTGTGTGAAAATGTCAGACTGGCGCCTCTGGGCCAAGCCTCCAAGAACGGTGCTGGGCTGTGTCACAGTTTTTAATAGTGTCCAAACTGTGCTACTACAGCTTCATCCCGATGCACACTGGCCCAAACAGCGTTCTCTGGCTGTCCATTTTCAGAGCGTGGCAAACCTGTGAAATGACCCTTTTTACAGTATGTCAGAATTTGATATAAAATTCCACTGGATCCAGGTTTGTTTGGAAAGCCTAGAAACACTGCGGGATGTTTTTATTTGATCCCATTCATGTGCCGGGAGTCAACAGGAAGGCATTTGGCTCAGCACTAGTGAGCCAAAACACCGAAACATGCAAAACATCTGGGTTGTTTTAGCCTTTTTTGGCTGGAATTCAGAATCAGGAAATGTTTTTTGGAGTATGCGCCACTGAGCAAGTTTCATAGAAGTGAGTTGGGTGCCATGTTGTCATGCAGCATACAGTTTTCCTTCATGTGTCATTGTTGTGGACAGACAGAGCTGGCCTCTGACCTCTGGGTGGAGGACTGCTGTACGTGCTTCTCACTGTGTCTCCAGCCGGGTGTGTGAGCCAGGCTGTCAGCGAACGCCTCGCAATGCTCAGAAGCTTTCAAAATAGGCCCCTTATCACCTCATCAGCCAATCAAATGCAACTGTTTACAATGATGTCATTGTCAGAGAGGGGTATTAATTAGTTATTTACACACGGTCTGTGCAAACGTCCTGCTGTAGGAGCTGACACAGGAGCTAGATCTGCACTCAGCTGCTAATGAAGGTTAGATTCCTGGCATCCCTTCCTTCAATGTCTCCAGGTGGAAGTGGAAGGGACAGGTCAGGACTGTGTGTTCTCCTTGGTGCTATTCACACTCAATGGCTCAGATCGGGCTCCGTTTTTCAACTAAACATAAACTGAACAGCAGAAAGATTCAGCTTTATGTTTCACAGTTTGAAGCCGAGTGATGACAAGAGGTTTTTGGATCGGTGTCACTGTGAATAAAAACCACTGTAGTTCAGGGAATATCATACATCCAGAAAGCTGCTTCACTTTACTGTGTTGTTGATTTAACTTTAAATGAATACAACTGACATTTTTGCTGATCAGCATGCATTTAATAACACAGTGAAAATGTTTTAGTTTTAAAAGCAAAAACTGAAATCTCCCTTTTATTAAAACTCCTTCTCAGGTGTCCAGAACCTGACCAGAGTCCTCCTATGACAAACTGGGCTGACTGGACACACACCTAAGGTCCCACAGTTCACACTGCGGGTTAGGACACAAACCAGGACATGAAGTCCAAGAGCTCTCTGTGGACCTCTGTGGTCAGACTGTGATGTGGCCCAGATCAGGACCAGGGGATCAAACCATGTCTAAAGCTCTGGGTGCTCCCAGCAGCACAGTGGCCTCAGTAACTGGGACATGGAAAGCTTTTAAAACATTCCACATTTTGGAAAAAATTGCAGTGCAAAATTTTATACTTATGTGAAAAATGCAAAAAATATTTTTTTCCTTTATTGAAAGGAAGTAACACATTAACAGAACAGGTCCGGACACAAGACAATGGATACATGACATTACTGTTATCGGCTCTCACGGGAGGGTGAGAGAGCAACAGGTGGCAGACATGGTACAGATCTTTATTATAACAGAAAAAACAAGTATAGCGATGACAGTCAATATACTGGTAAATTTGTTAGAGGAGGAAGAGTTTGAGGAAGTTGCAGCTGAGGAGCTGGAGGCGGCAGCGAAGACTTGCTGTGACAGGTGAGTGTAGTGGGAGAACTCAGGTGGGGGGATCGGAGATGGCTGGGCTCAGAGGAAATGATGAGAAGAGATGATGGGCTAGCAGCAGGTCACTCAGGAACAGGCGGAATGGAGACAGTATAATAATTGGATTTTATAAGCTTTAGTTACTGTTTATACCTTGATTTTCCTTACTTATATATATTACAACTGTATTGATACTGGTCAAAGAACTGCTGAGTAGGAACTGTGTGCTAGAACTTTGTGGAGACATACAGTGGGTACGGAAAGTAT
>NW_018128014.1:2584713-2589099 GCF_001952655.1 Monopterus albus | reverse complement strand
TAGGCATATGATGTCTTCTTGAAACTGCAGCATTTCAATTCATACAATAAAAAATAAATAATTGGAATAAATGCTTGTCAGCATCCATACAACTACAGAAATGCATTTCCTGTCGAAAATGCGTGTGGATGCTGTGATGCTGAAGGATTGCCCTGAAAATGTCTGAAATCAATTGCTGAAACAGCTGAAGGATGAGTAGAAATTGCTGAATTTCTTTGTTAAAATAGGATGCTTAAGCATCCACACAATAAAGAACAGGAGAGCATAGTGTGGATGCTTTACAGCATCCACACAAAAACAATTTATGTCATGGCTTACTGCTCTTCTAACCTTGAAGCAGAGCACACATGAGCAGACTTTGAATCTTACTAAACTGCATTAATAACACATTGAAGTCTAACACATTAAAGTCTAATAATTATCTGACTAATTTATTAATTTCTAACAAATTCCCCCTTTTGACACGATTTTTATTGTGTCAACCTAAATCAAATGTCCCTGTTGTCCCCAGATTTGGCGTCCAAGGAGGAGAGAGGCCCCCCCATACCACCCCCTCCAGGGAAAGCCCAGAGCTGAGTGCCTAGGGAAAAGTCTGAAATAATAACCAAAATAATGGCATGTAAGCAGTTCTTCATTGCAGTGATCCTATATGTAGGCTTTTATGTGAAAGCTGGTTTTCATTGCAATTATAGCAATCTTCAGACAAAAAACATGGAAAATGTCTAAACAGCATGTAGCAAACATTCATTGGTTAATCATAACATTTGCAGGAGGAATACATTATGCTGGAGACTAATGACCTTCCAGTATCACACATTTATCACAAAATTCTCAATAATCAAAATCAATCACACACCTATGAGTCCACACCACCTACGTGTATGCAAGAATATATGTGGGTATGTGTTAACCCTTAGCAATAATATGTAGAAAGGTCAGTTTTCTTCCCCGTCGAGGGGTCCTCTTCAACCTCAAACTCACTGGGCTCAGTGACTGAGATCATGGGCATAGTTTCCCATTGATAATGGGATACCTATTATCAGTGGCAGTGGTGATACGCTTTAGACAAGTATGCCTAATGCAGGGGATGCTGCAGCATCCACACAAGGTCAGCAAAGTAACTGCTGCCACAAAAGATGTAAGCAGAGAAATCACTAAATTTTTCCACTTGCCAAAAAATTTTAACAAACTAATCATCAATGTAATTTTTAATTTCTGAATGGTCAGCCATCTCTTCTGATAAAATTTCAACCCTAGCAATAAAGCCATCAGGAGCAGTATTATTTAAGATGTAAGTACAACACTGTTGCCCAATCACAGTGTTAACTATTGATGGTGCTGGACTGTATGGATGCCTGACATAAATGCACCAGACGACGGTGCCTACTTATAATAAACCAAATAACAACAATGGGGATTTGCTACACATAGTACAAACACCCCCTTTTTCAATCAGAATGAAGTCTAAGGCCAATCTGTTCTGATACGACATACAGTGCCTTGCGAAAGTATTCGGCCCCCTTGAACTTTGTGACCTTTTGCCACATTTCAGGCTTCAAACATAAAGATATAAAACTGTAATTTTTTGTGAAGAATCAACAACAAGTGGGACACAATCATGAAGTGGAACGAAATTTATTGGATATGTCAAACTTTTTTAACAAATAAAAAACTGAAAAATTGGGCGTGCAAAATTATTCAGCCCCCTTAAGTTAATACTTTGTAGCGCCACCTTTTGCTGCGATTACAGCTGTAAGTCACTTGGGGTATGTCTCTATCAGTTTTGCACATCGAGAGACGGAAATTTTTGCCCATTCCTCCTTGCAAAACAGCTCGAGCTCAGTGAGGTTGGATAGAGAGCGTTTGTGAACAGCAGTTTTCAGTTCTTTCCACAGATTCTCGATTGGATTCAGGTCTGGACTTTGACTTGGCCATTCTAACACCTGGATATGTTTATTTGTGAACCATTCCATTGTAGATTTGGCTTTATGTTTTGGATCATTGTCTTGTTGGAAGACAAATCTCCGTCCCAGTCTCAGGTCTGTTGCAGACTCCATCAGGTTTCCTTCCAGAATGGTCCTGTATTTGGCTCCATCCATCTTCCCATCAATTCTAACCATCTTCCCTGTCCCTGCTGAAGAAAAGCAGGCCCAAACCAGGATGCTGCCACCACCATGTTTGACAGTGGGGATGGTGTGTTCAGGGTGATGAGCTGTGTTGCTTTTACGCCAAACATAACATTTTGCATTGTTGCCAAAAAGTTCGATTTTGGTTTCATCTGACCAGAGCACCTTCTTCCACATGTTTGGTGTGTCTCCCAGGTGGCTTGTGGCACGCCAGTGGCATCCCATCATGGCACCATGCTGGAGTTTGTTGAGTTCCTGAGAGCGACTGATCCTTTCACAACTGTCTGTAGAAGCTGGATGCATGACTGTGTGGCTGATTGCACCCGTAGCTATGGAAGAGTGTGGGGCACCTGAGTTCAATAATTTGGAGGGGTGGATGAACACCTCCGGCAGCACAGTCCACATGTCAGTGGCTACATGCAAGCAGATTTTCATTGTAACTGCATCAGGCAGCATTCTTCAATTCACAAACGACGAAGAAATAGGCAAAACGAATAACACAAAAATGGAAAGATACAAATAAAGCAATCCTCATCAAAATGGAAAAATAAAATGCAAAACCATACATAAATTCAAAACAATAAAAAATGGAAAAAGAACAAATAAGGCAAACAACGAAAAATGGAAAATTAATCAACAGTAAGGTCATCCTAATTATCAAAGCATGAATTGTTCATATTTCTTTTTTCAATGCAAAATGGAAAAAAATTAAAAACAAATACAAAAATGGTAAATTAATAAGCTGAGCAATTGACAGTAAGTTCATCCTAAGGGGCATCAGCAGCTGCACCAGGGCAGAGCTGCCCTGCCACAGTGAGGGGAGTCTTAGTCTCAGCTTGCTGTCTCCGCATGTCCCCCATGTGTCTGCCCTTGAGATGGTTTGGTTCACAATCCGGGTGGCAGAATAGTGATGTTGAAGGTTTCCTTGCATCATGATGCTCACAGGCTTGAAGGAATTTACACCAAAACACTGCTAAAGAACTAAACTACCAAAAGTTTAGTGCAAGAAATGGAGAACTCTGAGCAAATTTTGGCAGATCTACAAGAAATGTCACAAGATGTGGTTGTTCTAGGACCAGACAGTCCCAGGATACACCCATTCATCTACCTGAAATATGGCTTTCCATGTGAAGAGAACTCAAGCTATTCAGGAAAAACTATGCTTGTGGTTGAAATACATCACAGAAACTCTTTTAAGAGCTGTGCCAGACCTCGAGTATGAGCAGCTACACCTGGACTGTTCTCAGAATATTAAAGCTGTTGCTGAAGACATCTCTGAGCTAACTGCTGAACACGTTCAGAGTCTGAAAGACTCTGTTGCTGCAGAACAAAGCCCAGGACACCTCCCAGAGTGGCCCACAGTGACTGTGGAAGGCATTGAGGTCAAGACAAGAAACCTCTTTTCAAAGCGGTTTGCCAGAACATTAATATATCGCATCCTGGCTCAGCTGATGAAAAGCCATCCTGGCTGTACACCAAAATGCAGGAAGTCAATTGAAAAAACTAAGAAAAAAATCAACTGGACTTTGTTAGGTATTTTTAGTCAGATAGATATTGGTTAGATACTTGTTGTATTAGGAATGTTTAGAGTAGACAGGATGTCTAGCTTAGGCTGTTAAATGCTTAGTCATTCTCATGAGTGGCAGCAGGTTGCTTATGGTCAAGGATAACTAGATAGAAAAGTTGATGACTGTTAGAAGACAGGATGTTTAATATTATTATTATGACGTGTATAACTGTGGCCATAGCCATAATATTTTCTTATGTTTAATGTTAGGACATGTCACTAGAGGTCGTGTGAGAATGTTTTTAGCTACACGCCACATAATCAACAGACATTTACACATTGATTTTTCCTCACGTTTTGGCTACTGCTCTGGGCAGCTGCAAAGCTGTCCCTGGGAGACGCCATGGCTTGGCATCTCCTGAGTAGAATGGGGTTAGCCCGAAGTGATATAATGTATAGGCCTGTTGTGGTTCAGGGTCTTTCATCTTTCAGCTGCCTGCGTGCATGTTGGAGGTGCAAGATACCTGAGCGTGTAATGTTAATTTTTACCTGTGTTCATTGAATAAATCAGCACTGTTTTGAAGTTACTTGGACTGCTTCTTCTCTGAGTTAGCATGGTAAAAAGAACTGGATGCTACAACTTGGCTTTCTAGGTTGAAGGCGTTTCACCTCTCATCCAAGAGGCTTCATCAGTTCTGACTGACTGGTGTTGAGCTGGAGATATTTATCCCCCTCGGTGGTGTTTCAGTCCTT
>NW_018128014.1:2582273-2583609 GCF_001952655.1 Monopterus albus | reverse complement strand
CGTGATACGGCGGTGTGTGGTGGCCCTTGATGCATTGACCCCAGCCTCAGTCCATTCCTTGTGAAGTTCACCCACATTCTTGAATCGCTTTTGCTTCAGAACCCTCTCAAGGCTGCGGTTCTCTTGGTTGGTTGTGCCTCTTTTTCCTACCACTCAACTTTCTGTTAACATGCTTGGATACAGCACTCTGTGAACAGCCAGCTTCTTTGGCAATGAATGTTTGTGGCTTACCCTCCTTGTGAAGGGTGTCAATGATTGTCTTCTGGACAACTGATCAGATCAGCAGTCTTCCCTGTGATTGTGTAGCCTAGTGAACCAAACTGAGTGACCATTTTGAAGGCTCAGGACATCTTTGCAGGTGTTTTGATTTGACTAGCTGAGTGGCATGTCACCATATTCTAATTTATTGAGATAATGAATTGGTGGGTTTTTGTTAAATGTGAGCAAAATCATCACAAAAGACCCAACGGCTTAAATTACTTCAGTCTGTGTGTACTGAATTTACATAATACACGAGTTTCACTATTTGAGTTGAATTACCGAAATAAATGGACTTTTCCGCAATATTCTAATTTATTGAGCTGCACCTGTATGTAAGAGGTGGGCCGGTCCAAGACCTGTACTGTTTGCCATGTTGTTAATGATCAAAGAAAATCTATAGTCTCTTCTATCACAAAGCACCTGACAGCGCCAAAGCCTCGCACCATCTCCATGTTCTTCTCCTCTGTGGGTAGAGCCATCTCCAAATTCTTTAACTTCACAAAAAGATAACACTAGTGTCATAGTATGCCAATCCCAGATGGCACTGGGAAGATATACTGTATCTACATGTTCTCCCTGTGTCAGCATGGGTTCTCTCTGGGTACTCCGGCTTCATCCCATTGTAAGAAAAGCACATCCAAATGCTTTATCTACAGAAAAAGCAGAAGAAGATGATATTATTTTGGTGTACAAACAACACCAAAGGGCAGCACAGTGGCATGGTGTTTCGCACTGTCACCTCACAGCAAGAAGGTTCCCGGTTTAAACCTTTCTGTGTGGAGTCTGCATGTTTTCCCTGTTGCCTGCGTGGGTTCTCTCCGGCTTCCTCCCACAGTCCAAAGACATGCAGCTTAGGGTGTATGGCAACTCTAAATTGGCCCCAGGAGTGAGTGTGTGGTTGTTTGTCCACACGTCAGCCCTGTGACAGACTGGTGACCTGGGGCCTATTTCAAGAAGGAGGTTTTGTTGAAACTCTGAGTTTGTTAACCCCGAAATGAGGAAAACTCGGAGTTTTCGGTTTCAGAAACGGAGGTAACTTAAACCCGTGAAAGCGGGGTAAGTTAAACCCGTTTCA
>NW_018128014.1:2576836-2581144 GCF_001952655.1 Monopterus albus | reverse complement strand
AAAAACGCAGACCTATTTTTGCTTGGTCCTGTTGCCATGGTGACTCGTAATGTCTTCACTCCATTGTTCAGGGCTTTTTATAGTCGCGCTGCACGCGCCTAACTCTGAGTCAACCTACTCAGAGTTGATTAAACCAACTCTTTTCAGCTGTTCTGAAACTGAAAACTCCAAGTTTTCCAACTCTGTGTAAGTCAACTCAGAGTTCAGGTTTAAACTCTGAGTTTGTTAAACCTCCTTCTTGAAACGGGCCCCAGCACCATCTCCTCCAACCAAAACAAAAGTGAGGCATAGCTTCTTATCAAAGAGAAGAGTAAACTAAATAATAATTAGAATTATAAAAATAATAGAAAAAAATAAGCACAACTTACAATATATATTCTACCTATGAATAATTTAAATTGTGGTTGTCATTGCAAAATGCAGGATGTTTTAAAGGCTTCCTTATTTTTCTTTAACATCTGTAGTGACTTAGCCAAAATGTTTAATTCAGAGTAAAACAAATGAATATTTGATTTAGAGCGCATCACTCTGGTTTGTGTGTATCAAATTTCCTCATTAAACATAAAAGCTTAATTGCATTATCCAGGTTTTTAACTAAACTTAGTTTGTAGAAACACATACCAACGAGCTTTTTATAAGAAGTGAAAGGTAAAACATGTCTCAGCCCAGAACGATTTGGAAAAGGGAAATTCACAAAATAAAGGAGTTACAGACTCATTTCGAGTTCACAGAGCAGAAACGTCTTTTATAGATAAAATCACTTACCAGGGTAAAATTTGTGAGGTTTTGATGTGACCCTCGTTGATTTAATGCACCTGAAAGTTGGTTTGCTCTCTTCAATTAAATCAATCAGTTCATTCATTAATTTTAAATTATTTTTATTGAAACAATGAGCAAACAGAACAAAGGCAGGGAGCACAAGAACAGTATTAAATAAACACAGTGAAGGAGCACGATAAATAAAAATCACAATTTAATAGCATACGTTTCACATAAGTGTAATATTTTACCAGCATTTTTGAGAATGTTATACTTTCTAAGTATATTTTGATGTCGTTTAGGCAGCCATTAGAGGTTTTAAATTATTACATTTATGAATCTAATATTTGGCAAATATAAACAATGTTGATGAAGTATTTGTTGTCATCATCCTTCTTGTGCAGAAAAGTCAGGAGAAAAACATTTTTAAAGGAAAAAGAAAACAGAATTTTACTGTGAATAAAAGCAGGTCTGACCAAAACTTTTCATTGAAGTTACAGGAAAACAACAAGTGCACAGCAGTTTCAGAACAGAATCACAGGAAGAGCAGCTGGTGTCAATGTGTTTTTTAAACACATCCTTGCCTTAAATATATTCATATTTTGGTTTTGGGCTTCTGAAACATAACACATGGTAGCTACTGACACGCTACTGTTCCTGCACACCATACTTCGACAAGGCTACACAACTGTTATTTACAATTAGGTCCGATGTCGTTGAGTGAAAGACCTCTCAAGCTGCTCATGACATCCCAGAAAAGACCTGCTACAGAACTACTTGCTGGCTGTACAATCAGATCTGTGTCAAACTAGACAGAATCCTCCGTGCTTTGGTCTGAACTGAACTGGAACACACGATACTTCATCTACTAGTTTTCAAACTGTGACTTTATGGCTGCAGACATGATTTCCATGAAGAGTTCTGTTTCTCTCTGCTTGATTAAAATCAAACAGCTGCATTCTGCTAGAAAGAATTGTGGGTATTTGAACGGACAACATGGTTTTTGGTGAACATTTATATTAAGCTAATCCCACTTGGCCTCGGTCTTAAAGGATTCTGATGATTTGTTCCAAGTCTGTGTTCGTTTTTGTGCTGGAACATCTTGATTTTACAGGCCTGTTTACCAAGCACAGCTTCTACTAGTATTCATAACACACACACACACACTTGCGCCAAACAATTCAGAATTTTAAATTTTTTTTTCCCAATATTCAACTCATCCAAACATTGCACTTGGTAATACTGTGACTACAGAGGTGGCCCCACTGTCAGAATCAAAGTGACACATGAGATGCACAAAGCAAAAAACAGATGATGACAAATTAAGTCTCACATGGTGAAAGCTCAATTCGAAGGCTTTGTGCTGGTAGCCGGGCGTCCACACTCGCACAGTTTACCAGTTTAATGCTACATTGTTGTGGTTTGCACTTGAAGAGAAGCAGCTGGACAAGCGGTGCATTGATAGACCTTTCCTCCTCAGAGTTAAGTGTTATTGTCAGAGTCACCAGGAAAAACAAAGTGCAGGAAAAAAGAGGATAGATAACATGGTCATCCCCTCCAAGTTAACCACCAAACCTGGAGACCTGGGCATCAGCACCTCTTTCTGTAAATGGATTCTGGACTTTTTGACCAACAGGTCTCAGCATGTTAGATCAGACAACACCTACTCCTCCACCATCATCCTCAAAACCGGCATACCACAAGAATGTGTGCTGAACCCATTCCTCTACTCCCTTTTCACCCACAACTGCAGGCCTGTGCATGACTCCAACACCATCATCAAGTTTGGAGACGACACCACGGTGATCAGCCTCATCAGCAACAACAATGAGTCAGCCTACAGGGAGGAGGTACAGCACCGGCTGTGTGGTGCACTGACAATAATCTGTTCCTTAACACTGACAAGACCAAGGAGTTCATTGTGGACTACAGGAGGCACACACAATCCCATCCATATTAACAGAATGGTTGTTGAACATGTCTCCAGCTTCAAATTCCTGGGGACCCACATCTCAGAGGATCTGTCCTGGACCACCAACACCTGCAGCCTGGTTAAGAAGGCTCACCAGGGCCTCTTCTTCCTAAAGAAGAACCACCTGTCTTCAACCATCCTGGTGAACTTCTACAGCTGTGCCATCGAAACTGCTCTGTCTCCAACCACAAGGCGCTGCAGCGGGCGGTGAATACTGCCCAACACATCACAAGGACCACTCCAGCCACTGAGGGTGTCCACAGGGAACGCCGTCTCCGACGTGCTGGCAGCGTTCTCCAGGACTCCTCTCACCCTGCTCACAAACCATTTGACCTCCTGCCCTCTGGGAGGCGCTTCAGGAACCTCCACACCGAGACCGGTAGACTTAGGAACAGCTTCTTCCCCGCAGCCGTCTCCTTACTGAACTCTGTATTTATACAGGAAAATCACTGCATGATAATTAGCCTCCCATGCTAGTTGCTGCTGGGGATATTAAAAGTAAATGCTCATTATACCCACTGACTACATTTTAGCATGAAATGTATAAAGCTAAAGTTTTCAGGTGAAAAATTGGTTGTGTGAAGGATCAAGTGAATGAGCTCCCTGCAGGACTGGTGTTTGTGTTTAGAGGTTTGTCCTCACCTCACTGACATATGCTATGAGCCTTGTGAGCTGACCTTTGACCTCACTGCAGTCTAAAAATAAACCTGACAGTCAGAATCAACATCTGTGCCACAGATCCCGATTCGGCACTTCGTACCGTGTTAGAGAGACTCCTGGGAAACTGCGGTGTTTTTTTTGCAAGGAAGCTGAGTGGATGGAAATGTGATGTTACACGGGTCACTGGAAGCGCAGTGATCAATCATTTAATGTTTCAAAAATGTGTACACGATGCAGTTTGCTACAAAGCTGCCCAGTGTGTTTACTCCCAAACCCACAGCCCCGTCTCACTGCTGACATGCTATGATGCCTCCTGATCAGGCTGAAACATATTCACGCACAGTCCTCTTTTCATGACAATAAGACTGAAACAGAATATAACAGCATCATTTCAAGTCACAGCAGCTGCAAACAGTTTGCATCACATGGGAGGTTAATCACAGTCCTGCTTGAGGTGCAGGTGAGTTTGTAATCCACCCAGGTGGAGCGCAGGACCCATACCCCAAAATAAGATTCTGATTCTGCACGAATCATTCAAACAGTTTCACCAAGAGCTGTCGAGTTTGCAGCTACTGCCAGGATCTGGTTGTAGGACGTGGGGAAACTACGCTGGAGAGTAAATATGTGTTAAACAGGGAGTTGTTCAGCTGCAGAGCCTCCACAGATTGGTTTACACCTCAGCCACATATTGGCTCTGATTGCTGTAATTGGCTCTGAGGCCCAGTACAAACCAGCCATTAACCGTGTCATGATGAGGAGCACAGGGCAGGGGCTCTAGATTAGTGGGAGGAAGAGAAGCCGAGTGGCCTCTGAGCTCCATGTTAAAGGAAATAAAAGGGGAGAGGACGAGGCACAAAGAGTGTCTGTAACAGGAAACTGAGCACCAGCGGCAGGCAAAGAAAAAACCTTTCCTCCGG
>NW_018128014.1:2544156-2576416 GCF_001952655.1 Monopterus albus | reverse complement strand
CGATGCGGGGGTTTTCCTGCTTGTGGCGTGGTGGGGGGGGGGGGGGTCAGTCAAATTAGATGATGCGTACTGTAGCTTGATATCAAGAGGGTGGGTTGTTGCTTTAACAGTCCGATACTGAAAACTAAATCCTGTTTACTGTGAAATCCTCGACTTGATAGTTTAATTTGAAGTGACATGATCTAAACCTCTTAAGAAAACCTTAAAGTCCTTTAAGTGATTCTGAGCGGAACACGCTGTCCCCTTCATTTACACATTAACTGTAAACAACGGACAAATAATTCAGAGGTGGTGACACCAGTTTCTCCACACCTGGCCTACTTCCTCCTGCAGCTACTCCGGGTCCAGCTTAAATTTGGCTTGGTGTTGGCCAGTGAGCTCCTCTCGCAGATTTCCCATCTAAAAATATCGGTCCAGCTGCACTGTGTGTTGAGCCGTGGAGCGCAGGAAGAAAGATGTGTGTGTGTGTGTTTACAAAAGGAAAGGTCAGGGGGCCCTGCTGAGGTCAGCTGACTCTTTTTTCATGTGCGTTTAAAACATCGACCTTGTCTCTGAGGACTCCTGTTCAAAAGCAGGAGCTGCCGTTAAGTAAAATGACCGGCTGAGGGCCTCCATGAGTTCAGCGGACCTTCACGGTCCAGCGAAGCCTCCACCATTGACCTGCAGGGACGGAGGGAAAAACAACCTGTCCTGCTGCTGCACAGCTGCTGCACACAGCCGGCTGGCAGACAGAACCGATGTGGTTTCCATGTTTTGAACCTTAGTGTTGCACAGACAGGAATAGAAACCGGACACACTGCGGTCACCTGTCTGTCATGTGAACAGTGTTGGGTCAGTGTCTGATCTGGAGTGCATCATGTTTTGGATGTGAAGGTTGTTCCTCCATCGCAATGAGGAAATACTGACATGACAGCAACATAACTGGACAAACCGCATTCAGCCATTTGTCAGCTGTTTGATTTTCATAACCTGAAGCAAAACATGGTTTTCAGATGTGAGGAGCCTCGTGTTTCCACCAGTCCTACACACGATAAATGACATTTGTGGCCTGTTGAATGTGACAGATGTCAGATCAAGTTTGTCAGTGTTAAACTTGTCACCAAAAACAGAAATATTGCCAGAAAATGGTGATGCGGGCTGTTTAGGTTGCTGTAAATCAGTTGGTAGAAACAACCTTTCAGTCAGTTTCTTTGTGAAATAAAAAACATCACAGCTGCTGTCATCCTCCCCATCTTGCCCATCTGGAATCAGCACATCTTGGATCTATTTGTATACGTGCAAATAAGATGTTTTCATAATTGAAAATTGCATTTTTTTATAAGTAGTTGGTCCAAAAAAAGTCAAACTTGTATACTAACAGTTTCCCCCTGATTACAGTCACTGTGCTAAGCTACGCTAACAGACTTGAACCTCTCTCTGACTGACATTTTTCTTCTCCATTTTTTATTTTTAAGTTTAATGTATTTCAGTGTGTCACATCTGTCTGTTCTAAGTCTATCCAGCACTGGGCGTCCTCTGCAGCTTCGGGCGACTTATCAGTTGTCTTCTCCTTGATCCGGATCTTTCCTGGGTACAGTATGTCCTGAGCCCCTGCAGACAGCCGGGAGCTATCCTCTGCCGTCCTCCTGCTCCCCGTCCCTCTCTAAGGTAATGTCATCAGTGTGTGGAGGATGTGGACAGTCACTGCCTTTTCTATTGCTGAAGATGAGTTTGAGGTGACACTAGGGACTCAATCTGCCCATGATTGTTAACCAGCTCCAGCAAACAGTTAAAGAGGTGGTGGAACGTATCCGACAGCTTGAGTTTGCAAACTAAGATTTGAAGACATTATAAAATGTGACTGGAAACTCAGAGCATGTGCAGCTTTGTGTTCTGAACTTTGCTGGGACCTGAGGGATCCTTGTCAGCCGCTGACCGGCTTGTTGTCACCTGTTGCAGCTGCTTCAGGCCAGATAGCAGCTCATCGGAATGAGTGACAGGTGTTGAGGTGAAAAGGCTGACGAGCAGCAGGTGGAGGGCGACGCTCCTCCAGTTTTTACACTCAAGTGAAGCTCATCAGTGGTTGACCTGTTCTGTGTAATGCAGCCTGTCTCTTTACTGCACATTCAGCCAGTCACTGTTTCTGCTGTTTCCACTACACAGTGCTATGCAGCACTTCTCCATATCCTGCTCATCTGTGCGTGTCTCAGGCTGCCTGCACTACCTGCCCTGCAGCCGTCCAACCGGACTCAAACAGCTCCATGGAAAGGCTCAGTGGCTGAGCCCAGATGAGGTGGGGGACTTTTCCAAGCCACCATGGGGCTCCAGCATTCATCCCAGATGCTTTTATCGGCTGCTAAATGGGATCCCATCACTCAGCCAGATGACCTAATACATAGCATGCAGTAATCCAGGAGTACAGAGCTGCTGGAGAGGCTCTGTTTACAGCTGCCTCTCTAAGCATTTACTGATCCTGTTGGGGAAATGGCCTTTTCCACTGGCTGCTACCTTCACAGATCACAGGCTGCTCCCCAGAGCTCTCTCAGGCTGAGGTGTCAGGTCAGGGAAACACGGGGCTGGGAGCCTCAGCGCTCTTCCTGGCACTGGCACAGGTGATCTTGTTTCACATTTGAACAGAAATGTAGCATGTTGTTTTTTTCGGGTTTGTGTTTAACATTTGAAACTTTAGTTTCTGTTGTGGATGTCATACAGGCATGGCTTCAGATGTTGGTACCGTTACTGTTCTTCCTGAAATTGAAGCTCTTTGTCATCATACCTGCAGCCTGTGGTTTGCCATAGCATAAAACAAAGAGTCTGTGGAAAGAGCTGAATTCTTGTTCTTCTGTGATAAAGACCTTTTAAATGGCCTGAACAAAGTGACTGGTGCCTTTTAGAAGTGGTCACAAAGAAGGTGACTGTAGAGGTGTTTCCAGCATTCTTCAGTCGTTTCTTTTTGCTTAGTGTGTCTCCATTAGACTGACTAAAAGATAAAGGAAGGATCACCTGTGTAGTGCAACTTTATTTGATGAATAAACCAACAGAATGCTGTGGTTGGCAGAGAGAGCTGCACCTTCATTGTGATGTGAGTGAGGAAACAGGCCTACACATTTCTGAGATGATCAGCATCGGAGGACTCACCTGTGTGGGTGCAGCACACCTCTACAGGTGCTGTGTGCTACTTTAGGCTGGCAGCTACTGTAAAAGAGAGTCGTATTGACAATAGAGAGCAGGGAGCTGCAGCTGCCATGTGCTGCCGTTTTTAAGCTCCACTCAGTTAATGAGCCTAAATTTCACTTTCACTAAATCCACTTTCTTTTTTTCACTGGCTGCACAGGACGATGTGCCCTGAGGCTCGTCCAGCATTCGACCACCCAGACAGAGCGGCAGAGGATAAAAAAACCCTGCTAATGGACGAGTAATCAAGCTTTTTCAAAACTCACTAATGAAGCTGAACATCTACTTCCTGAACTAAATGGCCTGATGGAGTGTTTTTGTGCAGAGCTGACTCTCCCAGGAGTGAAACGGGAGCCAGGTCACGATTCATTCGTTGTAATTAACAGTGGCTGACTGGCCTGCAGACCCCTGTGAGTAATAAGGAGTGCATCATGACAAAGGCACCACACAGATTCCATACAGTATATTTACGTATATAAAAATGAGAAAGGAGGTTGAGAAAGTAGAAACAGTTGCTAACAGCCAGCCACACAGACTGTTTGTGTCTCAGAGCTTTTAAAACCTCACCTACTGTGTCTGTAGCCATGCAAGCTGCTGAATTCGATTTAAAATTAAAAAGAATAATAAAATCGTCAGTCAGCCATTGACTAATGTTCCTCTAGAGAAATCTCAGTATATTGATGTTGTCCCCTCTCACTGAGCTTAAGTAAAGAAATCAGTTTGAAGCTCTTCGTTAACCCTAACCCTAAACAGAAGGACCTGTGGCTGCTAGGCGAACAGTGGCCTGAGTCGGCACTACCCAGCCTCTCTGCTGAGATGTGCTGATCCAGGTGTGAGAGCATAGCAGCACCCCAAGCTGTTGATAGTAGCCGCTGGTGCTCCTGTGGGAACGTGCTGTGCTTTGTTGAGATCCTTCAGCTGATGAAGCCCCTGGACTCTGCTCCCCAAGCTCGGATGAATCCAGGTCTCCAGCTGGTGTAGCTTCACGCCTTTATCACAAGAACTTCAGATGTACTGGGCCTCAAAGGAGGGAAATGTCAACTAAGGAAAAATAAAGTGGGTGTTTTGTTTAACAATGCTGTGAGGCCCAGGCCTTATTCCACAGTTCTGACATTTGTAGACTATTTCCAGAATTTGGCAAAACAATCTCACCTCAGTAGTTGTTCTGGAGCTTTTGATCATGTCACATGATCTTCATCACCAGATTGCATTTCCCAGCTTGGAGATGTTCTCCTCTACTGTGGCTTAAAACTGGATCTGAAATTCATTCTGGACCTCAGAGAGAGCACCTGGCAAAATGAAGAAGTCCAGGTGATAGGATTGAAAGCTGTTCCTAAAGGACCTAATTTAATTCTCAAGATGTTTCCTATACAGTGGTGTGAAAAAGTGTTTGCCCCCTTACTGATTTCTTATCTTTTTGCATGTTTGTCACACTGTAATGTTTCAGATCGTCAAACAAATTTATATATTAGTCAAAGATAACACAAGTAAACACATCATGCAGTTTTTAAATGAAGGTTTTTATTATTAAGGGAAAACAAAATCCAAAACTATAGAGCCCTGTGTGAACAAGTGTTTGCCCCCCTGTCAAAACACTGGTTTATCGCACCTGAGTTCAATTTCTCTTGCCACACCTGTTCGCAATCAAGAAATCACTTAAATAGGACCTGCCTGACAAAGTGAAGTAGACCAAAAGATCCTCAAAAGCTAGACATCATGCCGAGATCCAAAGAAATTCAAAAACAAATGAGAAAGAGAATAATGGAGCTCTATCAGTCCGGAAAAGGTTATAAAGCCATTTCTAAAGCTTGGGGACTGCAGTTCATGGTTCCACTTATCACAGCATGTCTTCCAGGGCCTGAAGCAGCAAAACAGCCCCAGACCATCCCACTACCACCACCATATTTTACTGTTGGTATGATGTTCTTTTTCTGAAATGCGGTGTTACTTTTACGCCACACATAATGGGACACACACCTTCCAAAAAGTTCAACTTTTGTCTCGTCTGTCCACAGAGTATTATCCCAAAAGTCTTGGGGATCATCAAGATGTTTTCTGGCAAAACTGAGACGAGCCTTTATGTTCTTTTTGCTCAGCAGTGGTTTTCGTCTTGGAACTCTGCCATGCAAACCATTTTTGCCCAGTCTCTTTCTTATGGTGGAGTCATGAACACTCAGCTTAACTGAGGCAAGTGAGGCCTGCAGTTCTTTGGATGTTGTTGTGGGGTCTTTTGTGACCTCTTGGATGAGTTGTCGCTGCGCTCTTGGGGTAATTTTGGTCGGCTGGCCACTCCTGGGAAGGTTCTCCACTGTTCCATGTTTTCGCCATTTGTGGATAATGGCTCTCACTGTGGTTCGCTGCAGTCCCCAAGCTTTAGAAATGGCTTTATAACCTTTTCCGGACTGATAGAGCTCCATTATTCTCTTTCTCATTTGTTTTTGAATTTCTTTGGATCTCGGCATGATGTCTAGCTTTTGAGGATCTTTTGGTCTACTTCACTTTGTCAGGCAGGTCCTATTTAAGTGATTTCTTGATTGCGAACAGGTGTGGCAAGAGAAATTGAACTCAGGTGCGATAAACCAGTGTTTTGACAGGGGGGCAAACACTTGTTCACACAGGGCTCTATAGTTTTGGATTTTGTTTTCCCTTAATAATAAAAACCTTCATTTAAAAACTGCATGATGTGTTTACTTGTGTTATCTTTGACTAATATATAAATTTGTTTGACGATCTGAAACATTACAGTGTGACAAACATGCAAAAAGATAAGAAATCAGTAAGGGGGCAAACACTTTTTCACACCACTGTATATAACTAATTTCAGAACAACTCAGTTGTTAGTTATCACTGGTTAAACTCACAGGACTGAATGTTGTAATCGTTCCTTTTATGTCTCTAAACCTTCTGAACAATGAAATGTTTTAGCTGAGTTTCCCTGTATGTGCGTTAATGCACGTGTGTGAACCTGCAGGTGTGCATGTGCTGCACTGACTTACTGTCCGGGGAAGGGAGCTGCAGGCGCCGATCAGCCGGCTTTAGGGCTTAGCTCCTCTAATGTGCTCCAGAGGCTAAGAGAGAGGCCACAGAACAGCTCATCAGCACATCCAGCGCCTGGCCGCCCTCCAGCTTCGCCAGCCTCCACCTCAGGTTGTTTAAACAGGAGCTGGATTGTACGGAGCAGTGTCCTTCCCGGCTGATGAGAGGCGGTTACACCAATACACATGTTTGGTTACACTGGGATGTAAAAAAAATGAAATATGAGTGAGTCAGTGTCGCCCTGAACACACACTGTTCAAAGTATATGGATATTTATTGGAGCAGTTTATCACCCTAACCCTAACCCTAATTCAAAATACCGACTAGAGAGTGTTGAAAGCCAGTAGGCAAAGTAGATCACCTAAAATAGACCTAATACTTAGTACTAAAGGGGCGTTAAAGCCCATTAGACAGAGTATTTCAAAATACTAGTGTTAAAATCCAGTAGACAAGTCCCTAATCCTTACCATTTTGGACTCAATGTCTAAACCTAACCAAAGCCTCGGACACCAGCTCCTCTCCCCTTAGACCCAAACCATGCCCTTCCCTGACCATAACCATTCTATATTCATGCCCTAATCATAACCTCTGACCACCCAACTCTATCACCTGGGCCCTAATCTTAACCAGTTCCAGTACCCTGGCCCTAATCTTAACTAATTCAGACCCTAAAAGCCTAAACCTGACCTAAAACCCAGACCCCAAACCTTCTCCCCTTAGACCCAACCCATAACTCTACCCTAACCATAACCATTTCATACTCCATACTTTTACCCCGACCATATTAACACCTAACCCTAACCCATCCTTGGGCCCAAAATCCCTTTTAGACACAACCCATATCCTTGTCCTGACCACAACCACCCCAGGGTCCAATGGCTAACCTTAACCCCTTCCTTAGACACAAACCCTTTAGGCCCAACCTGTACCTTGGCCCTGACCATAACCTTCCCAAGCCCAATACCTAACCTTAACCCGTGACCCCAAAATAAAATGTAGCTGCCACAGACACGTGCACACACACTTAAACAAGATCCAAACTTGAACACAAAACTCCCCACCGGAACGTAACATCCTAAAATGGAAACATGAGCTGATCCAGCACCCAAACTTAACAAAGCAAACACAACCCACAGCACGTAAATAAAACTACACCGGACAGGAAAGCATGACCACCACACCAAAACCCAGGGCAGCACACTATTACATGAGCCAGAGTGACAAGCATCAGCCCGTGCCTTCGCCTTTGACCCTCTATCCCAAACCGTATAGTCAACGGATGATTACTGGGAGAGTTGAAGAATTCCCCTTACCTAACCCTCACAAATTATCATCAGGGGCACAGAACTGCGGCGTACCTCCTAACATTAATGATGAAGATGAGCACAGCTGCCTCGGTGTTCATCTGAATGCACTTCCACTTATAAAAACCTGGGGTCTGTGTCACACGTGTGGACTGAGTGTAAGTTCAATGCGACTGAACTGTAATATGGTTGAAGAAACATATTCCCAAGCTGTGATCAGCAGTCGTCTTCAGCCTAACAAAACGATCGTCTCTGACCCCAGGACTCCCTGACCTGTCCTCTAGTGCTGCTTCAGGCCAAACAAAGGGACTTAAATCTGCCCTGACGTTTACCTTTTGGTGCTATAATGTTATTGATGAGTTTACCAGTGAATTACTGAAGAGCTGTGTGGTGTAAGAGCAGTGAGTGTGCCACACCACAATGCACACAAGCACGGTCTTCTTCATACGAAGGCGGCAGCTGCTGGTGTCACAGAGCTACCAACACAACTGGAGACAAGCGTCATCGGGCACATTGTGCATCCAGGGGGTGGTTTACAAGCTCGAAGAGCACAGGTTCAGCAAGTTATATCACGCATTAATTACACAGTGCTGACTGTGATAGAGAACAAACGTCATCTTCATGATGACACAAGTTATGACAATACAACAGGTATTTGTGGAGAAGTTTCAACCTGGACCAAAGTGGTGCAGCGAATGGGCGAGGCCACGTCACCAGCACAGCTGGAAATCAACAGGAACTTAATATATCAAATTAACCTAACCTGCAAGCAGCTGGTTAGTGAAGGCCTCACAGTGGTTTGTGATCAGCTGACCTTTGCTGGATTCCCCCGGAGCACAGTACCCGTTTGTTCTGACTGCTTGAGGCCAGTGTGTCTGCTGCATGTGATGGTCCACCATTAATCTGCTGGTCAACCAGGAAACGAGTAAAATGAGCAGCCATGGGGACTTTAATGATCTTGATTTCTTTTGAGGACAGGTCCCTGCTGGTGAATTTTAACTCTGGGTTTTTTTTTTTGTTTGTTTGTTTTTTGAAAGTATAAAGAAGCACAGAGTCCTCAAATATCAAATGCCCTATGTTACCTCTGGTTTCTAATGCACTGAAGCCACATGCTGTTCAGCCAGACCTGATGATGAGCAGCCTTGTGCCTTGGCCAGTCAGCTGACAAGTGTTCCTGAGCAGCGAACACCCTGAGGAATAAGCCTGTCTGCTCATGCACTGCAGGCTAACTGTGCTGCATTCTTACAGTGTGAGGGCAAAGCCTGGGAGGTGGCCAGTGGAGGCACAGACACACAGCGGTTTTGGGTAGAAAATGATTTTACATTGCTGGTTAACCACAGCATGAACACTGCACATGTATAATTTACTTAGAGCAAACACAACAGGGTTTTTCAGCGTGTTTCTGATGGGAACGTAACCGCCGGGAGAATTAGTGGAGGCAGTGCGACTCAGTGTGACAGATGATGACAGTGTCAGAGCATTAACACCCATTTAGTCCCAGCTGTGGACTGACAGGGATATCCAAGACTGGGACTTCGGGTCACTGGTTCCCAGTCTGGGGGCTGGAGCCGAGTGGTCCCCAGACAAATCAAAGATGATTAATGTAATTAGAAAATAAATTTCTGTCACACAAAATGAGATTGTTCTTGTGGATTATACTGAGACATACGGAAAGTACTTCACTTTACTGTGCAGCAGATTTAAACAAAAAGGTCATTATCAAAGTGTCGTTTCACATTTGACATCATAGAGTGACAAAGTATTCAGCTGGTGGCAGGTGAGTCCACCTGTGGCAAACTGAACACAGGTCCAAACCTACAACACACTAAAGCTGCAAGAAGTGACAAGCGTGAATACTTTGTATCATTCAAATGAAAAAGCCAAAACATTTTGGAAGGTCACAGAAACACTGTTCCTAATGGCAGCACGCTGAATGCTGCTTGTGTTTTGATATTTTAACACACTGGTGTTAATTTAAGGAGTAAAGGCATTAGACAGACACCCACTCAAACTCAGTTTTATTTTTAACAATTAATTCTAATCTTAAAACTTTCCTGTTTTCATGTAGAAAACTGAATTGAAAGGGGGTTTGTGCTTTGATATGTGGCTTTTAACTCCTCATAGACTCTAATGTAGCAGAATACAGAAGAGAATATGTAACATTAAGAGTAAAATGTGCTTTATACTCAGAGATGTGGGCAGACTTTGGGTGGGGTTTGATGGAGCTGGAGGAAAACTGACGAGCCTGGTGTTTCTGGAATCGTGTGCAAGAAGCAGCACAAGCAGAAGGACATTAACTTGTTCAGTTTCATGTGAAAATCTCATGTGGGCTTGAGCCTTAATCCTTTAATAGTGCAATACTACACACAGCGCAGTGCCCAGCTAAACATCACGCGTGTCCTTGCTCTGAAACCAGCAGTATCCTACAGCTCTCCTCAGAGACAACTTGTTTATTAAAGTTTATCTCATTTTCCAGCACTGCATCCGCCAACATGCTGGGAACTGAGTGATGTCAGTGCTGCTGACACGAGGCCAGCGTGGACGCCGTGCAGGTCCAGCAGAGCCCAGGAGCCAGAGATGATCTGGGTGTGGACCACACGGTAACATGGCCTTAACCTTGCAGACTGATGAACACTTGGACCACTCAAGAACGGGTTTGTTTATTGGTTTTGGAGAACCACCTCGGAGACCTTGAAGTGGTTCCAGGTGCTTCAGTCGGGGCTGACAGTGAAACCGAACTGAGAGAGCAGAGGAGCTTTATTGAAACTGATGACACAGCTGAGGCTGTAACTCCCGAGTTTCATGTCCTCGGCCTGGTCCACTCACTGTGAATCTGTTTCCACAGTTTCATCTCTGCTGGCCTGCGATGGCAATGCCACGCTCTCACCCGACCTGTCTTCATCCTCAGTCTTTCTTTTTATTTACATCCCATTTCTCCTTTAGTCTCACTGGGTCAGACCATTTTGCTGCCATATTCCCAAACTATCTCACAATGCACCCTGCGGCCTACATCACTGCAGCATTGGCTACAGTGGTGGACAAATTGTCAAACAAATGTGTGGCCGAGGTTAGCATTAGCGTTAGTACAGAGTCTTTTATGAGCTACATTTAACCAAAACATTTCCATTATAATGATCCTTTAAGATGCTGCCTGTGAAATGTTTTTGAAAAAGTAGATGCCATTGTTCTCCTCAGATCTCAGGTGTAAAGGATGTAAGTAAACTCTTCCAAGTAGGAAAAAAGGCCAAAAATTTGGAGTAAGATTCAGGTTGTAAAAAGACAGAGGCTTCCTTTGGTTCAGTGTGTGGTTCTTTTTGGACCTGAACACAAGCAGCACTTGTCCTTTCAGCTGTAAACTCACTTCCCTTTTTTATTCATTGACATGATTAATTATCAGAAGCACAAAAGGCCTGAAGTTTGGGCTTCTGCTTCAGTACCTCTGATTCTTTATAGGAGCAACCAAGTGAATTCCTATCAACACATACTGTTCCTCAGTGAAGGATATGTTTGCCTTGGCCTTCGTCCTCTTCCTCCTCTGACAACCTCCCAGGGAATGTCCAACTTTATATGACACAAGTCAAGATTTCACTTCAATTCTGGGCTGGCAAAAAGATGATGGTGTTCAAAAGACACCGGAGAGCTGCTTCATAAACCGGATCCAGAGAAATGTTCCTTTGTGGCAGGAAACAGTTTCAAAGAACGATTTATATGAGGAGAAAATGGCCACACGCAGTAGAGCCCGACCCCAGAACTGCTGAGCAAACAGCCGCTGCAGCGAGAAAGCAGAGTTACTTAATTCTCCGCTTAAAACAAACCCTGAAATGGATTATTACGCACAGCGAAGAGCTCAGTTACACAGGTATCGGGTCACATCAGCTCCAGAGCTCCCATCTGATTACTTAGAGCTGCAGCCAGCAGACAATTTACACTCTGCTTTATATATTTATTTTGTATATGTTTCTCTGTAATGGTTCCCATGCACTGTGGACTCAAAGAGACACTTGTGGAGGAATGAGAGACATGGTGCCTCACGCTCCCACAAAGCAGTGTTTAGCATCACCCTGTGGCCTTATCTGAGATCTGGCTGTTGAACTCTAGCAGCTGAGGGTAATTTAGCAGAAAGGGAAAGTACTGGCTGAGGAGATTCTGCTCTAATCCAATTTCATGTTCGTGCACACTGGAGGCACTGCCACTCTCTGCAGGCTTAGTATTGGAGCTGTATGATGGGAAAGCTCAAGGATTCAGGCACATACAGTATGCAACAAAATCATCAGAATGTGAAGTTCTTTACTTTGTAACTACTTTTACGTGTAGTTAAAAACAAACAGGTTAGACTGGCTACGATAGAAATATGGGAACCAAAGACTTCAGTGCATTAGTGTGACACAGGCCACTGCAACAAGGGTCAGTTTTCTTGGGGTTTATCATTTAAAGAGCCTGTGAACAGCACAGCTTCCTCAGCCTGGGCTGGGTTGTGTCTGATGCCTCATGTGAAACTGGACTTCATGAAGCCAGGAGCAGGTACAAGAGCATCAGGAGCTACTGACCACGAGCTGAAACATGGCTGCAGTGATGGAGGAGCCACACTTCTGAGAACGACAGGAGCAGTGGCCACTGTGCACGCAACCCTGCACTGCTGTGAGGTACAACCAGGCCAGGCATGGCTTCCCTGACTTTCTGCCTTGTAGGAACTGGGAAAGTCATTGCTATTAGAAAGAAAAGTATAAAAAGCTCCCAGCCTTATCCTTTAATGTCCTCACCTCTGTCTGAGGTCCTCGTCCTCATGTCCCACTGACCTCAGCCAGCTGACTGTCTGAAACAAGAAGAAATGAATGTGAGAATGTCTGCCGCTGCTGATCACCTCCACATACGACCTACTTATGTTTCCCTTGGCAGCAGCTTATCTGTGGCTCAGAGACTCAGCGGTGGCGAAGAGACACCTATGAACTTCAAGAGGCTGCCTGGCTGCTGTCCAGCGTCTGGACGGACAGACAGACTGCTGGGTGTTACCTCCACCACAGAAACACTGAACCTTGGTGTGGATACGACAGCGGGAGGAGCTGGAACTGTTTTTACACTTCACCTTAGACACCTGTAATCACGTTTTCATAGAAGTGGACCAAAACACAACAGGGAGTGTTTAAGTGCCTAAAGTGCAGAATACAATGACTGTAGGACTGAAGGATGCCATCGACTGGGGCAGTATCTGCTTCGTGTATTGCCAGGACTTGTAAGGGGGCCCTGTGTCAGAATCTGGTTTTAAGGGTCTTATTATATGAAGCTTATATTTTACTCCCACTGTCCTGGCAGCAGGACGTCGGCTGACGTGGGAGCAGCTGATGTAGTTCACCTGCCAGTTTGAGACACAAATGATACACATCCCTAAAGACACCGTACAGTAGTTTCAGGTTCATGTTCTACTTTCAGTCTCTGAACAGCGTACCCTGACTGCCCAGCTGGCACTATAGCTAGAGAAGAAGTGAGCTGATCAGTAAGGCATGATTTGTAACTTTTGTGCCCTGGGTCTTGTCTCTCAGACTCGGGACCTGCTGGATTGGTGCTGTGGACAACCATGTGCAGCCTACATGAAGAATGTAGGCCCTAACTATACGTGCACCCTCTCTGCATGCTCTTTTGCTAAATAAAATCTAACATCATCTATATTTTTTATTTACCATTAGCCCATTTTAAAAAAAGAATGGAAAATTATGACTGTGTGTCTGTGACTGGGTCGCAGGCCAAATGGTTGTTTGAAGGGGAGAATCAGCTTTTGGTTCAAATCAAATTGTGGTTTTCTGGAGTAAAACTTCAGCCACACACACGAAGATGCTCCAGTGCTGACGGAGTAACACGAGTGAAAGGCTGTGGGATGATTCAGAGATTATGAGTGAACCGCTTGGCTCTCGCCGCTGCTCTGTGACGCTGCATGCATCAATGTATTTACTGTTCTCCTATGTCTGTTTGGAACAGCAGGGCCACCAGCGACTCACCAGTTTACTGACATCACTGGCTAAATAATGCTACTCGTGAGAATACAAGCCCCACCCTGAAGCTGGAGCCGGCCTCCCTGAGCTGAGTTTAGCTTTGAATCACTGCAACCGTTATGAAAACCTCTCAAAAGTGTATTCATGACTCCCTCAGCACCTTACCTTGTTTTTCCACATGACTCCTCACTTCACTTCAGCCTGCTGAGCACACACATGATTAGCACAACAGAGGCAGCCTGCAGAGGGCCCTCGCCTGAAGCCTCTATGGCCAGAGGGAACGGAGCGACGCTGATCCTGGCTACACGGGTGGAAATGAGGTCTGGAGAGTGAAAACTCTGGTCTCTGGTGGAATGAAAAACATGCAAAGAATCCATTTATAGCTTTGATAATAAAACTTCATTAGGCTGGACCAACCACACAGCAGATCAGTGTGTTGCTCATATTAACCATCCTCTAAGACATTTCTCACCATGTCTGCAGCTCTACACAGGTTTCCACCTCTTTCAGCTCCTGTGTGCAGGAGCAGATAGCTCCATATCTGCTCTGTTGCACTTTGTACTGCTGCACCTGCATGAACCAAAACAGCCGGTGGAGGTGCCCGCGCAGTCCATGCATCCCAGGCCTACAATCCTGCCTCCAAATGCGTGAGGAAAACCCTCTGTGCGTGTTTGAAATGGTCTTTTAACATCTTGTCTTTGAAGCAGATGTGACCCCACTTGTTCCCTTTCTCCTGTGTTCAGCTCTGCAGAACAGTCAGGTGGATGGAAAAGAACATTCTGGGAAATCACAAACTGAAAAGGTGTGAAAACAGAAGGTGTTACAGTGGCATTGTTGTTAACTGGGGTTTATTTAGACTGGGTTTGAAGGCCTAGAGGATTTCAGGCTGCAGAGCTGTGGTTCAAAGGTAAATCTGTCTGCGACCCAGGTGCCCATTGAAGCTCGGTCTGGAAAAGCTGGATCTATAAACCAGCTGCGTGTCCAGACCAAACCAGTTTCCCTCTGTGTTGTTCCACTGCAGACAGAACTGTACCAGGGCTGATTGTGAATCGTGTTAACTTGGTATTTGTTACAGCAAGAAAAGCAAAACATTGCTTTGAAATAAAGAGAAATAAATGAAAGGGTTTATCATGAATCAAAGATGCTCAGAGGAGAACAGTGTTTTCTGGATGCTGTTGTCTGTGGCTCTATGGCCACCTGGTGTTAAAGTGTGTGTATGTTAACGCAGGTGTGAACACACTGCAGCCAGATCATCTGGAGGAGTCACATGACAGCTGCGTCCACATCACCTTAATGCTCAGCTGTGATCTGCTTCACATTTAACTGAAATGAGCCACGTATGTAAAAGAATAACAACCTGGTCACGTGTGCGACAGTCAGATCACACCGTTTCCTCCCAAACTGCTCAGTTACGATATATTTGGCTCGATCACAAGCTGATGTGTGAATGCACCAAAGATGCATCATGATTTACTCTTTGAACCACCTGTGGAGGGGGTTTGAACCTCAGTGTAGTCTGGTGCTAACAAAGGTGCACATGTGTAGCAGGGTCTCAGCGACCCTGACTGAACGGACTCAGGGCGAGGATGGTCAGAGCTTTGTCCTGGGAAGCAAACATGAAACAATCTAATCCAAGTAGAAATAACCTATAAAATGCCGTGACTCAGTTTAAAAACCCAGTGCGGGCTGCAGCCGGTGTGTGTGTGTGTGTGTGTGTGTGTGTGTGTGTGTGCGGACTCTTTGAAGTAGTGGAAACAGTACTCGGCAGTGCATTTACATTCTCCACGGCTGTCGACTGTTTGTCTTTTCATTGCATTAATCCTGACTCTTTCTTCATCTCTGAGCCTTACAACAACACCAGCTCTGAGAACTAATAAATGGAAGGGTTTGATTTCCGTCAACTGTGCCAAACACCACAGGCTCACCTTCAAGGTGCAGGGGTCAGGAGGGAGCGCCTGGGCCCCTGAAGGCCGAAGGACCGGAGCCAAATATTTACCCACAGGGCGTCGCTTTATTGATCTTATATATCAGTGCAGGGTGGAGAGCCATCCCAGGCAAGCACAGGCAGAAGTTCTGACAGTGATCGTATCAAGGCAGCTCACTCTGCGGTCTTCATCTAGAAACCTGGAGCTGAGAGCGACACATACGTTAACCCTGAAGCTTCTCCCAGTATTTATCAGTGAGTCATCTCTCACAGGCCAGAGAGATATCAGGAAAGAACCTGGCACACATTATATTAGTGCTGCTATTAGATTCTAATGGCCCAGACTTGTGCTTCTCTGTTTTACATCAGAGTAAACTGAACATTTCTAGATGGTCAAACAAAACAAGACATTTCCACTGAAACGTTCTCCTACATTCTGACATTTCATTGGTGCTGTATCTATAATCACTCAAAACCAATCAAACTGTTTTGATTAGGTAACAACAAGACTTCTGCTCTCGGGCCACTTTGCATGTTTGTGCCAGATAAAGATCTGAGAGGAATCTCTTTGTTGGATGGAGGACAGGTCACAGTCTCACAACCACTTTGTTGCATTAGGTTTCCAGAGTATCTGACATCAGCACGAGTTGCTGGGCAGAGTCCATCTAACATTGCATCCTTATGTTCATGTGTATCCATGAAATTGTGCTGCAGACAGAAGCCAAACGTGTGCTCTGTGTTACAGCTGAGACAAAAAGCCTCTGTTTTTCTCAATCTGAAATGTTCCCACGCATCACAGCGAGATGTCATGAAGGGAGGGAAGTCAGAAAAACAAGTGCTCCTTACTGAGGAGCTTTGCTTTCCTCACACAGGTGGAGCCATATCTAACTCGTTGATGAAGGCCATTCATGGAAGACCCTTTGTTTACCCCAGAGGAACACCAGCACTGTCCTCCGCTGTCCGACTGCTGCTTCATGTCTCTGTGTGCAGGGACACAACCACATGCCAAAGCATATAAATCAGAGACATTCATGTCACTGTGACTGTGTCCCAATGACAGGAGCTCAGCGTTCGGTTCCCACCTTCTACAAACGACAACAACACGTCACTGTGTGGAGGAGTTCACCAGTCCAGCTCCAGGTCTCAGCCTGGACCTCAGCTGGGTTTAAATGTGTCATCTTTCTCTCCACATGTTCACATCAACAGGAGACAAATCAAGTCAAGAATTTTTATTGTCATTATGCATAGCACAACAAAATTTTTTCCAGCAACTCTCGGCTTAAAAGACAGGCATATTATTTACATAACACACAATTGTAAAAGTCAATATAAAAATATGAACAAATAAAAAGGGATGTATGGGACCTAATCAGGTCAGCAGCATGTTAGCAGCAAGAGTGTGGTAACATTATGAGGTGCATCTCAGTGCAAATCTCAGTCTTTAGGAAGAGGTGTAAGGTCCAGTGTTCTGTGTCTGTCCATAGGGGGGAGGTTGCCTTTCTGTGTGGAGTCTACATGTTCTCCCTGCGTGGGTTCTCTCTGGGTACTCCAGCTTCCTCCCACAGTCCAAAGACATGCAGCTTAGGTTGATTGGTGACTCTAAACTGTCGGTAGGAGTGAATGTGGTTGTTTGTCTACATGTCAGCCTCTGACAGACTAGTGACCTGTCCAGGGTGGACTCCGCCCAGTGTCAGCTCCAGGCCCCCTTGTGACCCTATTGAGGAATAAACAAACCCAGAACCTTCTTGCTGTGAGGCACCACTAACCACTGCACCACAATACCACCCGTTTCTACATGTTCCTGCTTTAATCACACATGAATTCTACTGTACCTCACACTGTCAGTGGTCACATCAGGTGTTGAACGTGGCAGAGCAGTGTAAGCACCCTTATGATTTTCAAGGAAAAATCTTTGCTAAAAACAAAAGCAGGACAGGAAGCTGTGACACTTGAGCCTGACATGTCTGGGGTTGTTCTGCACCATCCTGCTGTCATCTGGTTTCATTAAGGTGTGGACTGGAAGAATCAAACGTATTCATGTAAAGATCAATGCAGACTAAGTCCTCGGTTTATTGACATTTGAATTTGAAGCTTTACTCTGTCAGTTCTGTGTTTGCTCTGTGTGTTTATTTTGCAGCAGATTAATGCTGTAGCACAGACAGACGTGGCTCTCAGCACAAAGTCGAAGAAACAACTGTTTGTGTGTTGGCGGTTTACTGGATCATCTGGATGGTTTCAGGTGAGTTAAAACCGACTGAGTAGGGTGGGAGATCTCTGTCTGACTGGGGAGAAGCCACATTTTCTGTCTGAAATTCTTCTGACACTTGAGTAGAGCTTACTGTACTTTTATTTTCCACTGTTTACTCATCAAGAACTTCATGGTTTCCTCCCCCACAGTGGACAGTTTCTCCATCTTCTTTCACATCTGCTAAAAACAAAGCTCCAAACATCTTGTGTCTGAAGAATTTTCCAGTTGGTGAGCCGCTTTCCAGAAAATCAGTTTATTTGGAAAAGACACATAAGGAATTGTGAGTCCAAACAAAGGCCAGTGATTGTAAATCTCAGTGTGGATTCATCCTGCAGGTCTGTGGGCTACCTGCCCTGTCAGAGGAGAGTCCAGACAGAGGCGTGGGCGGAGGTTTGTGTCAGACAGAGGTCTGTGTTAGGTCAACACCAGCCCTCAGACACACAGGAAGGTGTGTCACTGTTTATTGTGCCACCCAGAAGACACGCACTGCAGACTGAGCCTGCATGAGAAGAAGAAGACTCGTTCTTAAAGGAAAGTTCTGCCTTTTTTACAGCCTGAGTCTGTTTCATTGCTTCATGCACCTTGTTAAAACATCCTAGCAGAACAGGATGGAATAACAGCCTGCTGACTTAGGGAGTGTGAGTCATGCAGGGTTCTGATGGCTGATTCTGTTTTGGATCCACTTCCCGGTCTGCAAACTACCCAGATCTGTGGCAAATCTTTCATCGAACGATTTGTTTCTCCTTATTATGCAGCATTAGCAAAAATATGTGTGTGTGTTTGTGTGTGTGTATGTATTCAGAGCCCTTCACTTTTTGTACACTTTATTGTGTTGTAGGTTTAATTTTACATGGACAAAATGACTCAACTCTCAATAACAATTCATGACAAGGTGAAAATGTGTTTTTAGAGATTTTTCCAAATTTATTAAATATAAAAAATTCATTTACAGAAGCATTCACAACCTTTATTCAGCACTTTGTAAAAGCATAGGTAAGTCAAGCTGTGTAATATGCACAGCTACAGCTCATGAGAGGAGGAAACTGAAATACACTGAGTTAGCCACGTTGGCAGAAGAGTGTGGCTGGAAAGCTGCCCTGTGGAGGTTGGTTGTATGGGATTTGTTGCCAAGTCAGATGTCTCTCTGCTAGGTGAATTAGGTATAAAAGGGCGAAGCCTAAGACAGGTAATTAGGAATCTAGCTGATAGTGCAGCACGGTCCACTGAGTGGCTCTGGAGCAGAAGAAAGGTGTGTGAATGGGGTAGGAATAGGCAAGTGATTTATAAATGGCAACATATGTGAGGATTATGTGTGTTAAGCTGAAGTAAACTAGTATAGGAGGACAGGTTTAGTAAAGTGTTTGATACATGCAGCAGGCTTGAGGCCTCCTGGGATGCCAGAACACACTGAGCCTTCTGGGTGTTGTGGCCCCAGCTCAGTGAAACTCCACTTAGTGAGAAGGTGCCCGCCTGATGACCCTACCTGTAGACCTGCCTTCACTCCTACACCCACACAGAACTGGTGTTGGTGATAATACAGGTGCAGACTCCCTGGTATTGCTAACAGTCTTATTTTGTTAGACAGTCTTGGTAGAACAGTGTCAGGGGTTGGACAGCCGAGCGGACCCCACTCTCAGAGGTGACCGCCACTACAAACCAGCTGGACCAGATGCTGATGGTGTTGGTTCAGATTATGTTGTGGATACCCGTGGTCCCCTCAGGATGTTGACCCATTTGACAAGCTGTTATTGAGAACAGTAGAATGTGTGATAAGTTCATGCTCCAGACTGAAAATATTTCCCTTGTGGAACATGCCACAGAGAAGACATGGCATCCACATGTTGGTTGCCTGGGGCTGGTTTGAGAAGCTGCAGAAAGCCTCCCTGTGCAATGACGACATGACCGTGCACTTGCGCCTGGGCAACATCACCGCACATGCAGCTGAACGCCAGCGGCAGCTTTCACTTGCAGCAACACCTGGCCTTCCGCCGCACCCTGAGTGACACCTGAACACAACACAGAGCCTTGGTGACAAACGTAGACATGACACAGTGACAGAACTCAAGAAACTGATTATCTAACACAGGTTGTTTGTCACTTCTGGCAAAGAAAACCTCAAGTCAAGATGAGAAAGCCTTTAAAAACTCTGGCTATTGTGGTTACCCAAAGTTACTGTAACTCTTTGACAAACTGAGGATGGAAAGTTTCACCTGCTGTTTCCACAGAGCTGAGCAAAATACATTAATTTATAATACAGCAGGAAGAAAGGAAACTTAGAGCAACTATAACTAAAAGTTTGTCCTGATGATAAATGTTAATTACCTGAGTGTGCTGCTATGAAAAGGTCACATTGAGGCACCATTCACCAGATTGTGCACATCATTGTAATGAAGGCATCCACACTATGAAAGTATGATATGGAGTTATAATGAGCAAAAACAGTGTAAACAAAGCAAATGACTCAGATTTTAGTCTTCAGTGTATCAATTGTTTCCCTTGGTGACTAAGTGAAGTAAAGAGAAACAACAGCCCATCATTAGTTGAAGACATGACGTTCAGTCAAGCAAGTTAATAGCTGGTGGACAACAGTGGAGGTCTACAGCCCAGACCGATGAGATGAGCCACACACAGTGTCCTTTAACATTATTGCTGTAGCAAACCGACCAGCCTCCCTTCGTGTTTGTAGAATCTGTCTGAGTCTCTTGTCTGTCACAGGAGGATGATGAAATTCCTCACATAGTTTTCCTTCTCGCTAACCTGTTTGCCCCCCAGCAGACTGGGCCGGAGGTCCTGCAGCATCTCATAAAGAGACTTCAAACATCTTCCCAACATCTGAGCGACAGACGAGCAGCAGGACACACACGTTCTTCCAGACGGTCTTTCTATTTTTAGGATCTGAAGCCGATGAGGTGTGAAGGGGACAGGGTCATCCTCCTCAACAACGCCCCCACTGCTGTCCAGATGTTTCCCATCCGCAGTCCAAACACGAGTCCACCAGATCCTGTTTTCTGTTTGGAGACATGTGTCTTCACCTCACACACCTGTTTGTTTAACCACGGCCCCTCAGGACCAAACAAGGTAAAAATGAGCACTGAAAAATAACCTTCATGGTTTAATGGTTTAACATTCTCTGGAGAATAAACCACGAGGCATCTGAAGGTGATTCAAAGCCCTGAAATGGATTTAAGGACTGATTCGAGTTTGTTGTGGCTAAAACAGGACACAGCAGAGTCTCTTATTCTTGGGATTAGTTTGAGGAAAATCATGTGGTGACAGAAACATGCATGAACTCCAAATCTATTTCTCTGATTTGATTGATTTAATTACAGAGTGCCTAACGAGCCTGGTGATTAAAGATATGTTTAATATCAGCAAAGCTGTTACCAGATTCCTATCTGGCTTGTTTGCTTGCAGGACGTAGCGTCAATAGCACAATGTCATGAACTGGATCACAGCTGTTTGCAGCACAAAGTAATGATGGTGGGGGTCTTTCTTTTATTTTCTCAGTTTTCAAAATACTGAGCTGTTACAAGACTGTTCATCATAACTGCCTTCCAAAATTGTTACTTGAACTAAAGCTAAATAAAACCTAATGGGGTTGCTACCTTCTCACTCGCTGATGCCTCTGATCCAGTGTTCTTAGGCTCTTTTGTTTGTATATGGTCCAATTCCTCCACCGTTGTTCCCAGCTGTAAATCTCAGATAGTGGGTCAACCTTTTCATGGAGAATATTTCCTCTACAACCATCAGCCTCTTACTAGCAGCAGGTTTGAGTGGGTTAACCAGATGGGGCTTTCTTCCTACTAAATGCTAAGTACAGCAGCCGGCTAACGTGTATATGTAAAACTTTTCAGTTTTGTACCTCTGTATTGAATCTGGTTGTAATTCGGAGTCATTCCAACTGACTGCAGCGTTAGCGTTTTGTTGTCCAATTAGCAGAAACCAACACGTTTTCCTGGATCAGCAAAGAAAGTGATTTAGCTCATCTTTGCTCAGTCTCGGTCCAGTTTATGTCGAACATAATGCTGCAGTCCGTGTAGCATTTTAGTGAGAAGCTGTTAAAATTTACACCATCAACACAACTAGAAAAGTGGGAGTTTGTTCAACTATCACAACGTAACATGAAATTTCTCTTGTTTCACGTACAACTCCCGGTGACCTTATAACTTTATGTATGTCATGTATGTAACACTGAACACGATGCAATAGTGGCCTGAACATTAGTACTGTATCAGTATTACTGGGAAACATTCCTCTGCTTGTGTTACTGCAGATGCATCTGCTCCAAACAACCAAACAACGTTAGACATACGTACGCATATTGATGTGTGTTCACTCAACTCTGATTCTACAGTGAGGGTTCATTGTGAGCATGTTAGTAGGGCCGTTTAGGGAATGTAGATGGCGTGAGTTCACATCCTGAACCCAGTTAAAGGACATGTTTTTTTTCCAAGTATTTTCCTGGCTTTCTTTCTTTCCTAGTTGGTTTCCACCTCCACATGCTGTCACAGGGCAAGTGTTACAGTTAAAAAAAGTTTATAAGTATGTCTTAACATCAGGAGTTGATATGAGCATGATGACGATGGTTTCACTGTGCTCCTTTCCTCCTGTTCATGCTGGACACCAGGAGATCCTCTCCTCAAGCAAGAGCCCAAATCCACAGTTCTCTTTCTTTGCATAAAGTGCTTATGTGCAGTCAGCATGAGACTTCAGCTGTCAGTCTTTTACAGTAACTGTCTTTAATCATCTCATTATGTTTCCACATATAATGTTTCCTTGTTGAACTGCAGTAATTCAGGCTGCGTCCACGTCCCAGGCCTCAATGCTCAGACCTTGTTGTGTTGCTGCTTCCTGTCTGTGTGTGTCGGTGCCATGTACCCGGCTATGGTGTGAACACCTCTGAGCTCCTAAACTGAAATGTGAGCCATGTGCACACAAGAAGAACAACCAGGTCACATGTGCAACGGTCAAACGGCCCAGTTTCCTCCCAGATAAGATAAGATAACCACCTTTATTGGCTAAGTATGTTACACACAAGGAATTTGTTTCTGGTACAGAATCGATGGCAGCCATCTGCGGCGCCACCTCAACCGATGGCTCTAACCATCGGGGGCAACTTGGGGGGTTCAGTGTCTTGCCCAAGGACACTTTGACACGTGGACTGCCGGCACCGAGATTCAAACTTTCAACCTTCTGGTTGGAGACGACTGCTCTACCCACTGCACAGCCACCCACTGTTTCCTCATATGTTCCCCCCAGTCTGACCTGATCAGAAGCTTCTCCATAAACATCCACCACATGTGAAACATCCTGGTGTCTCCACTGACCCCATCACTGTCATCGCTCTCCTCCATGTTTATTGTTACCGGTCTGTGAAGGGCCGACACCAAATGATGATGGCAGGCCGTATGTGCAGAGGAGGAGACGTTAAAACAACCACATGGATTCTGATCTGACCATTCTGACAGAGAGGAATCAGGTCTAGGAGCACATAGGCAGGTGGCCCAGATCTGGTCTGAGGACATCAGGTCTGTTCACACTGCTGTGGACACATCAGGACTGAGTAACTGGGAGGGAAACCACAGCTGGGAAGTGGGCGGAGCTATAGAAAGCTGATGCCTGTGGGTCCATAACTTCAGGCATCAGTTCACTGACTGCAAATGATTTTTCACAAGATACTACACATGATGATTTTGTTTGGCTCCATGTGAATCTACCCAGTTACTCTGATGCTGTGTCTCCCACATACCAGCTTCACCTGAAGACTCTCCTCCTCGATCTCTGACAGCTTTGCTCTATCTGTCCCCAGCTTTCTGCCAACAGGTGTCACAGATTTCCTTCCCCAGTGAATGTGGTGTCCTCACCGTAATGTGAGCCCAGACCCTGGTCCAGCTTGTCACTCTGTGCTGTAGACCACCAGCCATTAACCCCAACCCCCGTGAGCCACGCCGCTGCACTGAGTTCAGACACTGTACAAAGTGAAGGTTGTTCTCAGCCTTGGAGCTGTTTGTTGCCTCACATTTGGCTGATAATAATAATAATGTACTTCCTCTTAGGTGTAGAACATGAACACTTGCCCTGCCTGTTGGTGCAGGTTGGAGTGGAGGTTCAAGGCTTGTCGACCTCTGTTGAAGAATTCTGTGAACAAAAACTTTGGTCTTTCCCTCTGAAATGATAGCATAGAAAACAAGCATCAGAAGCAGTTAACTGTACCTCAAGGTGAGGTGTGAGTGCCGCAGCAGCTCTGCGTGCATTGTTCAGCCTCCTCCGTCCTCTTTTAAACCACAAGTCTAAACACACTTAGCCCCGCGGCCAGCCACAAAAGCCTGCTCTTCACCTCCCTCTGACCAACGTGCCCCTCTCATGTTTAGAAAATAAGCCCACGGTCCAAAACACACAGCCAACTCCACCGCTGGAATAAAACTCAATTTCCCTCAGCCACTTTCATCATTTAGCAGTTATGTAATGAATTAGCAATCAGAAGGAAAAGCACTTCTTTCCTCCAGGATGGTCAGTATCGTGGCAGTGGCGTGCTCCTGGTGGCAACATGTGGACCTGTCAGACTGGCATCCTCCGGTGGAAAGGTCTCGGTGTGAGTGCAGGTCATTACTCCTGCCTCACACACCCATGTCACATTTAATGGGGCTGTCAGAGGAGGCCGAGGTGTGGTCCCCGGCCATTTTACAAGTAATTACCCTCACAACAGAGACGGTATTGTGTCCAGCTCGGAGGTGAAGCGAAACTAGGTGAAGGAGAAGACGTAACCCCGCTCGCACCCTGTGGGCCTCTGATGGCCTGAAATCTCCTCGCTTCCCCATCGAGACCTGCCTCCACACTTCAGGCTCTGCTCCTGATCATAATAATAATAATACTTCTTATACTGTGCACAATAAAAACACACAACAAATAAATCAATTCATTTCAATGGAATCATAGTTTTAATGCTGACAGCAGGACACCACAGTCTGAGGGGATCACTTATATTTTTACACTTTCTCCTTGTGTTTAGTGACTTTTGGCTCATTTCTTTAGCATAAAACTTAATATTGTTTCTAATGTGAGCAGAAATGTAACATTTACAGAAACTACCAGTGAATAAATTTAGCCTTTACTTTCTGAAAACACTTGAGTCAAGATGAACTGTTGACCCTTTTTATATTTTTTATTTTTCTGGGCATTTAGTATTTTCATTCTTTGGCGGTGGGAGAAATATGAGGTGATGTGACTGGTTAATCGGCTCCCTTTCGTGACACCTGGATGCTGTTGCTGCAACCGGTCAGCCTGCTGCCTCCACCTGTGACCTTCACTGACTCTTTATCTGTTGGATTTCCTGTTGCTCAGACAAAGGCCTGCAGCTGAAGGCCCAGCAGCAGAGACGCCAGTAACTCCTGCCTCAGAGCAAATGAGTCTGTGAGTGTGACTGTGCACATTGTATTGTGAACAAGCATGTTTTAAGGGGCATGCTGGACAGGCGGTCAGCAGGCAGAGGCTGACCCCCAGTCCATCTTCCACCCAGGCAAGTTTCCAACAGGACATACCTTCACATGTTCCACCTCAAACAAGCGGAGCAGACGGCTTCAGATGGACCTGAGCTTTTATTTTCTTTGTTCACTTTAAAGCAGTGTAGAGCTGCAGAGAAGAACTGAGGAGAGCCTTTGTGATAACTGAGGAGGAAATGTGAACGGTAAAACAGCCGTGAGGCGTTTCAAACCCCCTGCCTGTTGTTTGTATTGTCCTCCATCGGGGGGCGCTGTGCAGAGGGTGCGTCTGAGTTTTCTGGGCTTCAGATGAAATTACATAATTCTTGGAAAGTTTTGTTCACTGGTGGTGTGGAACAATTAATTGACGCTGGCTCTGTGTGCGGTTATTTTAGGACAGGCTCGTTCTGAGGCGAGGTACTGTATTTTCTCTGAGGGATACAAACACTGAACAGCCTCCTCCATCATGAACCTACTGAATATACCAAGCTGTTCAGGAGGAAATGTTTCAAAATCTTTTCAAGGACTAAATTCAGTGAGGTCTCATCTGCCAGACTGTTAGAGCTTACAGTCCGCTGGACGCCTTTCAGAAAGAAAACACACCTACTCTGTGCTGATCTGATGATGAGAAATGAACTGAGATGTGGTGAGAGTGAGAGTGGTGGACTCTTGTTTAAAATGTGCCACAGCTGTGCAGGCCTGCAGCAGGACTTTAATCTCCACAGGTTTCTCATTTCAAGATGATTCTTTTATGACTTTCTAAATAATTTCACAAGTGAATGTGAAGCACAGCAGATGGACAAATTATTCCTGCTCGGACTGAGACTCAGGTTTCTGCGTTCAGGGTGAAAATGTAAGAAGAGGCAACTGCAAACACAGGCGCACACATCTGTGAGATCTGACACATCATCATCATCAACAACCTTTATTTTTTCAGGGAAAACCAGCTGAGAGCAAGCTCTTGTTTTCCATAGCGCACTGAATATGATTCATACTTTGTGGGAATTGTTGTGTTGCAGGAGTCTTTGTACTTTAGGAAACAAAATATCAGCTCCCAGTGACATTTCTCTAAAAATATGAACATCAGGCTTCAAAAACATGTTGGCTGAACTGTTGGAGACTCACCTGGGCACCCGACCACTTCCTCTTCCTCTTCTTCCTCCTGCAGGCTGCCAGGAGGTCAAGGAGGAGGCCCAGACTCCCATCAGAGGGTGGTGAGAGACTAATAGGTAGAGGGACCCCCGCCTCCCAAGCAGGAGCTGGAGGGGGAACCCAAGGAGGAAGGTGGATGCCTCCTTTCCTCCTCTCCTCCTTGTCTTCCTCTCTGAACTGGCAGAAGCGAATCATCGTCCTGGATGTGGAGGGGTCAGAGGAAAAACCCTCGCTGGATCACGGTATTTGTTTCTCCTGGTGACTGCAAACAAACAATGAAATCTTCAAGTAACCAGTGATGGGCTGCACTGGCTTCACGTGACTGAGCGTGGATCTTCTGTTGTGAAACAAACATCCATTATATGTCATTGTTCTGCCGCATGACACCCAAAACATGCATTACAGCCTGCAAGGGGAATTCTGGGCCGGGATTGGTCGGCCGGGGTGGACAGGTAGGAGCTGTGGGGAGTGTTCAGACCACACGAGCCGCCACACTCACACCTCACATCGCTGCACTTTCCTCTTGTAAATGTGTAGAGCTGTGGGTGTCTGCCGGCTGTGACTGCTGTGTGTGTACGTGCACATGTCGTGTTGCAGGTGCAGGTTTAATGGCCGTGTTACCAGTAAAGGGAGGGGGGTTTGTATTAATACGACTCTGTCACCAACACACACAAACGGCAGCGCACACACACCAGCTGCTGCACAGGGGGTAAAAACCGTTGTATCTGGGCCAATGGCGGCTCTGGAGAAGGTGATGCCTCGGCATGTTGACCAACACGAGTTGGTGCTACATCACTGAGCTGCACAGTCGTTTGGTTCATTCAGCAGGGCCCACGCATGTTAATAACGTTTCTGAAAACAGCCAGCCAAATCCTTCTCAGCACAAAGAGCACAGTATCACCAGACAACAGTGCTGTGCAGTACAAGAACGTGTTCTCAGTCCAATGAAGAAGCAGATCATACAGTACAGGGCAGTAAATAGATGTGTACAATACCAACGACGATAGGAGACGGGTGTGTTGGGTGTTGTTTGACTGGACGGCACAGTGACCTTGTTATTTGGCAGCCATCCTACTGTTGATATCAGGTGTTTGGCCCAGAGGGACGTTAACGCCAAACTCCAAGAATGTACTGTATGTTAGACGAATTATACGGGAACTGGATTTTAGTCACATTGGTGCATTATGGGAGATGTAACTGTCGATGAATTCTTATGTGACACAACATACAGTGAGAAAGTGAGCTCTGCCAAGGCAGCAGGTCCTGTTGGAGCCGGTCAGAACCGAGCCTGGACCCAGGACTGCTCAGGCAGACCTGTACAGAAGTATATGAAGCCTGAAAACAGAGGCCAGTGCTTCCTTGTATGTTTGTACCAAAGGAAAAGGCCACACATCCTCATCGAAGCTCATTCTTTTTCTAGAATAGCTGCCAAACGGTAACTAAAACTATGTTCAGCGTCCTGTCATGCCTGTCAGGTTCTTTGCCATATTTAAACTTGAGGCTGACGTCCAGTGACATGTTTGAACGTTCACACACATTTAGGTTTCCTGCCATAAAAAGTGGTGTGTAGTATTTCTCCTCTCTGCGTCTGTCAGACCTATAACTGATGAATTATGGGGGATAAGTGGAGGAAGACAGGGACTGACCACAGGCACACCGCCACAGACCAAAATGATAGAGATCATAAAAAGTCTCTATGTCAGGAAATACAAAAAATAACACACCCACACACTGTAAATGTTCTTTAGGTGTTTTTCCAGCTCCAGCGTCATTTTGCTGAGGTCTCTGCACTTCTATGGCTGTCACATTTAGTGCAGAGCAACAACAGGCCTGGTGCTCCAAGCCAGAGGAGGCTGGGAGGCAGGAACAGCTGTTGGATGCTAAAGTCAGCCCTGGGGTGCAGATAAAGGAAGTCACAGGGTCCAGAGTGACGTGGTCGACGACAAAGTCACTGCAGAGTTCCTCCTGTAGTGACAGAAGATCTAATGAGATGAGTCAGGAGCACATGTCAGCAGTGACCCAAACAACAGGGTGTGTGAATCTGTCTATAGCCTGACCTCCAGGGATGATGGGAAACTGTGTCAGAGGAGCATCAGGGTTTCTTCTGCTGCACTTTGACATGCGGTGCTTTTATCATTACACAACTTTTCCAACTCAGCCTTAAAACCTTATTCCTCAATATTTTGAGGTTTCCAGTGTTTCCACTGTAGTTTTACACAAAAACTGGTCACAACCTGGACCAGTGTTTACAGAAAGATTACATGTTGCTAAAACAAGTGTAATGGGGGTAATTTTTCCATAAAAACAGAGGACTTTTTTTGTTTTTGTCAGGGCGCTCCCGTCCGCAGCACTTCCGGGGCAGAGGGGAGTGGGAGAAAGAGAGGAGTGACGTCAAGTGGAGCGAGAGAGAGGTCGGTTTTGCCTGCAGCAATGTTGGCAAAAGGGAAGACAGTGAGATACAGCCCGTTTTGAGTCTCTGTGGTTTTTTTGCGGATACTAACATTGTCGTGCGGGGCTGGAAACGAAGTTTACTACAGACATTCGGCTAGTTGTTGAAAAGAAGAACTGTGACGAGAAGGGAGACTGGCTGAGACTACGTGTAAAGGACCTGCAGCCGTGAGTTGCCCTTGACACTGTCGGTTTGCCTGACTGTGTGTAATGGCAGGGGATTACTGTTTCCCCAGAGTTGTTGTGAATTGCAGTCTGGGATGAGAGGCATTAATTTTTTTTTTTGCTCTTTTAGTCACTGAGTCGCACCTCGTAGGGTGCGGGTGCATATACGAACTGGATGTGAGACTTGCCCAGCGTATTTTTGGATCGGATTCCCTCCGGACTGAGATCAGTTGTGGTTTATTTTTTTGAGACGGAGTCAGCACATGCGGTGAAAGAGCTGCACCATTTTGTTCTTGGGATTTTTGAGCCTTCCAGAGCTGTGCTCATGTCTTGTTATTACCCTGCCATACGGACGACATCTCCTTACCGCTCAGACCCAGAAAGTCACTGCAAGTCATCACAAGTCATCTCATCTGCTCATCGTCGCAACGGATTGGTACCAACAACCACCACACACACGCATAGGATCCTTACTGATAGAAACTGAACTGAACTGTAAGTTTGCGCTGAGTAAGGGCACAGGATTTTTTTTGAGACCTATGTCATAAGTTGATTAAGAAGAGTTGTTCCAACAAATTGGATTAAGGGACGTTTGTTTTTTTCAGTCCCCTATGTGGTTTAGAGTTTGGAGTTATTGAGTACGGTATGAAGTGATTTGTGTGTTGAGAGATGAATATTTGTTCATTTGTAATTTGCCTTATTTTTACCACAGGTCGTTTTGAGAGCATCTGGGTTTCTAAAGCAGAGAAAATAATAATTTGAGAATTGTTTGCAGTTCATTTAGTTTACCCTTATTTGTAGGATACCTTGGAGTAGGGGTGTCTCACTTTCACCATAGGGATTAGTAGGGTGGGAAGGTGGTGGTCAATTCCATCCCACACCAATAGACTTCAGGAAGCCACCATGTTAGTAGATCTGAAGCCTATCCCTTCTGATTCTGTTTTTACATGGTGTAAGCTCAAACATACACATAGTGCATACTGAGACCAAAAGCACCAGGGTGCAGATTAAGATCCTTACACTCCTGAGTCTTCCAAGGTAACACAGTGGTTCCCCCCCTACAAGGCAGGACTGTGTCCTGTTACACAAGCTTCACTCTTTCTTGTTTGAGCTTCGAACCATATGACACTGTTTTCATCAGCAGGTAAAGGTCTTCTCAGTTCCATTCAGGCCCCAACAGCCGGCCTGACAAAGCAACGGTTCTGACCTGGTCTTCAGATGGCTGTGGGCGAGCTTCCTATCTACTGCCAAACACTGGATCAGTTTGTTCAAACACTGGTTTGCCTGACAGGGGTCTCAGCCATACAAAGGCCGTCAGCAGAGGAGCCAGTCTTACAGGTTTCATTGGGATCTTCTCTGTACAACAGCCTGTTGTTGATGTGAGCGCACACTTAGCTACGTGCTGATACAGTGATAGTAGCTTGAAAAATAACAACAGTTCATGACAAAGTGAAAAAAGACTAACTTTAGTTTGACTATATATATGTAAATAGTCAGATGAGTGTGAGGCGGAAACGTCTCTATCCTGTTTGTTTTAATTCTACACAACTGCCGTCACTGTAAGGTGCTGCAGCTTAGAGTGCCTTGGTGTTGGGCTAGGTGGTGGCTCAGCCGTGTGTGTACCCTGATGTCACCGCTGCTCTGCACTACAAAGAAACCATCAACACGTTTAATACATGCGCCGTGTGCCTGGTGCGGTCCGCCAGCCCATCCGAGACACTGCACCCACTCTCTGCTGTCTCACTGAGATGCTCAGCTTTAATTGTCATAACTATCACCACCAGCCAGGGTTAGCCTGCAGGATGTGTTGGCCTCCCTGTTATTATGTTCTACTTAGCGGCTCAGAGCTGAACCATGACGCCTATCAGTGAAACAAACACTCCCTGAGCATCAAAGACTTTCACCTGACAGCTCAGCAATTACCCGCCGGGAGTCGGAGGCGGGTCGACTCCACAGGAGAAACACATGGAGACTGACAGGCAGCTCTGAATCAGACAGGATTACCTGCTCAGGTGAAACTGCACTGTTGGCTGAGGGGAGAAAGCGTTGGCCAGGTTTCAAAATGTTAGCAGTACCTGGCGGACTGAAGGCTGCTGATTAAATCTCAGTTTTGAAGCAAATATGGGAATATTTTCATTATTTGATGCTCATGTGTCAGCCTGGCTGCAACAAAGACAACTGAGGCCACTGTTGAATGTCACCGTCATGTAGTTTGTCTGAAAGACCTGCTGTTAATTCAGCTACAGTTTCCATTACAGACTGACTTTCTCTTCTGTACTGCCCAGTAAAACTAACCTAAATGCCAGGGCCGGTGACTGTAGTGTGGTTCATCTGCTCACACAGTAGGAAATGATCAGTCCGGGCAGGTGGAGCCACAGTGCTCGGGCCTCTGCACATCCCAGCTGGTTTACTGGGCTGATACTGGCTCTGATCTTTCCACTGAATTAAGACAGGAAGAGGACCTGTCTCTCTGATCAGTATTTCTTGATGTAGTAGTGCCACGGTTTGAAAAGACTTCAGTTTCTCCTGAGCACTGCAGTGAAAGGCCACTGTTCATGGTTGGCCCTGTGAGATGCGGAACCTTTGACGGACTGCTGTTTCCTGCGGTAAACCGTAATCATTTCCTGTTTTCTGTATTTGCACTGCGTTGTGCTTGCTTCCAGATTGTTTAGGAATTAAACTCACTATTTTCTAGGTTCATCTGAATTTTTGAGTGACAACATACGCTTGCACCACTTAAAGCACTTGTTTTGCAGAAGTTCTTGCTAACTACCAAATTTAACGTGCTACTTTAGGTCGGCTAGTTTAGAAGCTAGCTAAGCTAGTAGCTTAATCGAGAGCAATGGCTTCCCCCTCTTCCTCTCCTCCTTTCTCTTGCTCGGAGTGTCGCATGTTCAGTTATTCCTCTGCCTCCTTTAGCGATAATGGTACTTGTAATAAATGTCAGATGCTAGCAGCATTGGAGGCGAGGCTCACAGACTTAGAAGCGCGGCTCCACACCATGGAGAATAGGCCAGTTATTCACGTCGGCGCTAATGACTCCCGACTTCGCCAGTCGGAGGTCACTAAAATTAATGTTGAGTCGGTGTGTAACTTCGCTAAAACAATGTCGGACTCCGTAGTTTTCTCTGGACCCCTACCCAATGTGACCAGTGATGACATGTTTAGCCGCATGTCGTCATTCAACCGCTGGCTGTCTAGGTGGTGCCCAGAAAATAACGTGGGCTTCATAGACAACTGGAAAACATTTTGGGGAAAACCTGGTCTGATTAGCAGAGACAGCATCCTTCCCACTTTGGGAGGTGCGGCTCTCTTATCTAGAAATCTGGACGAGTTTGTTTTACAACCTAAATTATGACAACCCAGAG
>NW_018128014.1:2536913-2542754 GCF_001952655.1 Monopterus albus | reverse complement strand
TTGGAATCAAAGTAATGGGGCACTACTTTCTGCACCTATCTGAGAACAATCTGAGAACATTTAGATGTATCAGAGTTGTACAGCATGTGGCCTGAAAAATGATATCATTGCAGCCGTAGCTGATTTCAGGGCTCATATATTACAGGATATAGCACCCAGATTTGGGTAAGATATCTGAGAGGATTGAGCACAGAGTGTGTTGCTGCCTATATGGATGGGTGAGAAATTAAAGGAAAAAGCTGAATAAATGAGTGGTCTCTTCCAGGATGACAGTGTTCCCATCCACAGAAAACACGAGGGGTTACTAAATGGTTTGATGAGTATGAAAATGTTTTGGTGGCATGTGGTGGTCCAACACATTTAAGTAGTTTTTTCTTTGCTGTGTTTTTATGTATGTAAGTATTTTTTATGGTTTCCGTGGGGGGGGGAATTCACCATTACAGTGAAAAAGCCAGTGATATGGTAAAAAATCCCATAGTAAGTACCAAATGGAAATGCTGATAGCATAACAAACACTCACTAAAAAATATTCATCCAGGAAGCTGGAAATATTGTAGTCTGGCATGCAACACAGCTGTGCATAAAGCAAATTAAAACTGAAATCAATTATAATTAAAATTAAGAAGCCAATGAAGTGTAATTTTTTGGTTACAGTGCAGATGCAGTATGTAATATATGCAGGCTTTTTGCACATGAAAGTCACCTGGAAAAACGTTTAAAATATGAATATCTATCAACCTGTGAAAGTCAGCCTTGGAAATTTAAATATTTGGTGGACACAACAACTGAGATTGACTGAAAGTGGGGCCAGCCACTGAACAAATGGAAGAGGTTTTGATGACATGAATGCCAGTTCCCTAAACCTTGTGAATGACAGAAGAGATGACTGAGAGAAAAACGTAGAAAACTGATGACTGGGAAAACAGAGGATAAAAGAAACTGATGGAGTCTGGAGAGAGGAATAGGAAGAGAAGATGGAAGATGGGACTGTTTTTGTGCAGAAGCATTAATCTCTGTCAGTCCGTTTGGTCAATATTGTTTGTGGTCTTGACTATTGGATATAGCTGTAAATGATTGATATGGCAATAACATGTTTACTCAGGTGGCTTAAGGCAGTGGTATTCTCGACAATATTGAATAAACAGCACATATCCACTCTTTGCTGAAATAGTATATGCATCTGTGTGCACACATAATCATGAGGGCGAACACACATCTCAGGGGTACATCTGTGGTGGCAGCAGGGCTGCAGGGCGGTGCAGAAAAAAGTTTCTTCAAGTGTCTGTCCAGCTGAAGTGTCCTTAAGCAAGATGTCAAGACCCTACTTAATATACACTCTCATATTTCTTGATCATTTCAGCACAGCATATTAATATACTGTCTAGAATATTGCTCAGCTGGAACTGGAAAGAAAGCAGGGAAACATCTGGACAGATCTGCTGCACTCACATTCATGTCATAAAAGTGTATGAAAAATGCTCCAGGCTCCAGTCCACCTTGAATAGTTAAACCCTTAGAAGAAGCCAGAGCCGACACTCACACTCACACACTAAAGCAGGAAACAATCTCTGGTCCTTGTTTCTGAGCAACAGTGCTAACTACTGAGCCACACAGCCACCGATGACATTTGTCCACATATAAAGCAATATCTCACAGCTGATTTGGTTGTAAACTCTAAGTAACCTGAATCTGGATGAGAGCTGAAGGTCTACTGAGAGGCAACAGGAGACGGGATGCAGTGCTGCTCCTGAGGCCTCAGCCCTTGGCACAGTCACTTTGACTTTTCTTCTGCTGTCTTTGTCATCTCCATCCATTTCAGGGCTGCCACCATGTCCTGCTCTCAGGTCATTAGGGTTTTTCTTAAATTAATTTTTTAAACCTGTGCTTGGTTTGGTTTGTCACAGCATAACTGAAAAAGTGATGAGTGGATTTTGATGATCTTTTTTGGAGGGGTAGGATATGGCCCACAGAACAACCCATTAGATTTTGGTGCTGATCTGGATCATCATCCAAATCTTTTTAAAGGATTCTTCACCATTACCATCACCACAGGGCTAATGATTGTTGTGTCTTGTTGCTTTTCTTCTTTTGTCTCTCCTCTATCCACTCACCCCAACCGGTCGAGGCAGAAGGCCGCCCACCAAGAGCCGGGGTCTGTCGGAGGTTTCTTCCGTTAAAGGGAGTTTTTCCTCCCCACTGTCGCCAAGTGCTTGCTCAAGGGGGATTTATTGGGTTTTCCCTATGTAATAATATTGATAACAGTAAGGTCTAGACCTTACTTTGTAAAGTGTCCTGAGATGACTTTTGTTGTGATTTGGCGCTATGCAAATAAAATTTGATTTGATTTGATTTGATTTGACTGCAGCCACGTGTCACACTCTTCCAGGAAAACCGTCCCAGTCAGCATCTTAACTGGATGGTTTTTACATTTATACTTTTCAAAAGGCTCAAATATTCAGTTATAATGCTCTGCACAGGTTCCAGCATGTCCAGACTTGTAAGGTAAGCAAACACACCTGGCCTCTCCTCAGTTCAGATGTCATGATTCAGAGGGTGTGAGGCTCGCCATAGGGCAGGAAGTGGAGCTCAAGCCCATGGAGCACTGATTTACAGGCTGATGACTTGAGGAGTCTGCTCCACGACTGAAAGCTCTCCAAGGACGAGCAGTGAGGCCTCTCTTATTAGGCTGCTGGTGGAGGAAATTCATTGCCGTGCATGTGCTGGGGTAAATTCTCCTAAAAGCTCCAGTGCACCAGTTGTGATGGAGCCAACAGTGGAGCTGTGAGTGGAGACAGCAGCGACAGAACAACAGCAGAAGCTGTGCCCCTGCAACCCCCACCCTCCCTTATTATTACCAGAAAGGCCTTGCTGTATGAGAGGTTAACGGGGGATGTTCAGCAAAGTGTGGCAGTGTGTGTCCACAGATGACGCCTCCGTGATTCTGCCAGAAGCAGCTGCTCACAGTCTGACTGTGAAACTACAATAATTGGCTTTTTAGCGCTGATCCCAAAGCAAATGCTGCACATAACTGAGGCTGATTGTTGTGGATTACTGTGCAACTGTGTGTTCACTCTCTGTGTGGTCTGAGCCTCCTCCTGCTTCCTGTTTCACTGTCAGATGGTCGTTAGCACTGGCACTGAGTCACCAGCTCCCTCTATGCGTTTGCATCGGCCTCGCTCACATTCACGTTTCAGCATCTGGTTTGAGAATGAGGTGAACTTGCGGATTCAAACTGAAATATCAATTCACTGACAGACGGAACTTGGTTTACATATGTCGACATATGGGCCATGTGACAGAATCTCTGGCTATATGAGAAACACATTAATTACCTAGGCACGTGCACTTTTCCTGCCTTTTCTGACTCATCATTTTAATGTCAAACATTTCACCTGTAATTTCTTTTTATCCCAGAAACTTGCAGAACACGGTGGAAGTCAGTAGTTTTTGCATGAGTGAGTTTTTGGAGCAGGACTTCACTTCATCCCCTTCTTGGCCTGTGATGCTGCTAAGGGGGGCTGTGGTGAAACTCCCAGGGAGCATCAGCACACACTGAATTCATCATGTCTAAAAACAGCTCCGAGTTTTGACACACTGAGACTCTGAGAATCACTGAGCTGCAGATACTCGATGAAGTGCCTCATGAACCACTGGCGCTCCATCAGATGAGTCAGGGTGAACTCCCCACACCACGGCCTTCTCTGACCTGAACCCAACCACCACTCTGTTTTCCAGCCAACACCTGATCTGTGAGAGACAACGGAGGTGGACCGAAGGGGAGCAGCACCCACCCTCATTTCACCAGCCTCTAAATCGCTCACTTTATTAAGAAGTCTTCCCCAAACAAACAGAGCTGTGGAGGAGGTAAACACGCCTGTAAAAGATTTACATTTAGTAGTGAAATGTTGTAGGTGTCAAAGGTTCTGGTGACTGAAGCAAGGATAAATTAAGACATGAGAGAGAAAGAAGAAATGAAACAAGGGAAGAAATATGGAATAAATCATAAATATAAAAAGAAAATCACAAAGAAGTAAGGAAGGAAATAAAAAAGCCAAAAGGAATGGAAGGAAAACACATGTACAGAAAAGAAAAGGGAGGAAAAAGGTGAAGAAAATAACAAGGAAAGGAGGCGAGGAAAGAAACAGAAGAAGGAAAGACCAAGGAAAGAAAAGGCTGGTTTCAGTTTCACTGTGGTTTAAACTCGTTCTGAGCCCAGGAGTCGTTTTCCTTGACCAGAAAGGAAACTCATTTTACTGCTGATGAGATCAACGCCTCATACAAAAACACGGCCCTCAGCTGATGGTGTTAGTCTGAGGCTGATCTGTGGTCAGTTGCTCAGATCCAGAAACATTCAGTCTGCTTCACAAGTTAACACCACACATGAACGTGTGCATGAAGGTTAGGTGGTGAAGCAGGTAGCACTGTCACCTCATGACAAGAAGCCTCCGGGCTCGGCCCCACGGCCGAGCAGGGCCTCTGTGTGTGGAGTACGGGTGTTGTCCCCGTGTCTGCCTGGGCTTCCTCCCACAGATGTGGGGGGCTGTTTCAGGTCCACCTCGGGACTGTGGCATGCAGGCGCTGATCAGACACATGGCTCCAGTTAATACACGTAGGAGGTAAATATGAGCTATCGTTTCTTAATTGATGATTTATGACTTGATGTTTTGTTAATGGTGAGTTCATCTGCAGTAATTCATGCATTAAATCATCCAGAGTCATGCACTAGTTAAACAGGACTTAGGTTTATGATTTGTACGCTTATTATAAAGTGTAAACAGCTTTTGCAGGAGTGGAACAACGAGCAGATGTTCCTCCTCCTGCTGCTTCCGTCTTTGGTCAGTCTGTGAAGGCGGATGTCGAGCAGATGCGGAGGGCTTCTGGAAAATGCTGAAATGCTCCCATTGTATTTACACTTGGAAGATTTGAGTCCTGCAGTGTCTGGAATATTTTAAAATAGGAAGAATTCCAGAGCCGTAGGCTGGAATATAGCAGAGGAGCAGAGACAGAGCTGCCTGATGATTTGCAGATCAATCAGCAGCTCAGATACCAGGATGTATCTGCCCTCCAGGCACCACAGCACAGTGCAGGACTAGGACATGTCCTTAAATTACACAGTCCATTAATTCACAGCCAAGATGGCCTTCGCCACTGGAGCTGACATTGTCTGCTTCACGGCCTCTAAAGACCCACACAGTTCTGGACTGATCTGCAGTGAAATAACGAAGTCAGAGCATGTTCCCTCAGAAGTGAGTTCCTGGAAAATAAAATGTGCATTTGCAACCAGCTGCCTCTGTGTTAATATATTCAGGAGGACGTGGCAACAATCATGCGGACACCCCTTCTAAACAGTGGCTTCACCTGTGAAACAGGTGCATCGGATCAGACAAACGTGTTTGTCACATTTCTGCCCTGCAGAAACATCTGCAGCCTGCTGGGTCATAGCACAAGATTTCCTAAATGCATTAATGAATCAATAAAGTGTAGTGAACGTGTGAGTCTGCCTGCCTGCTGACCAAACCCCCTGCACCCTTGGCTGAAAACCGATCATGGAGCTGTTTCTAGTGTAGACTATGCTGTTCAAAGACACAGCAAGAGTCAGAGCTGTTCGTAGTAAAGACAGAGATTTATTCTAGTTAAAGGTTCAGTGGTGGAAATGGTTTGAAACAATATTTATTAAAAGGTTTTTATACAGGTGATTAGTGTCACGTCTGGTTTAATAACATTACTGTGGAAAGCATGGGATCCGGCTACGTCATTATTTATTGTTTGTTAGATTATGTATGCGCTCTCAATCATAGGCACTCTGATGTTTGCAGCTCCCTCTGGTGAAACATCCTCATT
>NW_018128014.1:2512121-2536858 GCF_001952655.1 Monopterus albus | reverse complement strand
CCCTTTGTGGAGCTCGTGACCTTGTTTCTACACGTGCAGCTCTCAGTGCTGTGTTGTTTCTCTGCCCAACATCTTATGGGTGCAGTGAACATTTCTTCCTCTAGACGTGATCAAATTGACATTTTTGCCAATGCTGTTTCAGGTAAAAGAAGATGTGTTTCTCCTTTTAACTTTGCAGAACATGTTGAGCTGTTTCCACCTCAGAACAATCTATGTCTCAGTTTGTGTTTCTGAGGTGTGGCAGCGTCTTGGCTTCTCTTTCATGACCACGAGAAGAGTCAGCGTTTTTTTTACTTAGCACCTAAAAATACACCTGTGATGACACAACAAAGCCACAGAATGGGAGTCCATACAAAACCACAGGAGCTCTGAAGGTGAGGGCTTTGCCAGAAAAAGAAAAAATGTATGGACTATTTTTTAAATCTAGACAATAAAAATTAAATATTAGGATACTAAACCAGTTAGGAGTAAACAGACTGGGCCCCCGTCTCCTCATATAACTCACTGTGGCCTGTCCAATAAAGGCAAAATGCCCAGAAAGCAAAAACTGAAGATTGAGATACCAAACGAGGCATGTTGTAAGGCCAAACAATGAGATGCGTATTTAAAAGGTTTGACACAGTCAGGTAAATGTGGGGCTTGTGAAATTCACGAGCTAGTCAATGAAAGTGATGATGACTTACCATGAGGATTTGTTATTATCATCCACAACTTTTCATCTGGTTCTTGTTAGGTTATTTCTCAGTAAGATAGATATTCAGAGATTTGTTGTCTAGTAATGTTAGTCCAGACAGGGTGACTAGCTTAGGCTGTTAACTGTTCAGCCTGCAGTGCAGACTGCAGGCACACCAAGGTTACAGGAAAAGAGCTTTTAGTGTCAACTGTAATGCTAGTCTTAATATTTGTCTTAATGTGTAAGGTTATGTCCAATTGTTTAGATACACACCACGAAAACAACAGTCACGCACCTTGACTTTTCCTCATGTTTTGGCTAAACGATATCTGGACGTGTAATGTGAATTTTACCTGTGATCCTCTGAATAAACCAGCACGGTTATTTTTTATAAAATCTAAAGCAGTCTCTTTCGTCTCATTGAGAGTTCCTGGTTTGAAAGAACCGGAAGAAGCTACAGAGAAATAATAGCTTATATTCTTTTCATGCTTGAATTTTCCAGAGTCCTATTTCTGTTCTGTGATGTCTGAAAATGTAAGTCAGCGTGATGAAGATTATATCAAGGATCTTAATAATAAATGAAATAAACAGCTAACCACTGGTTTCCTATTTTTATCATGGAAATATGTTAGGCCCAGCTTTGCTCTTTTCCCACCTGTTGAGTTTAAACCTGCACAGACTGAACATGTGGATCCTTGGTACCGAACACAAGAAACCAGTTTGGACTTTAACAATACAAACTAAAGGAGCACCAGGGACTACAGACACACATTAGTGGTTGGTAATCCTGTTGACCACAGAGCCAGGACCCACACAGTCCTGGAGGTCCAGCCAGACACACTGAGAGCTTTGGGAAGTTGGAAAGAGCTTCCCAGCGACATGCGTCAGCTGTTGGGCGGGGAGGACACACCCTCGAGCAGCGCCGGTTGCATCACGGCTGCTGTCAGCCACAACATCAGAGGAGACACTGCTTGCATCACTGCTGAAGGCGTGGGCGGTCTGCACTGCATGACACATCCAAAATATCCACTCACACTCATTCCAGCTCGGGAAATAACACAACACAGGCCACGCAGGGCTCCACAGGCCACAAACCAGAGAAGGGTTTTACATTTGTACACATTGTTTGAGCCAAGAGGAACAAGGGAAAGCTATATATTTAGACCCAAGCTCCTTAAAAATAGACGCATGGCCTACAGTGGTATTCCAGAAACACTCACGTTGTGCGTCAGCCACGGTGGAAGCCCTGCAGCTACAGGCCCACAGAGGAAAGTGTCAGAGGTTCACCCCTGCAATCCCATCAAAAACAGGCTGTGACAATCCCTGCACTTTCCTAGCAGCCATGTGGTGGCTGATGGGATACCTGGCTGCAGCAGCTCAGCAGGAGACATGCAGCCACAAGGTAATAGGCATTCCTCAGAGCTGAGCACACAGCGAGGCTTTAGAGAGGCTTAGACCACAGCAGAGCTCAGGGCCATCAGGCCTCCATGGGGGGTACAAGGGCCCAGATTTCTCTGAAAGGAAGCTGCTCCTCAGCAGTTCAGGGGGGTTGTTCAGTCTGCTGTCCCAGAAACTCACGAAGCAGACACTCACTAATCTCCTCATCCCCACACTGGTGTCAGTGTGCCTGTCCCTGCTTTATTAAACTCCAAACATGGCACACGGCACTGCGGGTGGAGAAGCTCTCGATTCTCCGCTTATCAGGAATGTTGTCTCCTGTTCAGTCTGAGAGAGTGGGCGGCATTTCTCTGCTCAGGCCTCTCTGAGCTGCACCGGGTCTGGTGATTTATTCACGGTCTGACCGAGGAGGCAGCTTGAAGCTCAACCAGTCCACATTTAACTATTAGACCCAGTGGGAAAATGAGAGCAGCTATAATGGCTGGTCCTCCACTCTGCCAACATGTCAGCATATGTGTTAAAGTGCCAGCTGGCTGCGCTTCCATCCGGATTTATGTGCCTCACCTTCCCTGATTGTCTCAGAGCCTGGCGACGCTGTTTTCCTGCCTGCTGGCCCAAATCTTCCTCATCATAGGTTCCAGACCAGCTCCGTTCAGCTCAGTTCTGCTTTCTGGAGGAATTCCTATTAGTTTGTCAGAGCTTTTATAAAGGGCCTGAAGTTTTACTACAGACATCTTTGGTTTGTTGAGCAGTAGCAGTAGTACAAGTACACAAGAGGCCTATTACAACCAAAAGTAAAGGTTCTTTTTATGGGAAAGATAATTTACACACTCCAGTTAGTAGTTAGTGCAACACAATGAAAAAAATGCTATTGTTCTGGTGTAGATGCAGGACGCATTACATCTTTATCATATTAGTACATAGGGACTTAAGCCAGCACCTGCACACAACTCTGAACACCTGTGTACTTCATCATGCGCCATGCTTCCTAAGCTGCATGTTTAAGGTTGTATTTAAAATCAAAATAGTAACTACGGCTGTCAGATTCATGTACTGCAGTAAAAAGTACAGTATTTCCCTCTGAACTGTAATGAAGCTAGCATAAATTACTAAGTATCTCCAACGTGTACTTGTGTAAATGTACCATCTACTGGCTGGTGTACCGTGTCGGGTTCGGGTCCAAATCAACGCTTCAGTAACCAAATGTAAGGAGTGAAAGTCTTACAGTCTTTCACAGTGATGGGAAAACTGTTGGTACTGTGTGTGTTTCTTGTATCTTTCGCTTTTTAAAGCCAGTTATTTGTGTCTCCGTTCTCTCTCAGGGCATCAGCGCTGCCTTCTCCCTCCTGATCAAACCCAGCAGAGTGGAGAGAATGGGAGAAGCCACCTACTCCCTCCACAGCCTCCAGCTTCGTCATTTGCCATCCCAATTTGTTTTGAGGCCGCTACGGTATGCCGTTTGGTTTGCCTCAGTGGAGCTGTTAACACATAGCAGATTTCTACATGCTGCCATTAGAAGCCACACTCTTTAAAAAGGCCCACTTTTATTTTTAGAAGAAGTGGCTGTGGTTGCCTGCTCCCTCCAGAGGGACGGCCAAAGGTCCACCAGAGCCAGGACCTGTAGAACTGAGGAGCCAAAGCCTGCATCATGCCCCACCCAGACCGTCTTCAACACTCATTTGGTATCAGTGCTTGCAAAGATGCGTGGTGAAAAAATGTAATTAAGAAAAAATGTTTCTAAAACCTAAAACAGACGGGGATTTTCATCCGCTGGCAGAGCTCCTCCACCCACCAACCAAAAACCCCCCACCCTCCGCCTGACACCATCATCTGGGGCCTGGTGTCGTGGGAGCAGGGGCAGTCTAACACGTGGTCAGGGTGTGTGAACCCACGTGTCCCTCGGTTTAACATCTGACATCAGTCGAGAGACTCAACGCTCCAGATCAGTGAGTCTCTCTGCCTTCATCCTGGATTTAGACATGGAAATGAGCTCAGGGAGGCGTTTCAGAGGTTCAGAGAGATGTCAGCATGAACCACTCTTTGTGCAGACGTGTGTGCGTATATTTAACATAGTCAGCTGCTTTTGTTTTCCACATTTCAGCACAGTAGCATACGAGGGTTTGGCCGCACACTGACACCAAGTTTGTATTGTGTTGAAAATGTTCTCCACCCGGAGGTGTTTGATTCCCATACTGTTCAGATCTTGGTCTGAGTTGTTCAATGAGAAGGCAAGTGCACATTCGCTGTGTGACATTTGCTTGTTTTGCCACCAGATGTAATGAAACGTGGCAGAAGAATCAAGTGTACGTATGAAGGATGCACAGAGAGTTTTTACATCCATGTCCCTACAGTAGCACCGTATTATTTAAAAAATCAATCAGTGCTTTCTGCATATTTTCTTGTTGGTTGGTTAAGTTAAACCTGGACCATTCCCATCATTTTGGTTTGACTTGAGGGCTATTTGTGCACCAAGCTTTGTAACTGCAGATCCCAGAATTCTCTGGGGGCAGAGGCATAAACAGGAAGTATGATATGTTGCCATGCATTCCTGTGAGTAAGCTGCAGACTGCAACTCCAGCCCTGTTGTTTTATTCTTTATTAGTTTCCATGTGGTCATAGTGTCTCCATCACCAGCAGCAGGACGAGCAGCTCCGGTCAGCAGCATCCCCATGGACGTACGTACAACTGGATCACTGTGAGACTGAAGGAAACCTAACAACAGGAGGATTCTCAGGCAGGTTCATTATATGTACAGTTTCTGTTTTCTGTGCTTCCTGTGCAGGTTTAGGGATGTTTCTTCATGATGCATGACTGATAAGCATAAGCAAAAACTTTAGTGCCAAGTATTATCAAAAATACAAGGAATTTGACTCCAGCCCAATGGCCCCCGATGTGCACAGCAATAAAAACAAATAAGTACAAAATATAAACAAGTTAATATTGTGTCGAGGTCTGTTCCCCTGTCGAGATAAGTTTCCTCTAACCATACCATGCCAACTTTATTTATAAAGCACTGAAACAACCGAGACGGATCAAAGTGCTGTAGAGTGTGATTAACAATATACGTTAAAAATAAACACAACTTACAAGGACAGTTAAAATCAACACCAATATCAGACATCAGTCAATACAGATAAGAGATTTAAAAACCGGAAAAAAAGAGGCTTGTCTAATGGGCAGTGGTAAATCGTTCCATAATTTGGGAGCAGCAGCCGCAAAGGCATAGAGTCCTCTAAGCTTGCGCTTTGTTCTGGGCACACTCAAAAGAAACTGATTGGTAGATCTCAGGGAACGCGTAGGTGTATGCCAGTGAAGCAAGTCGGATAAATAGGGAGGTGCGAGGCCATGGAGGGATTTAAAAGCAAATAATAAAATTTTGCAGTGGATCCTAACATGGACAGGTAACCAGTTCAAAGAAGCCAAGACTGGAGAAATGTGTTCATATTTACATGTGCCTGTTAAAAGAGGTGCTGCGGCATTTTGGACCATCTGGAGGCGAGCAATAGAAGACTCGCTAATCCCCAGATACAGTGCATTGCAGTAATCCAGTCGAGTGGTGATAAAAGCATGAATAAGTGTCTCAAAGAGCCGTCTGGAGACCATTGATTTTACTTTGGCCAACTGCCTTAACTGAAAAAAACTAGATTTTACAACAGCTGCAATTTGGCAATCGAATTTTAGACCGGGGTCCATCTTAACCCCCAGGTTTGAAATATTTTTCTTGTTATATTGAGTTAAAAAGCCCAAGTCAATGGAGGGAGACCCAACAGTATCACCGAACACCATCACCTCAGTCTTCTCTTCATTCAGCTTCAAAAAATTAAGAGCAAGCCAAGATTTAATATCCTCAAAACATTCAAGCAGTGGCCTAACACAAGAATTTGTCTTTGTGACTGGTAAATAGAGCTGGCTATCATCTGCATAGCAATGAAAGGAAATACCGTGTTTCCTAAGTATAGAACCAAGTGGGAGAAGGTAGAGAGAAAAAAGAAGGGGTCCAAGGACCGAGCCTTGTGGAACCCCATACAAAAGGGGCTCAGAGGAAGACATAGCATAACCAAGCTTCATACAGAAGGTTCAATCCTTAAGATAAGACCGAAACCATTCTAGAGCTATGCCTCGAATACCCATCCAGTGCTCTAAACAAGAAATAAGTATGTTGTGATATACTGTATCAAAAGCAGCGGTTAAATCAAGGAGCACTAGGACAACACAGTTCCCTGAGTCGGTGGCAAGAAAAATATCATTTAAAACTTTCACCAAAGCAGATTCAGTACTGTCCTGACCCTAGCCACAGAGGGGGACACCAGTTTTAACGGGGGGAAACATCCTGACGAGGGACACAAGAACGGGTCCGTCGCCGAGTGATATTCCAGGACCTCATAATTTACTAATTACCACGGCCTAAACTGTACACGAGTAGAGTACACGAGTGTGCGGCCTGTGGCAGCACCCCATTCACTGGCCTGACTGTGAAAATGTTGGTTTGGAGAACACACAGTAATATTTATAGCTCCTATAGCAGCACTCCTCTTTAGTACCAAACTTAAAGTACAGCCTGGAGACAATAGTCATTTATTGATGAGAAAACCATAAACAAGGCGTCTGTCGGTAATAACGCTTCAGGCCTGGATTGCAGCAGAGCACTTGGAGTGACTCATGGAAAAGGCCTGAGTAAGGATGGGAAAAATAACACACAACAAAGAGTAATTCACAATAAAACGTGCACGGAAAAAAGTGCTGCGAAAACGCACACCAGATGGAGGCTGTAATCAATACTGCTGCCCAGCATCACATCTGCATCCGCCTGCAGGCAGTGGAAGCATCTTTCCATCTGGGCAAAGAGGAAAACCAGAGACTGGCAGTGTCAGTGGCTGTGTAGAGGTGAAAGGTCGCCTGTTTGCTGATAAGAGCATTATCAATACACAGATGATAAAGAGACCCCAGAGAAAGAAGAGGAGGCTGCCACATGATGAAGGGATTGGAGCTGTAACTAATGGCCTCATTAAAGTTCGATGTCATTAGGTTTGTCTGCTCATAGTGGACATGAAGCTAATGTTTGAGCAGTGTGATCAGCGTCTACCTCAGGCCTCAGATTAGCTCAGGATAAAGTTTTGAAAGCATATTTGTGTGAGATGGCTGACATAAAAGCTGATCAAAAAGTGGAGGGTGGGTCACAGACATAGTGCCGTGTGATCAGGTGATGAATCTGATCAAAATTTACAGCTGCAGTCAGATATTCATTCAGGTTTATTTATTTGAAGTGCTGATAATACTCTTCTAGCAACATCTCCCTGTTCTGCTTGTATCACCTGATCACGTGTCACTGCAGAACGACAGCAGGTTGCTCACTGCTTTGACCGACCCTGATGTGGAGCTGTTTGGCAGCAGAAACTTTAGTTGCTGGCAAATGACACAGAGCAAGGTTTTGGATGAACTTATAGCTGCGAGTTAAGACAAAGTAACCTATAAACAAATGAATGTCGTGTGTTGTAAGGTTTGTGCAGCTGAAGAGATTAATATTAGTTTGTTGGTTTGACTTGTGTTGTCTGGACTTAACGTTTGAAACAATGACAGAGTAGACAGCACTGTTTGTCGGCTACACCTTCATCACCGTAGCTTTTTTAATCTAAGCAGCAGAAACTCAAACAAAAAAGGCAAAAAGTTCTCCTAGATTTTCTGATTTTAAGGAAGCTGGCCGAGTCAGCACAAAACTATGAATGCAGTAAGGCTGGAGTTGTAAAAACGTGAAATGAGCCTTTAAGCTTGATTAGAAGTGTGACTTCCTGCGCAGGTTTTGTGCAGTGTCCTCCTGTGTGCGCCTACTGACCCCCACCTCTGAGTGTCTGGCTTCTCCAGTGTCCAACGGACATATGGAGAAACGATGAACAGGCTTCCTTCCTCTTCTTTCACTGCCCTTCCTCAAGACATTTTAAAACAATTTACAACCACAGAGTCACAACAAAGAAGTGTGTAACTCCACTTGCATATCTATTACACGCCGCACGCAGCATGGTATTGCCATTAGAAGAAAAACGGCCCTGCGCTGCCTTTTTGCAAACAGCGCAGACGCACATGAAACAACACTGCAAGTCTATAAAAACAATTTCAGATCAATTGGTTCTTCATGTGTCTTTTATTACAAAGACCTACTGTACATACATGGTGAGTGAGTCCCTCAGTCTGAATAAGTGTCCATGCTGTTTTTATGGAGGGACGTAATGTAATGACTGTTCAACTGAAATGAAAATGGAATTAGGAAACTGTCAGAGAGGTGGTGTTGTAACTCATTCCTGCCTGGTCGACCAAATACCAAGCAGTCGGTCCGTTTACTGTCTGCGCATCCAAAGCATCAGAGGAGTCTAAAAATAGGAACAGTCTGAACCAGCATTAGCCTGCTGGATGTTCATGTTCATTGAGCAACACGAATATTCCAAAATTCTACTCAGTTTTATTTGTGCAGCACCAGGTCGCAAAAATCTTCTCAAGGCACTTTACAAAGAGAGAAACCCAACAAATCCCCCTTGAGCAGCACTTGGCGACAGCGGGGAGGAAAAACTCCCTTTAACGGAAGAAACCTCGGACAGACCCCGGCTCTTGGTGGGCGGCCTTCTGCCTCGACCGGTTGGGGTGAGTGGATAGAGGAGAGACAAAAGAAGAAAAGCAATGAGACAACAAACAACAACAACAACGAGACACTGGGCAGGTTGATGTGGCCGGTGGCTGCTCATCAGAAACATATAGGACACCTGCACAAAGGTCTGGCTCTTCTCAGCTTTGCCACTGCAGGTTAGAATCTTGGTGCCAGATCTCTGCACAGAGAGCAAAAGATAACAGGAATTATTGTTGTGTTCCTTTTACAGCTGCAGCTGTTTCTACACCAGGGTCACATTTATTTGCAGAATACTGACTGACTGTGTTTAACAAAGTTTCAAGGCACAAGTGTGAGTGTTTCACCTGTGCGATGCTGACACAGGAACCCACCCAGGCTGTAAATCCTCTGGTTCCTGCTGCTGGTTGGACACCAGAGAGTGAGGCAGGAAAACCTTCTGGTTGTTGGTTCTGAGATGTGCTCACTCTTGGCTGCACTGTGATGTTGGTTCAGACCTGAGCTCCAGCAACTTTACAGTGAGCACCTTTGTTTCACCTGGATGATTTCTAGAATTTTCCCAAAGGTGCTGACAGAGATTTGTGAAGCTATGAAATGGGCCGTGACATATTTAAAAGCAGAAAACCCACCCACAGAAGCTAGAATGGCTTTAGTGTTTCTGTTTTGTTTCCAAGTTTGTCTTGGGTTTTTCACCATGACTGGCGGAGATGCCCCTGTGTTAGTCGACAGGGCTCAGACTAACTGGATAGAAGCAAGGCCTGCTCCGTCTGAGACCATGGTCCAGTCAGGATGTTGGACGCTGACTGGGCTGCTGCTGTGTTTCAGTCCAAACACAGACAGAGGCGGCTGGCTGAGTGGCGCTGGCCACGACACGCTGAGACGAGAAACAGTGATCAATAATTAGTCTGTCACTCTGTCTGAGGCCAGAGGCAGGTAGATGGAGGAGACGCTACTGTAAAGTGCTGCGTTCGTAGATTTACTCTGGAGCAGATCCTTTTACTGCAAATACTGTCAGAAACAGTGCAACTCGCCGCGCCTTCACTCAGAGGCTCAAGGCCTGGCTGCTGAGCAGGCAGACAGCAGATCACTCCTGACCGCTGCTTATTATAGGCCTCGGTGCAGCCGTGCTGATGCAGGAGCTCTGAGCCTGAGACTCATATTAATGTCTGAGAGTTTAAGGACTTACATGACACATCAGCCACTGCCCATGACAGACATAAACATCCTCCCTTTTTAAACCCTCTGACTGAGACGTATACTGGTCTGACATTTTGCAGTGTAAAAATAAACTCACACTTCACTTCCAGCTGACATACACACCAACATAGTCTACCTGCAGAGAGCTCCATCAAGTTAGCCAAGTGACTGGTTTAATGTCATTTGTCTTTAGCTAACCTATCAGCTCCATGTGAAGGAGTGTAATCAGCTTTTAATTACCAGCATAGCGTCTCCAGACCTGGCTGGGCCTATGTACGTGGGATGAGTGTTATGGTTCTGTCTACTCACTGAAGATGGTCTGCAGGGCTAATGTGTGCAAACTGTGGTTAAGTCTCGCTTCACATTTCTCTGCATGGCTACATGTGTTGAAGCTCTGCTAACCTTTTGCTGCTCTGCTCTGTTACTCTGCTTGTGTTTGAAAATGCTATTTTTGTTATTGTTTGTCTCACTTCAGCTTCTTACACGTGTGGTGTCTCTAACATCAGTTCACCGATGCTCCAGTGTCTGACTGGGAGCAAATCCCTGCAGCAGGATCAGCCTTTGCTGGGAAGACTGAAACCAAAAACACTCTGACCAGGTCTTTGTCTGCCGTAACAGGTTTGCCCTGTACACAATCACTGTCAGGTGCTGAATGATCACCAGAGACAGCTCTCCACACTGGACTATCCTGCAGTTATGGTTTAAATCAGGTTTTATCTTCCTCTCAGAGCCCCAGTGGATCCACATTTTAAAACAGAGTTAATCAATCATGAGGTTTCTTCTCTTTGGGGGGAAAAAGGAGGCCAGTGCATCAGTAAATCCTCACTAAGCCTCCCTCTTCATGGCATCCGTGTTTGGAGAAAAACTGACACAGAGCTTCCATTACCATCCTGGCACATTCAGCCTGCCAGTAAAGAAGGAAGTGAGACTAATTATTTCCTGAGTGGAAGTCAAACTTTTTCTCTCTGCGTTGAGGCTGGAGCCCAGGACGAACCCCACCTGACTCCCTGCTGCAGGTACTCTGCTGTAAATCCTCCACCCTCCCGTGTGCTGGTTTCCATTTCTGCTCAGTCATCTCCCTCTGAGTGCACGAGGAAACCAACATATCCTGCACCCTGCTTTGCAATCACCCCAGAAACTTGACGTCTGCAACAAATTACAGGATGTCACAAAGACAAGAAGGCAATGGCAGTTTTGGCCCATCCACAAGGGCTCACCACTTGAAATGGCCTGCAGAGGTGGAAGAGCTCAGAACCTTCACAGAAGGATCAGTCACTTATTAATAAATTCCCCAAGTTGTAGCAGACCTGACCACTCGCACGTTGCCAGTGATTATTTGTTGACTGCAGGTAAACTGATATGAACAGACAGTAAGAGCAGCACATCACAGTCTCAGCCGTGTCATGCACCATTCCCTGTTGTTACAAACACAATCCGTCCTACTGGACAGTCGTGTCCTGAATGTTGCTGTGCAGTTTCAGTGAAAACAGAAATGTACAGTTATTCTCTGGCTGCTGGACAGTCTGTCCTACTCTCTGTGCTGGGTCCAGAAGAGCCTGGCAGCTGCAGCTGTGTAACAGATGCTTCTCATACAGGTGACGACAGACAAGACGACAAAATCTCTGAAATATTTGTGTCTTTTTCTGCAAACTGTGCCAGACAGATCCAAAGGAAATGAAAGACTGAAGGTAGGCAGTCAAGAAAATGTGTCCAAATGTAAATTCTTCAGAACTCTTTTATGACTTTTATGGAACATAAACTCGGGGGGAGACAACATTAAAAATACATTTTACGTTTCAAAGCAAAATGACAGTAGGTCATAAACTGAGGACGAGGGTTTTACGCAGCATGAGTGATTTTTTTACAGAATTTTCCCTGCATGCATTGCCCTCACAAGGATTTCTCTGTATTTGGCTCAAGAGGCCTCCTGTCAACAGGCCCCATCAACAGGGCTCAGTTTCCATAGAGACTCCCAAATACAGGAGAAAAGAAAGAGGGCAAATTGCATTTTCTTCTCCTCTCCAGTCAATTGGTATGAACAAGGGAGTTAGGTTAAAGGAGTTGATACTTTAAACATGTCATACACAGTTAGATGAAAGAGAAGCTGGTTTCTCGGTGTTGGCATCTGGTTGACAGAGGGAGAGCTCTGCCCAACCGAGTCTGTCTCCAGAGGAAAAGGAGACAGACTCGGACTCTGGACATAAAATGAGACATCAGCTGTCCCCAGAGGGAGGGACATAACTGGATGTGTTGTTTGTTGGACAATGATATAAATCCATGATATAACAACAAAGTCAGTGAGCAGCTTTATTTGTTAATGTCATGGGGATGTTTATGTACAAAGACAGAATGTTGTTAAAATCACTGTATGTATAAAACATTGTGCTTCAGCTCAACTCAAACTCAGCTGAAACTCAAACCTGGTTGCTTTAAAAGTGCCAGATTGTTCCTTCTCTTCTATCAGCACACACATTTGAGCTGCTGACCAGTGGCAAACGTCTGGAATTGGAGGAAGCTTTTGTAGCTTATTAGCTGTGTATCATCATCATTCGGAACAGTATTGGGTGCGTAGTGCACATTTGGCTCCAGTAGCACCACCCTGTGTTCTTCTATGAAGCCCTTTTTGTTTTGGCTCATACCTCCTTAACTGAGAGGCTTGAAGGTAACCCACCAGCCCCTGGTTACTGCAAATGCACGTACACATGCAGCAGGCCAGTGATCAGGCTTCTTACTTTGGATGTTAACTGTATAATGATAGAAGACGAAGAATGAACGGAGCTGCTTGTCACAGCACAGACTGTCCTGATCTAACGAATGCTCTGATGTGCAGCAGCTGACTTCTACAGACCACTGTGTTAGTGTTGAATAGATTGGCTGGAACTGTAAGGAGCTCCGTGTGCTGACCTCTCGTCTCATGCAGCCACACCGCTCCTCTGTTCTTCGCCAGCACTCTCTGTCTTGCACATATGCACTTGTGGAAAGCTGATCAGAAACCCAGCTATGTGTAAACATGGCTGAGAAATCAGCAGCAGAAATATAAGTCAGGTGATCCGGGTTCTCCAGTCCCCACCTCGTTCACACGCTCAGCTGTTACCAAGTGTGTTTCATGTAAATCTACAGAGCAGCAGCATCTTGACACCAACCTATCAGACACACTTTCCCTGCCCAGACCAGCACATCTGGGCTGCTACAGTGCATCATCATCACTTCATCTACTGGGTTCATTCGGTGCCTGCTCACTTCATGCACAGCTAATGACACAGTGTGGCTGTGCAGAAAAGCAGGTATTTAAATAATGGCTGGTTAAATCCAACTACTTCTGTTACGTGCACGGATCGGGCCGTCCCCGGCACCTCAACGGCAGACACCGGGGCTGCTGGTGACTCCACCCCTGCTTACGTAGGCGCACGCTCCCGGCGGTGAGGCACACCTGCGCTCAATTACCAGAACCGTATTTAAGCATGGCGCTGGTATGTCCTCGCCGTCAGATGATCTCTTATCTTTCGACCGGCGATCGTGCTCGTGACACATCCTGGATCCTCGTCTCTTTCGCTACCTGAACTGCGTCTCTCTGATAAGTACCTGCATGCCATATGTACGGTTTTTGTGTCTGAACTGCCTTCACGGAGGAATGTGGTTTGTGTTTGAACTGTCTTAACGGGGGAATGTGTTTTGTGTCAGAACTGCTTGAGCAGAGGTATGTTTTTGTTTCTGGACTGCCTTAACAGAGGACTGTTTTTGAACTGCTTTAACGCAGGCATGATTTGGTTCTGAACTGACTTAACGGAAGAGTGTTTCCCCAGCACTGGTTACTGTGGATTATCTTTATGTGAGTTACTGGCCTGGGCTGGCATAGCACTGGCACTAACCCCACTCTGCACGCCTCAGCACCAGAATCTACACCACCACGTTCTTCTCGACCACTACCGACCTGCTCTGCCGTCTGCTGAGACCTCCCACACTATTCATCTGCTCCGGTCTCCTGTGATTGCCTCCCCAGTCAGCCCGGCCATCCTGTCTGGACCAACAGTCTTCACTACGCAGGTTCCCTGTATGATGTTCTAGACTTCTCCCCCTCATCTGCCTGTAATCCTCCCTCCCTCTCTCTCTCCCACACAGTGCCAAACCTTTCCGCCGACCTCGGGTTGTCCTTCCAGTGGTTCAGTTGCTACAGCTGCCCCAGCTGCCCAGGGATCCTTCTCGCTTCTCCGTATCGTTATTTATTCTCTGTGAAATAAATACGTTTTCTCTGACCTGAGTTTGAGTCCTGCCTACTCCTGAGTCCTGTCGCTCTGTTGGTGTACGGCTTGCCATAACAACTTCTCCTTTTAGAGCAGTTGATGCCAACCACGGAAACCCAACAAGTCTTGTCTGTTTCACTGTCAAATCCTTGTTGTGCAGATAGTGCTGGGCTTCAGGAACCATCCCAGCAGTCATCCGTAAACAAGCCAAGCGAAAGCAACTGGAAATGAAAAGTGAGACAGAGGAAAGCGAGGCTTCTTACAGAGATTTCATCAAGTGTCCTTAAAAACACTGGGAATTATAAGTGAAGACCTGTTTCTGACATTGAGGTAAATAACTGAGGATTTAGAATAAATGAAACATGCTGATGTTTCCATCTATGATTTGGGTAATTCGACATTTTTTGAACTCACGTCTGATGCATTTTGGTGAAAAGATGAACACATCCAGAGGTTTATGTGCCACACTCTGTGGCTGAGATCCATCAAACCTGAGGAGGCTTGTTGGACCATGTGGGATCTGTGGACTGACTAATGTCTTCCATGGTGCAGAAACTATCCTCTCAATCCTCTTGTCTTGTAGGTTGATGGTTATTACTGGAGCAGATTGTGATTGTGGCTCACTTTTCTGGCGTGTTTGTGTTTCAAACAAAACAGTCTTGCGCTAAAGCTGCTGTGCCGCCGCCTGCCAGGGGATTTTCAGACCGGAGGGAGATGCTCGACATAACTACTACTTCTCTCTTTTTACTGTGTGGTTGACTAATTGGATCCAAGCCTCAGGGTCCATAAATGGAGGCGGTGCAGCAGCAGCACCTACTGTACATTTACAACCCTTCTGCTGCTGCACCAGATCCAGATGTTTAGTGAAGTCGGAGTAAATATAGACTTTGGCAGGAGCTGTGAAGTCCCCACTATGTCCTGTAAATATTTTCCTCACTATAATTAGAATTTGAATATAAACCTATAGTCTAACAGGCCAGTGACAAAGCAGCTGTACACACAGGAACTGAACATGGAGACACCAGAGGCCTGAGCGCAGCCGGCAGCTGAAACTGGGAGTGTGTCCCACAGCTCCACTCCTTTACTGAGGGGCAGCAACACAGGGAAACACTCTGTCTCATGTACAAGTGTTTGTTTTGTTTTTTTTTTATTGATCTGAATATGTGCTAAATCTTAGTTAATGGAGTTTTAAAGCCCAGCTGCTCCTAACCACTGCCTTCGAGTAACAGACATGACAGCGAGTTCTCCGTACTAATCATGACATGGGACATCAGTCCAGAACACATTCCTCTAGAGATGTCTTTTGAAGACAGTTCCACATTGTTTGTTTTTTTTTTTTTTTTTTTCAGTCTTTTCATATTCCCCAGCCCAGTGTTACTGGGAGTTTTGTCCATACTGGGCAATTCCCATTTTCAGTGGATGGTTTGATTCCACAGCCAATGTTCAAGTACAAATGTGTCCTTGATGTAGAGAGGTGGAAAGTAAAGGTGCTGAGGTTACGTGAAGCTCGTTCTGCCTGTCCCCTCAGTGGGTTAGTATGGGCCGTCTGTTTCTCCACGTCACTTCTGCCTCCCCTCATTGTCAAACATCCCTCCACCTACAGCCCTGGCGTCACCATATCTGACCAGTCATCTCTCTCCCACCAGCACCTAGCCTCTGGGGATCCTCTTCTACCTCCTGTCTTTACATGGCCCTTCGCCTGATGGCACTTCAGACCAATGCAGTCTAATCATTGAAATCTCTTTGTTGCTTAACTCAGCGAATTTCGTTCTTCCCTTTCATTGGAGCTCTGTGTTGAAGGGTTAGGGACAGCGAGTTTGTGTCCTGTCGCAAACCTGCAGACCTTCACCATTCTATTACCTGTGGAACCACAGTACAGTAAAAGGTGCAACCACTTCCTATGAGTGTAGTCTCTCAAAATGGAAACACTGTAGTAAACACCAGAGCTGGAGTACATGTACTCCTTTACTGTTGCTCCACATTTACACATTTTCCTATGGAGAAATGAAATCAGCCAGGATGCTCCACATTTTTAAGAGCGGTCTGACTTTAGAACCTGAAGCCAGCAGCCGGGACTCTCTGGCAGCAGCAGCAGGTTTCTGTGGCTGCAAGTGGAAAAAATGGAGTCGAGGGAGGTCACATTATTAAAAACCGACTCCACTACCGCTTATTATCTTCTGTCAGACTCAGCCTTATGTTTCAGGAGGTGTGGATGTGGGCTTGTTTATGAACTCTGTTTTTCATAGACTGTTCCTTTTAGACTCAAAAAAATTGCTCTCAATATATCCTGATTGAATTTTCCTTAATGGCTGGTGGCAACTGCCAACCATTAACATGTTGGTGTGGGAGTGTTAATCTCTCACACTTTCAGCCACGGTCCCTAAAGTCCGGTGCGACTGGAACTAAAACTGCCTCGCCACTGCTGATGTTGCCTCTCTCAGACCCAGACCCACAGAAGCTGGTGGAGGCAGGACGTAAATAAAAGTGAGCTTACAAACCGCAGGATACCACCAAGCTCCAAGCAACCAGTAACCGGCGAGAGCAGAGAGCCTGCAGGCCCTGTGCTAGGTTTGGAATAACAGAAAGACAAACTGAAGTATTTCTGAAGGGACAAGTTTAGAAGAACGGTTCTGGTTTATTTTCCATAATCACAATGTTGGACTGTGTAAAGGTCTGTTTTTGAGAGATTGGCCCCTTGGTCACCTTATCAGCCAAAATGCAGCGAGAGGATCGGCCCTGAAATCATCTGGTCTGTGTTCACCAGCGTCAGAGAAGTGAGAATTATTTCACCCACTGAGCTGCTGAGCTGCACTTAAAAATCAGTCCAACATCTTCAGACAACTTAAACAAACAGTTGTGCTTTGTGTGAGACTCCTGACATTTGAAATGAGTGATGAAGAGGAATGTCACCTTCATGCACAACAATAAGAACTTGTCACCATCTATATGAGCTGCAAATGTCTTTTTATTCTTGAAAGGAAAACATCAGCAAAATATCCAAACTGTATCAAAACCGGTGCTGCAGAAGAAGAGACACTCGACCTCTGGAATGTCTCCCACATGTGAGGGACTTTTCTTTTGCAAAATGCTGATCAAAAGTCAGTGCATGCTGTCTAACAGGCTGCAGCAACCTGAAGCACTGACCTGGACTAAACCTCTCTCTGGCTGTCATCCACAGCTCAAATGTTGACTCACATACTTTCCATCACTTACTCTGATTCAGTATCTGGACTCACTCACAGTTTCATCAATGAGCTGACTGACTGCTCCAGTAATGGATGTTAGTCATTCTGCAAACGTTATTTACAACTACTGGAACCTGCAGCTAAGAAAATAAGAGTTTCTTAAGCTCACAAATTCAGGTGAATCATTCCTACTTTATTCAGCCATTACATCATACATTCTCAACTCTAATGGGCCTGAACAGAAGTGCAGACAAATTAGGTAAAGTATGAATTGTGGGTAAGGGAAAGAACCTATTTCCTACTTATGTGTCTGATAATATCCTACTTATTTAGTACCTGAAATCTCTAAATCTGGACCCTGTGTTTTAGTTCACAGTGAAAAACTCTCACTGATGAGAGCAGTTACCGCACCAATGAATAAGAGCAGCATAGGTATGGCTTGGAGTCGGCTGCAGGGTGGCCGGGCTGCTGGGCATGGCCCGCAATGACGTGACACGTCAAATAAACGTCCACACACAAACTAGGTCCAGACAAGAAAAATGTTCCCTGCTGTCACTTTGAAGAGTTGACTTGTGTGCTGGCTTCTCGCTGCTTTCTGGCGTTTCAAAGGGTAAAAGTGTCACAGATTGTAGCTGTTCTAGTGTCAAATTCTCAGCAGCCAGTAGGTGGTGAAACTGATATAATTCAGAGGAAAGACTGACCTCAAACAGACTAATTTCAACAAAATTAGGTATAATGGCAAGGGAAACGTACAGTCACACATCACTATTCAAACTTTACTTTTCAGAATACAATTAGTCACTTTATTTTACCTTCTATGGACAGTGATTGTTTCAGTTTTATAATGTTTGCTTGTGTCATGGCCCACTATAGAAACAAAGATCACTTTCCTAACAAACTGCTCAACTTTACTGACCAATAACAAATCTGCCCATCCTTTGCTACTTTCTGACACAGCTGTAAAACCCATTTACAGAATGAAAACTGTACTTTGTGTTCACTGAAAACAAGATGACAGGCGGAGTTCCCCAAGGTTCTATTTTTGGTCCTCTTCTATTTGAAATCTACAAGCTCCCCTTACCTCAAATTATGTAAGAACAACAACATATTTTACCACATAGTAAATCAATCACCCAGTCCATTTGTCAGTAGTTGGAGGTGCTAACGTTTGCAGTGGTTAATCAGATTAAACTGAAATAACTGTGCCAAAGAGAACATTAAGTCAGTGTCCACCTAGAATCACTACATTAATGTATCACACCTTGCATCAATACGGGTATCTACATTTTAACATTCACATTTAGACAGTTACATAATCTGATTAGTTTTAACATTTTCACAAGTGATAGATAGCTAGTGATTGACAAATCAGCAGGGCAACATTAAAGTAAACAACTGTAACTTGGAAGAAGCATTTTCCACTATGCATACTTCTCATTACTTGTGGACTTGTAAAACATCATCAATCACAGGCCAAGTACTGTTCCAGCTCAAAGTCTACATCCACGTCAAAAAACCAGAATTGTTCTTGCTCAGACCATTTTATTGAGGATGCTTTGGGAGCTGAGTTGTGTGAACTTGGAGCAGTCAAGTCTCCCATTTCCTGCCAGCTATCAGAGTTTGAACCAGGCTCAAAGCTGTTATAATTTTCATCCTAGGTCTGTTATTATGCCATTTTATAGAGTTCTGATATGTTTTCAAGTGAGAAAGTAGCCGCATTGAGAATATGTCCTTATGGCAGGTTCTGATTTTCATGCTTCACAGAATATGATCACTTGGATTTTTTATTGACCCCATGAGCTTTCTTCCGATGATTAGGTTAAGTTAGATTAGATTAGATTAGATTAGATTAGATTCAACTTTATTGTCATTACACATGTACAAGTTTAAGGCAATGAAATACAGAATTCAGACAGTTCCTTGTTCACTACAAAACATATATATTATTGTGTGTAATGAACCTTTAGCTTGTAGGAGCAGGTGTAAGAACTTCAGATTTTCAGGCCTGTTAAATCTAACCATTCGATTTAATAGTACTTACCAAACATAACAGATTTGTGGAGAGTTCAATAAATGACTCTTGGGCTACAACAAATTCCTCCTGCAACAGTGACTGACTTTACAATTCCCTCCTTGTCCTGTTTTCATTTATTCTAGACCTCAGAGTTACTTGCTGCTGACAGCTGTGGTCAGCTTGTCTGCTGCCCCTCGCCTCAATTTATTCCGCCAATTTCTTCTAACCTCACACCCTGGCTGATCACCATGTCTTCTAAACATCCCCGGTCCTAACAGGCCGTCCACACCCTGCTGTCACTTGTTACTCCAGTAACTGTATAAAAGTCAGTTAATCGGCAGGGTGAGCAGGGACCTGAGCTGAGTCATCAGCTAGTAGCCAATCAGGGACCAGAGCCTCAGCAGGGTCCACCCTTCAGGGAGATATTTCGCTCACATCCAGGAACAAGTGGTCATTTTTTCCCCAAACTTAAAGCTAACATAGTTAATAAAAGGTTGAGAGGCCAACACATGCCAGGCTCTACCTACCTACAGGCCAGCCATCCTCTGGAAAAGCTACACTGAAAATCAACACACTTAATGACACCTCGATTCAGGGTCAGACACTGCCTACCCTCTTGAAAAGTCAGGGATGTGATCCTCACCCCCTCCCACCAAGACCATAAACAACAACCTGCCAAGGTCTACCTGGGCCCAAGTGGCTGCTGCCTGTGAAAATCAACAGGCTTAATGGCACCTTTATTAGTCATCTGCTCAGACACCCCTGGTGGCAAGGCTCCCCCCAATGGGCCCTGGAAACTTTGGATCACTGTGGTTGCTGACTAACACACTGTTTACATACCAGAGAGGGCCAGCAGTGGGGGTGAGGGTTGTCCAGGCCTGGAGCCGCTGACGAGGAGAGGTGCTGTGATTCTTTTCTTTATTGTGCATAACAGTGCAGGTACATAACAGCTGAATGTAGCCAAATGTTAAAGTGAATCACATGGTGCTGTGAATACAAAAACGCACATTAACTACTTTGGTCCACAGTGTAATGTCACAGTATGTGTCAGGATTAGCAGGTAGTTGGTGGACCCAACATGCAGACACACACTGAGTGAAACACAAAGGAGTTTATTAGAGAATAAATCAAGACAGGCAGAAAGTTCAGATAGGCTGGGTTGTCTGGTCTGGACCAAGATGTGCAGGTGAAATGGCAGGAACAAGGAGGTCCAGAGGACCAGGACGTGCAGGTGAGTTGACAGGTGATGGCAGGTAACAGGAAGACCAGGATGTGCAGGTGAGCAGGCAGGAGACCAAGTAGGTGCATGACGTATCTGGCTGTCAGGTAAACATCCAGCGTAGCTGGCAGTTAGAAAACCACTCAGCGTTGGGGCACGTGTTCTGCAGCTGGAGAACAGATAAACATAGCATCGGTGACTTACTCACTCTGCCATAACACAAGTAGGCTGGCAGGTTGGCTAAGCACAGCAGGAACATGGCAGGAGTGTTGCAGAAACGAGACAGGAACAAGTAGCAGCAGGACTGGAACAAAGAGTCGTAACCTCGGGACATGTAAACGTAATGAACCAGCAAGGACAGAAAGGTGTATATACAGTATAGCGACCAGAACTGGGAGATAATCAGCAGGAGGTGGATGGACTAATGACTAGTTGCAGTGACTGAGAACAAGATGGGAGAGGCAGGAGAAAAAACTAGTGATGACCGTCTGACACTGAGGCTCCAATACAAGCTTCAAACTCGAAGAGGCACTTTCTGCAAACCACTGCTTTGAAGCTTGCTTTGTTGCTAAAAAAGACACGTGACTGATGACGTCCGAAGCACAAACTGCTTCGGTACCCTGAGTGAATCCCATGACTGGTTCAAACAGTCGATACTGCTTCATAAAGCGAGACCTCGATGCGTGCATCAGCAGGTTCATAGGCACGTAAAGCTCTATATAGCCACCCAAAATGATGCACAGCATGCGGGTTTGTCATTGTAGCAGGTGTGTGCTTAGTTGCTGTCCTTATTATCATTGCTGCCTTTGTTTGATCATCATCATAATTCAGACATTGTTTTGCTGTCTCCTATTTCGCCACTAGATGGCACTGAAACGAACCTTTGAATGAATGAACCGATGTTCGATACAATTGATGAAGTGGTTCGAGGCTGGTTCACTGCTTCATTTGAACATCACTAGAAAAAACACAACAGAAAACCAGGAAGCGAGGCGAAACTGTAACAGTAAGGGCTGTAAAACTGTGACATGCCAGTCGCAGCCCAGTGTCCTGCTTCGCGTTCTTCTTCATGGTGTATTATTGCAGTTGGCAAACAATGCAATGCTGCATTACTGCCACCAACTGGACCGGAGTGTAGATCTCCATTTCTTAGTGTCCACTGAAGTCAAACAGTTTTGAACTGTAGGAACGTGGTGGTGTTTGGGGCTGATGGGTGAGTCCAACACCTGACTTTCACGCTGACACCTGGAGATCGTATCCCATGTCCGAGGTTGTGTGAAGTTGTACTTTTCATTTGGGAGTGTTTTAACTAAACCTAGGGTCTTTCCCTGACTTTAACCTTGTAGTTTCTCTGCCTAAGCTTAACCAATTTCTTTCACCTTTGCTGCCTCCATTTTGGAGGCGTGTGACTAGTTCGACCAACATATGGCTATTACACATTTTGCTTTGAGACTGGGTTGAGAGAGGACAGGTGCGTGCTGGAAGATGTTCCTGTAGTCTGGCCACTGATTTGATCCACTTAACAGCAGGGTCAGCACTTACACAGTTCATGGAGACGATTACAGTGGTTGAAGCTGCAAAATAAAGCTATATTTGTTGAAGAGCATCGCAGCCTGAAACCACAGGAGCTTAACCAAAATGTTGGAAATATGATGACCAGAACCTCGAGCTGAGTTTTACTTGGCCTGACTCGCTGCGGCCTCAGTGTGTGATTTGTAAAGAAGGGCAAACCAGTGTTAGCATGTGAGCTGTGCCACAAGTGTAGATGAGAGGCGTTTTTGAGGGGTGGAGGAGGGGGTATCCTCTGGTCTGATACTATTGCTTTTGGCATTTTGGAGGATGTTTCTATGTTTAGGGTGGAGTTTATGTTCCAAAAAACATTTTTATATGCAGTCCTGTCATGCTATGAACTATTGTGCAATGTTAAGCAGTGAAGAATATCATTATTAGCAGGAAAATGGAATGGACTGCAACATGCTAAGTTGCCACAGTAATATAATAATATGACCACAAACAGCAGTAGGAGTGGTGTCCATGCAGGCTCTGAGTTTCTGAGCGCTGCAGCAGCAAAGAGCAAGGGCGGCCGCCCAAGCCCAGTCACACGTTTATAAGCAATTAAAAAGCAATTTATCATCGTCTTCTTAAAGGTGCCTAACCACAGTCGCCGGCTCTGTGGTGGGGTTTCTAAATGTGCTCTGCAGAGTGTCCCGGTTTCAATGCAGAGAGCTCAGGTTTACAGAGAGCTGCTGCTGCTGGAACTGTGACCTGACAGGCAGAACTCCGGTTACACAGAAACAGTGCAGAGTCGTGTCCAGACATGTACACGAGCATTATAATGGAATTACTACAGTGCTCATTACTGACAGAAGTGTTCCATGAACACTCCTGTTTCCAGGGTTTGGATTGTGGCTGAAGATGTCATTAGTTTGTGTTAAATGTCATGTCTTACTCCAGGATTCAGCATCAACCACAGATTAACCCTGGAGGAGGCCCATGTTCCACTCTCCATTTGTGCATCGTGTCACTATGAACAAGCCGAAATGTGGCAACTTGATTAAACATAAATATGCTCAGGAATATGCACCATATAAGACAAAGTGGAATCTTTAAAACTGGACTTGAATCACGTATCAAATGTAACCAAACAATTTTGCAGTTAAACTAATCACCTCACAGTGAACCCATGACCTTTGCACCCGTGTTGCCCTGTTTTGTTAATGTTCTACTAATTAATCAATCTTTAATTCCAGAGAACAAATTAGGAGTTTTTGCAAATAAAGCGATTTATTTGTTATTTGACCTTGTCACCAAACGTCTCTACAACAACACACTGAGGTTTGGTCCAACGTGTGTCAAGACATCTCTCCTGACCTGAGCCCGGTCAGCTGAATATATTGTGTGTTGTCTGATGGTGTGAACAGTTGATGTGGTGCCAGTGATGAAGAGGTGAAAGGGTTCAGGAGTATCTAATGCTCAGCGCCTCCCCTCCTCCTCCTCCTCCTCCCAGTAGCCATCAGCAGCCTGCAGCGGTTTGCTAAACCAGAGCTCATGTAGTGTTTTACACACTCCTTTAAGTGACTTTGAGCCTGGCTGGTTTCCTGAGTGTGACCAAACACGCCCATGGAGGCGACAGCTTTGCCCTGAGCCTGTAACCACAACACCACAACGGCAACATGACTCACACTCAGCCTGCTAATACGAATGCCTTTCAGTGTGAGTGGCCATAAATGAGATTAAAAACAACATGTAGTAGTTTGTGACTTTAGTGTCGTCAGGATCTGAAACTCCCAGTAAAGTCTGCACTGGGGCAGAAATCTTCCACATATTGATGTGAAAGCAGCTGCTGTCCTTTTTGTCATTCATGGTTCGAGTACTGTGACAGGTTCTGCCTAGACCAGTCTGGAGGTGTTCTTGCTAAAGCAAATGACCTCTTTATCCTGGGCCAATTTCTGTTGCGCTTTAGAACTGGGGCAGTACTGGTTAGCACTTACTGTCATGTTAAAGGAGCAGGTGCTTCGGACACCTGCAGCTACAGCTCAAAACAGCCTGAAAGGTGTCTTGACATGTCTATGTCTATACTGTAAATGTATTATGTTGCTTTATGCTGTCTGTCTGTCCATCCTGCAGGAGGGATCCCTCCTCTGTTGCTCTTCCTGAGCTTTCTACTTTATTCCCTTTAAAGAGTTTTTGTGGGAGGCCTTTCTGATCCAATTCGAGAGTCTGAGGACACAGGGTGTTGATTTTGACTTGACTCATGAGCTCAGTACAGTGGGTACGGAAAGTATTCAGACCCCCTTAAATTTTTCACTCTTTGTTATATTGCAGCCATATGTTAAAATCATTTAAGTTCATTTTTTCCCTCATTAATGTACACACAGCACCCCATATTGACAGAAAAACACAGAATTTTTGCCATTTTTGCAGATTTATTAGAAAAGAAAAACTGAAATATCACATGGTCATAAGTATTCAGACCCTTTGCTCAGTATTTAGTAGAAGCACCCTTTTGAGCTAATAGAGCCATGAGTCTCTTTGGGAATGATGCAACAAGTTTTTCACACCTGGATTTGGGGATCCTCTGCCATTCCTCCTTGCAGATCCTCTCCAGTTCTGTCAGGTTGGATGGTAAACGTTGGTGGACAGCCATTTTCAGGTCTCTCCAGAGATGCTCAATTGGGTTTAAGTCAGGGCTCTGGCTGG
>NW_018128014.1:2508623-2511197 GCF_001952655.1 Monopterus albus | reverse complement strand
TGTGTACATTAATGAGGGAAAAAATGAACTTAAATGATTTTAGCATATGGCTGCAATATAACAAAGAGTGAAAAATTTAAGGGGGTCTGAATACTTTCCGTACCCACTGTATTTCTAAAATCCCAATACAGCCCTGACTGTCTCTAACATTAGTGTTTTTTATTTCTATAAGCCTTTGAAATTAATTCATTTTTAAAATACATTTTTATTTTTGATAAAATTGTCAGTAATATTAGCAGCATAGCAAACTTTTCCTTCTTGTGTTGTTACTATCATTTTTTAAGTGAAGATGTTAGTGCACGTCTCACAGCTGTCTGTCGGCCCTCTGGTGTTTCTCGGTTAGTGTGTGGGGTCTGAAGTGGCAAGCAGGCGGCCCTGCCGATGCCCCGGCTTGTTTATCCATAACTGCCTCAGACAGAGAAGGTTGTGTCTCGCTGTCCTCATGGTGGCATGAATGGCCTCACTCAGCTGCAACCTGCAGCCTGTGCACTCATCTCAGGCCTGTCACTATGACTGATGGTCACTTTGCAAATGGGACATTTCCCCTCATGGCTTCAGTGAAACCAACAGTGCAAGGCCCTTAACAATGTGCAGAAATGTAGAAAATCTCCCCAAACAGAAGCAGCCAGCTGAAGTCATAGAGCAGGACTGGACCACCGTGTGGCCACACTGAAGTGCTCATAGTCAAATCATAAACACTCACACATCTCTAACAAACACACTGCGGAGAGTTTCTCCTCATGTCGAAGTGAGGCGGTGGAGTTGGTGTGTTGCCCTGTTTGCTGGTGGTGCTGTGGTGATGAAGACTCTGGACTCTTCAGCGGCCCCTCACTCCCTCATTAGCCTGTCAGCTCTGATGACTGTGTGTGGACTGAGGGCGCCTTCAGAGCACGCTCACTATGACCGAGCGGCTTGCCCGAGGCCGCAGAGCAAACTGATGGTGGTCCAAGCTGCGAGACCCCAAACCACAGCGGCTTTCACCCCCCAGCCACCAGCTCCACCTCCTCCTCCTCCACTGACGGGAATCCACAGCACCTGCCACCGTCTGCCTGCTCTAAATGTACAAATAAATATACACAGGCACACAGGTAAACTGTGTGTGCTCCACAAACACACAGAGACATGGGATAAAATACACCTACTGCATGTTCTACCACTTCCACTGGGTGTTTCTACTGTGGGAGAACTTTCCTCCGCTGCTTAGTCAGTTATCAAAATAGTTGATGTTGCTGTCAATCACCTCACTGATTTTTCAAGCAGGCGTCAAATCTGTTTTCTCTGTGCTTCCTTTAGTCAAACTGAACAAAGCTCCAGTAAAGAAATAAAAGCCTGTCGATGCAAAGGTTCCAGCTACAACGTGTTTACCTGCATGTGTAATGAAGTATTTACCATTGTGATAATATTTTTACTAAAGGATTTGTGAGCGTCCTCTGCTGCTGCACAGGAATAAGTTTAAAAAGTGACATTATTTTATGAGCAGGTACTTTACAGAGTTCAGCCCAGTGAACTGAGCTCTGTGGAGTTTGTCTGGAGATCTGAGGAACAATCGGTTCGTAATGACCCATAATCCTCGGCCAGACTGACAGTGTGGACTTTCAGCCTTGAAGCTCAGTGTGGTTTAAGGGTTTGAAGGGTGGAGGCCCCTGCCTGCTGCAAGCAGAGGATATAGGTTAACAGGATTCAGTCCCACACTGCAGCCAAGCCCGTTATGTAGTTAGCTGGAGCTCCAATGCGCAGGCAGCAGAGGAGACCCTCATCTGTAGACAAGGAACAGAGCTTCAGTGACTCATGTTCATTAAACAGCAGACCTTAGAAAGCGCTCAGAGTTTAGCTGAGACTGAGCTGATGAAACAAAGAGCTGAGCAGGTGAACTGTGCCAGATCAGCCCTGAGCTCTGGACAGGTGAAGGCTTCTCACCTTCCAGCAGTCCAACAGTCAGTGTGGTGCTTTGTATTACCTTCATCCTTTCCTCTTTTACTCAAGCCATTTCACTGTTGCTGCCACTTCGAGTATATTTTGATGCCAATACTTTTGTACCTTTGCTTAAGAACACCGGACCTTTGCTTGTAATTTCAGTTCAATTTCATTTTATTTGTATAGCGCCAAATCACAACAATGGTCATCTCAGGGCACAAAGTAACGTCTAGGCCTTACTAATATTATTATTATTATTATTGTTATTGTTATAGAGGCAAAATCCAATGAGAGAAGAGGGGAGGAGATGAGAGGACAGAGGAGGAGAGGAGAGGAGGAGAGGGGAAGGGAGGAGATGAGAGGAGAGAGGACGAGAGGAGAGGAGTGAAGAGGGGAGGAGATGAGATGCGAGAGGAGAGAGGAAGAGAGGAGAGAAGAGGAGAGGAGAAGAGAGGGGAGGAGAAGAGTGAAGAGGGGAGGAGATGAGAGGAGAGAGGAGGAGAGGAGAGGAGAGGAGGGGAGAAGAGGGGAGAGGAGAGAAGAGGAGAGGAGAGGGGTGATGCTGGTCTGAGCTCTTCTCTCTGAGCCACAAACCTGCTGTTCACTATGTCAAAATGAAAACAGGAGGTGACTGATTAAAATATAAAGTTATATTTTATT
>NW_018128014.1:2505591-2508583 GCF_001952655.1 Monopterus albus | reverse complement strand
TATTATTGTTTATGTTTGTTTTTTATTTAATTCAGAATTTGTGTTCATATTATTTTTCAATTATTAATTACATTTTTAGTCATTCTAATTCATTGTAATAATTAATTAATTAATAATTTCCAAGGATAATGAATGTATTTACAGTGTTATTTAATGTTTTATAATTGTTTTATGCTAATTCCCTTTTATTTTTACTGTATTTCTTGATTGCAGTATTCAGTATAACTGTATTATCTATTTCATATTTATGTATTTTTGAAAGTTATTTTAGGGCTTGGACCTTACAGCCTATTGACAGGCTGATATCTGATGTCAAACCAGATCTCTGCCTCACTGGGTTTATATAGAGCTGTGTTTGAGCACAGATTCAGAAAAACACTTGACATTTGAAGCATGTGTGGGATCTTTCACAGTGCCTGTGAGCCAGACACAGTAATAATCATTGGAGCATGTCGCTGATGAGCAGTTCGGCACAGTCCTGACCCGGCAGACAGAGAACAGACCGACTGGCCGCACATCAACAGTAACATCATTCAGTGGCCGTGAGAAGTGTTGAGAGCAGGAAGGCATGCGGTCTGTGGTTCTCCTTGAAAGATAAGCAATTTAAACATTAGACTGAGTGGCTGCAGTGTGTATTAGCCTCATTGTCAGGAATGTGTGTGTGCAGGGAAAATAGCTGCGGCGCTAGCTGCCAGCAGCGACAGGCAGCTGGAGACGTTTCCACAGCTCTGGTGTGCATTACTGTGGAGGAGGAGATCAAGGCTCTTCTGATGGGACGTGACGTCGAACCATCCAGAGAAAGAAGCTCGTTACCATCCTGAGGAAATGTTTCTTTTGTCCATTCAGAGGGTGCGTCGACTCTGGCTCCATGAGACCAAATGTGCAGACCTTCTCTTCCTAAAGTCTTTCCTCTAAAGTAAAAGTATTAAAATACTTCAGCTAAAGTAGGGATCTGTGCTCATACTGATCTGGTCTGTTTTGGAGTGCAGCATCTGCTCTCCTCTTCCCCCTCTCCCCTCCTTCAGAACAACCTTACATCGCTGCAATGTTGTCAGCATCACCTTGTACTTACCTCGTTTCTTATTTCATTTTGATTTGAAAAAAGTCCCAAAACTTTGTGCTGATATTATAATTTCCACAATTATATTATGAAAGAGCAGCAGATTTACCAGCCTGGCCACAGTTCACTTGTTTTTTTCTGCCATTATTTCTGCAGTAGTAGGCTGTGATTCTGGAACAACAGACTTTTCGGAGGTGTTCATCTGCAACACTCTGTTCAGTGATTCTGAAACAACACGGCACTTGTGAAAAGCTCTCCATAAACAGGCTCTGTCCAGCAGACTTCTACTACTGAGACAGTTTGTTGCTAATACTTTTGTATTTTCACTCAACTAAGAATTGAATGTATGTATTTATGTGCACTGGAGAGTTTGTACAGTGCTGTGCTGGTTATTTTACTTCAGTCAACGATCTGTTCTTCTTTAAACCAGGATCCTGCTCAGACAGTCGGGGGTGTTTTGGCCTCCCTGCAAATTGCAGTAAAACTGCAACCTGCAAACAATCTTTTTAAATGTCAGTGTTCCCCTGACTGTGTCAGAGCTTTACTTTTCCTTCTTCTTCTTCTTCTTCTTCTTCTTTTGGGGGCCCACACCCATCTGAGCGTTGCCAGAACCAATCCCAACATGCTGAGTTCAGGCCAAACCAAAGCACAGTCAACACAAAGAAATCTCTGCAGAAAAAAAGAGGTGCAAAGTTGTCAGAGTAACTGTTCACAGAGGAGCCGACCTGCTTCCTGATCTGACCCTGACCTCCACCTCACATGTTGTGACTGGACATCAGAGCTGGACAGTCTGTCCCAGTGGGCAGCTGCAGGGGATCTTCTGCTGCAGCTCTGCCACAGCTGGAGCTGGGAGGTTGTTATGTCCCTCTGTGCAAACCAATGCCACTGTTTTCTCAAAGTTCTGGCTTTGGATGACATTTGGTTACACTCCCCCGCAGGGGGAGGTTAGATTTGGATTGACTTTGGAATGACTTCCAGGTCGAATGAGGATTGAGGACCAAGGAACGATAAAATAAGTGAACTGGGATTCACCTTGTGTGTTTGTGTGTTGTCTTATGTGGCTAGAACTAAGACACAAGGGAAAGATGCAAGTGTTACCCCGTTATGACCAAGGCAGCTCTCGGGCTAGTTCAGATCCGGTGCCTAATATGTTTCGACAGCCAGAGAACTGGCGGTTCTAACTTGGCACCAACTCTCTGCCGGTCTAGAACTAAGAACTACTTTTGTCAGTAGCTAGGGGTAGGATTATTGGGACCGAAGGCCAACTAAAACTCTGTGGTCACCATTTTAAAAAAAAACCCACAAGAGAGTAGTGTAGTTCTGCCTAAAAGAAAACCATGAGCTTCACTGACATGAAGTCGAAGCAGCAGCGGACTGTAGAGGAGACAAACTGTTAGTTAGCTTAAGGCTAACAAATGTTAGCATCGTAGGTTCAGTGTTAATATTAATCAAAGCGTGTTGTGTAATTTCCATTCTTCTCAGACATAACCGCCGTCCATAGAAATCCTGACGAGTAGCTCAAATGTGATGAACCAGTAGTGTTTGGATTCCAGTACAGACTCACAAAGCTAGGAGCAACACTACAGCGGTGACGCCATAAGGAGACACTGAAGTCCGCCATTGTTGTTATAGTGATTGGTGCTCACGTTGCTGGGAAAGTCGTATTCAGATGTATACAGTGATGTAATTATGTGGCTCTCTAGCCCGTGGAAAAGCAAACTGGCTCTTAGAATGTTCACAAGTTGAACCAGAGTCACTAGAATGAAGTTAATACGGCAGAATACACAGGCCAGTGCAACATCTTGTAAATCTTAGGATAAAAGCACAAACCAAACCAATGTAGCAACTGAAACCGGAGCTAGTCTGTTTCAGTGTGGTCTCGGTTCCAGAGCCAGACATGTTGACTTCTGCAGCATCATATGTGCATTTCCC
>NW_018128014.1:2479808-2505563 GCF_001952655.1 Monopterus albus | reverse complement strand
TATGTGTAATCTAAACCGCGTTTCGGAGTCGGCTGACTGGGAGTGTGCAGGGAGACCACAGAGCTGTGCTGGCAGACGCTCTGGCAGTGCTGGTAAGCCCCGGCTTACTTGGAGGCCTCTGTCGTGAGCCGCGACTGTATTCCTTTCTACTTTGGTATCATAACAAGTGAAGCTCTCTGGGTGTAGAGCGACACCGCACACATTATCCACAACACAACGCCCACCACTGCTTTAAATAGTCTGCCTGTCACATATGGATCCTCTCACACTGTGATTGTCATGACTGTAAGGAGCACTGGGGACATTCAGGAGGACAGGCGGACCTAATATGAACCAGCCTGATATTAATTCATCTAAATGAGAAACAGTTTCAGAGCTGTGTTCACAGGAGGCTGCAGAAGTAAAAGGTGGAGGACTGCTGTGGTGCTAGGTTCCCACGCTGCCCTGGGCCTTGTCCCACGGTGACACGGTGGTGTCAGCAGCCAATCAGAGCGTCTGAAGGCACAGACAGCTCGATGACATCACAATGCCTCAAAACAAAAAAGGCAGCTTTATTTAGCGGTGTGTGGAATCCCACCTTCGTCAAACAGCAAGCCACCCCCGCCAGTGTAACAGCCGGGTGGTGTTTACAGCGAGCAGAGGCCAGCGGACTGAGACAGAGCGTTTTCTGCTCTGTGTGTGTGTTGGCAGCCACCGCAGCCATTTGTGGCCATGCCTGAGGTTTAGGGAGTTGAAAGAGAGTGTCTTGCCTGTGTGGGCCTCCAGCTGGAGAGAACAGCAGAGACTCAATTAGACCGGGGCCCCCAGGGGCCCGACACAGCTACCATGAGGAAGGGCGACAGTGAGGACAGTGGAGTGCTGAGCTGTGTAGTTGCAGCTGGACTGGAAACAACAGCGGCAGCTGCTGCTGGTGCAGGTCGAACATGGAGAAACTAGATACAAGTCTGAACAAGCAGAGAAACAGATTTCAGTGTGAAGCCACCCAGAAAACCACAGCCAACCCCTGCAACTAAACACAAGGCAGCTTCGCACTGCCCTTCATGTTATACTCTCATGTACCTGACAGCTGCACTAATGTTTCAGATTAGGATGTAGCAGAAGCTCATTTAGTGTCACCACAGTGTTGTGTATCACTGCTGCTGAAATGGCAGCGGGGCTCTTCGACCAAGTGTTTAGCAAAGGCACCTGAGCTGTCCGAGGAACACACCGCAGGATGGCCTGAGGCACGTTATTTAACCTCGGGACCTTCCATCTGTATGTAACACACCTGTGTGCTGAACTAACAATGCACAATAGTGTGCAGCTGCCACGGTCAATCAGACATGTAAGTCCTCACCTCGGCTGCTATTTATGAGCTTTCAATGACCATTACCTAGAAAACCATCTGAGGAGTTTCTTGTGGCCGAGTAAATGAGTCGTAGCAGGGGGCTGTTGGTCTGGGCGCTGAACAAGCATGAGCTCATGCTCACAATGTCAGCCTTGTCGCTCACCGCTGAGAGCTTTTTACCACCAGTGTGGGCTTCATCGTCGTGCTGCCGGGTCAGACCCCTGGTAGGTCTCGCTCATGTTCAGACATCAGGGAAGGAGCAGAGGATGGGGGTTCCATCCTGACTGGTTTGTATACATGGCTGAGGTGAAGAAGTTGGAGCATCAATAAAAGCAAAAGGCAACAAAGTTTATTTTTTTAATAGTCTTTTAATTAGGGCATCCTGCTGTGCCCTCTTCTTCTGCTCTGGTTTAATGGCACTGACCGACCGAGAATCAGCCTCTTGCTGTTGGGTTAGGGTTAGATTTGGCTCTACATTTGGATGGAAACTCAGTCACTGTCTTTACTTGTTATGTTTTTACTGTGACCTATGTGTGTGCTTCATCACAACTGCAACAATGGTGCCACGGGCTCAAAACGGCGAAGCACTGGTTTCTTAACCGCTGTGAATGCTGGGCTCTTGTGCCTCAGGGAGCCTGTTGTTGCAGCTGCAAGCATGTCCTGCTGTATGTACATGGATAAATCCACATTCAAGCCATTTATCCTGAGAATAAAAGGCCTGCCTTGTCTTTGATTTTACTCCTAAGATGTTTCAGAGGGTTGAGAGGTTAAAGGTTTGTGGCCACCAGCAGCACTAAGGAGCAACGTTTTATGTGCATTTCCTGTTTAGTTTTGTGTGCACGCAGCAGCTGGTGGCATCAGCACACAGAATGGGACATGACAGTAAACATAACAAAGTCTTCTGAGTAAAGATAAGGCATCCTCAGACCTGTGATTGTCCAGAGACGTCCAACCAGCAGCTCTTTACATATCTGGCTCTGGATTCAGTGACTCATGAAACCTTTAAATGTTTGGAAACACTGAAAGTCAAACCTAAAATGATTGCAAGCTTCCAGCCAGCATCAGCGTCACCCCTCTGACACACTGAGCAGCTCCAATAATAGAAACCTCATTCCAACTTTGGACCAGATGCATGTTTGGGGTTGACTTCAGGTTGTCTCTGCTGCTCTGGGACAAACTGAAAGGGTCTCCACAGAGAGGGAGGGCTCGTGCGTCAGAGTGCGACTCCCCTGGCGGGAAAAGTGGCGTGTGTGGAGCTGTGAAGAGACAAAACCACGGCGTGGCTGGGCTCAGATCAGTCTGACTGCGGTGCTGCTCCGCCATGACTCTCAGGCTGCTGTGTTATTATAGCATTATCCAATCGGCCCCATCTGGCCCCGAGAGGTTTACTCTTGTTTCGGCACAGCTTGTTCAGCTCCCCCACATTAGGATGTCGGCCATCAGGAAATCTTTCCCTCCATCCCCAGTCACCTGACCTCCCCACCCACTCACACACCTGTTCCCTTCCCTGCAACAATAGAAACATGACCATCTGAAACATTCTGATTTTCTTGCTTCAGATCTGAGAACCAACTTGGACGTTTTCAACACACAAGAAAAACACGTGCACTGTGTCAACTCAGTCTTAATACGAGATCTGTGGCGCTGTGGACTCTGTGAACGTATGATGAACTGTTTTTCTTGTGGCTGCTTTACTGTAGTTTCCATGGGCAAAGGTGTCCTCAGAGATTAAGCTCGCCTACGAATCTGTAATTCCAGCCGCAGTTCTTCCACTGCAACACAGGGACGTGCCGGCAAACTGCTGCAGAGGGCAGAGCCAGCACAATCAGACTTTTCAGCTGAAAGCTGCAGATGAAGGAAGGTGACTGTGGACACCAAAACACAGACGCACACTGGTGAAGCTGACAGAAGCCGTGTAGGAGCCGGGCGGCGGCGGTTGATGTGAGATGGGTGTGTCGTGTAGCAGGCAGCACAAAGCGGCTGGAGAGCCAATAAAAAGTATAATTGCACTGCAGTGGAGCCATCAGCTTGGCCTCACTTCAAATGTTTTCACTTAGTTTCGATTTCCAAGTTGACTTTCTACCACACGAAGCAGATCAGACATGTCGCTGCTAAAAATAGCTCCAAGAAACACTGCTGCTAATAGCAGAGTGCAGTGTGGGTGCCTTTCTACTTACCTCATGTTATTTATACAGAACTTTACCTTTACCTTTACTCACACACAGGTACTGAACCCGTGCAGACGTCTACACTCTCTGATGGCCCCAACACAAAGCAGTTCTCAGCTTTCTGCTTGTGACCTTTTGTTTCCCTGTCTGTTTTCTGTTTGTTATCTTCTCTGTTTTGTATAGTGAGAGGAGCACGATGCCCCCACAGGCAGCGGCCAGCAGGGGGGCGCCTGTTACCGCAGAGGAGATCTAGTCAGTTCATGATGAAGGGCCCTCAGCTGCCATTCGATATGTTGTGAGTCTTGTGGTCCTCATGTTGTTCTTTGTGTTTTCGTTTTAAAATCGACTCGGCTATGTTCTGCATAAATCAAATTATGCTCTCAAAGTGGAACCATACTGGGAACATGTGAGCACTGACAGGGGATAGGGACAGTGATGTACGCTCTGAGTCAGGGGGAAAGGGATTCTGGGAACAGAACCAGAAGAGTGGCGGCAGCTACACACAGGCCACACACTCATTCACAACCACTTGTATAGACAAACATGTTTTTATTGTCAGTGACATCAAACTGAGAAATTGTGTTTAAATTCTTTGCCATCTCAAGAGCTCAGAGTCCCAATCCTGGTCCTGATTCTGTTCTGGTGTTTGGCTCGGGCCCCTGTCTTGGACTCTGGACTTTGGCCCTTGTTCATCCTGGACTGTTGTCATGTGTTTTGGCCTCCTGGTTGTTCCTGCCCGGACTCTTCATCAGCCCTGGTCCCTTGTTCGGTTGATAGACTGCTAACTTGCCCTGCCAGCCCACCCGTCTCGCTGTCTGCGTGCGGGGCCTCAGGCTCTGCTCGCTGTGTTTTACATCCAGTTTTACACCCAGCTCATGGCTCCTCATGGCAGGAACGTCCCTGATCCCCACTCAACCTGAATGACTTCTGGGTCGAGGAGTGATCATACAGGAGACTTGGGATGCACCCCCAGGCTCCCTTTGACTCACTCACTCATTTTGAATAACAGCCCGTGTGGTCTCCATCTGTTTGTCCCACCTCTTCAAACAGTGAGGGTCCACACACTTGAAATGTTCACTTTCAAAGACATGAAGTCCTCGGCGGTGTCTGGTTGTTATTTAATCCATCACAGTGGCGAGAACAAATCGACTTCAAACAGATTCATTAGAAGGAGACAGTTGATTCTGGTCTAATATTGTGTCTGTATGTGCCTCTCAGCTTTACGTCTCCACAATAAACCCAACACTCAGGCATGTGGAAATGTTTTACTGCTCCATTTTCACCTCCCAGTGTCTGTAGAGTCTTAAATCAAAGCCACATTGAGCTTGTAGCAGCAGCAGAGCAGAAACATTCAGGACAAAATCCCGGACGATCCTTCTGCTCCACGTTATCTCGTTAGTGCCATTTCACTGTTTCTTTTCTCTCTTTAATCTGCTCTTTGATGCTGTTAACATCAGACATCAGCCGGACGTTTCATTAGGAGAGCTCGTTTCATCTGGGTTCACGGATGACTAATGTTTTCCAAGACTAAAAGAAGATGTACTTGGTGAAGCGCTGATGCACAGCGGTGCAGTTTCAGCCTTCATTACTGTCACAGCAACGTGAGCCCTCCAGCTGAATAGTTCTAGCTAATTCTGCACATTACATCACTGCTGGGCAGAGTGTGGTGTCACAGCAGAATGAAACGTGTGTCAGGATTAGATTACATGCTGTGTAATCCAGACACATCCAACAAGCAACAGACAGCACAGCCTGTGCACATCGATACACCAGTGAGAAGTGACTCAATCAAAAGGTGTGAAGCTGTTCGTCAGCTACAGGTGGAACGTCCTGTTGTAGATCATCAGTTCAAACAGAAAATAGCTGAAGTAAAAGTGAGAACCAGGATTCCCGTGGGTCCCTTTAGATTCGACGGCATGTCCAGGTTTTTGCACTTGAAGAACAAATAAACAAATTTGTGCTCTTGTATTAATTAGCTTGGATTTAACACAGGATGAACTCAGGCTGCTCAGGTTTGGCAGGTTATATGTGAGGTCTTTACAGGAAACAGACTTGGAAAATCACCCAGTTCACAAAAACCCATAAGAACTCAATAAATGTCTTTGTCATTTTCTTCTTCAGCTTCCATCTAACTGAATGTTCAATCAACAGCAAATTAAATTGTTCATGTGTACCAGTGATTAAATCAAGATATGTCTTTTCTTTCTATTTATTTTCAAATTATTGCATTTTTAACTTATATTTTTATTATCAGAATGTACCTATGTAGACACTGAGTCCTAAAGACAGATTACCTTACGCAGCGTCTACAGCGCCTTTAAACCCAGGCGTGTCGGACCTGCCCGGGCCAGAGTTCTAGCACAAGGTGCCGCCACCAGCGCAGCCCTTTGTGTTGCCTGAGTGTCGTCACTATAGCAGAACTGCATTTAAAGTGTCTTGGGTAGAAATCTGAAATGCAACTTTTTCATGGCTGTGTAAGAACATGTTCTGTAGCCTGTTTCTGCCCTTGTTGGTCTGACCTGTCCACTCTACTCAGCTTTATTAATCAGAGGTTCCACTAGTTAGTAAGTAAGAACATTAAACAGCAGTAAATGCACAAGCCTTGGATCACTCTCAGGTAATTCTTGGAGTGTCGCCCTTTGCTCTGGGAACAGTCAGTGGCACTGTACTGTATGTGCTTCCTGGCTTCGCCGAGAACCTGGTGGAGTGGGAATGGCAGCAGGCAGTGTCTGGCTTCGACTCAGTCCTCACTCGTGAAGCAACGTTTGACCCAGTGTTCACAACGACCCTTTGCTAAACATAGAGAACTGGGACCAGATGACATGGCTGGAAACCGGAGTGCTCTGCTTTCATGTTGGAGATTAGGAGGGATGCTACATAAGCCGGGGGAGGCGTGACCAGCAAAACCACTACTACCATGTTGTGGAGAGGTTCTCCTCCAGCCAGTCAAACACAAGCCTGACAGCTGGGGGCCATTAGTTAATGGAGCAGGATTAAACTGAGGGAAACACAGAGACGACACCAGACGCTCTGAACACTGTTTTCACAACTGGCTTTTAAATTATCACATGAACCTGCCTAAGTAAAGTTTAGGTAGGTGCAGAACGAACACTGTGGGGTTGGAGTTAGGTCGTGTGGTTCAGTGACGTGCAGGAGAGTGAAACTCAATCAACAAAGTGAGAGTGACGTGACCTCAAAAATGGCAACAACGTTTAGCAGCAGGGGCCTAAGAGGACACAAAGTGTTCATGTGTCATGTAGTTTGACTCTGAAGTCTGAGCTAAGGTTGTGGTGCGTTTGTGTGTCTTTGTCAGGGCAGGAAAGGATGACAGAAAGGGGACGTGGGAGGGAAAACAGAGTGAGTAAGTTCATGGATCCTTCTGCTACTGTGAGGTGGTGGTGATGGTGGTGACCGGCCTCTGATGTCAGCAGGCGGGCTGTGCCTTTTTAAAAAGCCTTTTTGAGCTTTCACAAACAAGCAGAGAGAGGACGAGACTCTCGAGCAGCCTCCAAGAGCCACAGGGCCTTCTTCTCTCCATAGAACAAGAGGTGCCAGGATTTTACTTTTGACAACTCGTCACCAGATCTGGAAGAAGCCAGGAGCTCAGACACAGGTGAGCCAGCGTTATGGTGTCACAGCAAGGTGCTCGGTTGGTCGCAGTTTTCTGAGTGCACAAATATAAAGTGTGAGGAAGAGGACTAGAAAATGAAACGGGCTCAGCCTGTAGTCCACAGGACTCCAGGGTAATTGCAGTCAGGCCCAGTGACCCAACGAGACTTAAGGTCAGGTTTTGGGTACGAGGACCCAGGTGGCACCACAGAGAGCTCCAGTGCAGATTGCCGGGGCTGTTGTGGTGCTGAACTGCTCTTCAGCAGACTACCAGTTGGACTGTAAGGCAGGCCAGCAGTTCTCATTCGTGACTGGCCAGCGTCCAGTTCTCCTTCACACATCCATGGTATTCAGCACACAGACGACAAGTTAGTGCCGGAGTCAGCGTTCAGACTCTCCAGTGTCTCCTTGTAAATGCTGATCAAATCATGAGCGGAAACACACAAACACTGCTGCGAACGGCAGCGAGTTCAGCCCAGTTTCCCTGCTGGCAGGGCAGCACTAACCATAATCAAATCTAATTGAGCGCAGAAACATGATTCCAGGAGCGACACACCAGCAGATTGAGCACGCCCATCTGGTGACATCTGCAGAAGTCACCCAGAGACACAGAGAAAGGCAGACTGCAGGCGCCTGTGCACCGCTGGCTGTTCGCGTGAACACACAGCGTGCACCCACAGCGTGCACACAGGAGGACTTGCTGAGCGATGTGGTTCCATTTTTGCTGCTTATGCTGTATGAGAACTTATTTATAACTCACTGGCTCCTTTTTTACACGATCCGTCAATTAACACAGACGTTTAGTTTCAGCAGAATTGAATGAAACAGTTCCTGACTCCATTCTGTGTTAGTCAAAGCTCAGACTCTGCTTTGACCTTTGGTTTCTATTCTTAGTTAATTCAGACAGTCGATAAGTCACTTGGTCCAACAACAGAAAATGAATTGCCAGCTTTAATAATCCATTAACTGTTGAAGATGTTTTTCAAGCAAAACACTTTTTCTGGTTCCAGCTGCTGAAAGCCCACGGTTTATTACCTCTGATAGTCTCAGACAGATCACGGGACAGTGGGCCACTGGGCACAGATGTAGGAGGCCCCTACGTCTCCTACACTTCTACATCTCCTTCTGCATAGGTCTGTGCTTGTTTTGCTTTTTTGGGGGTCTTCCCTGTCTCTTTTCATTCATTTGGTCTTTTTCTGTTTGTAGTCGTTTTGCATTGTTGTGACCTTTTGTAGTCGTCTCATAGTCATTTGATTGACTTTCCAACGGGAAGGCTAACAGTCCCTACTGGGTTCGCTGGTCCAGGGGCCACGAACCCCCTTGGGCCCCTGGTAGGTGCATACAGTTATCCATCTGTGCTGATACCAAACTCAGCATCTTTGGGTTTTGGGATGTGTCAGCATTGGACATGACGGTTAGTCATAGCCACGCTGATACACGACACTTTCCCAGTTTTAACATTTGTCATGAAACAGCATTTGAATGTGTGAATAATCACCTGTGACCATGTGAACTAGCTCCACGTGAATTACATATATTTGCTGTTTCAAATCAAACATATTGTAAAAAAAATGTTAAATCTCTCCTTCCTGGATCAGACAAACCCAGATTCACTGTTCTTATTCAGGCTACGTTTTCACATTCAGAGGGTCACTGGATCGGGCAAGGCAGTGAACATGGCAGTACGTCTGCTGCGGTTTTCAGTGCGACTCTGCAGGATGACTGTCTGTGGTTGCACCGCGGTGGTGGAGCATGTGTTCCTGTGGTGGGTGTGCATTGTAGAATCTGTCTTTATGGCACTAAGAGTTTCTGTTCATCCCGATCCAAAAAAAGCTTTCCTGAATTCCTCCGTTAAATTATGTCACCGCCAAGCGGAGGCGGGGCTACAGAGGAGGAGGGCCACCCCTGAGAGGAGGAGTGGGCAAGACATCTTATGGTCTCTTCATCATCCCTCAATCATCATCATCCATCAGCCTGCCCCCCTCCCCATTCTCCCAGCTGCTGCTCGCACATCCAGCATTTCTCCATCCTCCATTCCTCATGCTGAGAACTCCTCTGTGATTTACTGCAAGACACACAGCTGCTGTTCAGCTGCCATCACAGCTATTAAAAAGAGTCTGAGGACACTTTAGTGAATTTGTTTCACATCCAGCAGGGGAACAGAGCCATGTTAAGCCTTCAGAACTCCTTAAACCTGTTATAATACAGGGGGATGATCATACAGAAAGGATCTTTAAGAGTGTGAACTTTAACAGAGCAGTGAAATACCCAGGCTGCGTCCACGTCTCAGGCCTTAATGCTCCGACCTTGTTGTGTTGCTGCTTCCTGTCTGTGTGTGTCAGGGCCGTGTCCGGTTTGAACACTGCTCAGCTCCTAAACTGCCACATGTGCACAGGTATAACTGAAATGTGAGCCACGTGTACACAAGAATAAAAAACAGGTAATGCGTGCGACGGTCAGCTGACCCAGTTTCCTCCCAGACTGGTGGGTTACGATATGTTCCTCCCAGTTTGGCCTGATCAGAAGCTTCTCCATAAACGTCCTGGTCTCTCCACTGACCCCGTCGCTGTCGTCACTCTCCTCCATGTTTATTGTTACTGGTCTGTGAGGGGCCGACGCCAAATGATGACGACAACCTGTATGTGCAGAGGAGGAGACATTAAAAAGACCACATGGATACTGATCTGACTGTTCTGACGGCACTCACACAATCAGAGGTCAGAGAAGAATCAGGTCTAGGAGCACATACGCAGGTGGCCCAGATCTGGTCTGAGGACATCTGGTCTGTTCACACTGCTGTGGACCTTCAGGGGCCAGAACCATAGAACTGTGAAGATTCATGACCAAAACTTACAGAGCATGCGCACTGTTTCCATCAGACTGATAAAGCAACATGCATGCCCCTGATTCTGTTTTATAAATCTCTGTCTCTGTGGAACTGGGCACATCTGGAAGAGCTTCTTTACTACTCCCACCTTCAGCCATAAATAGATGTAGACACACCCTTAATCGACCATTTGCATAAAAAAACTGCCTCTGATCCACAAGACATGGCAATGAAAGCAGCACTAGAGAAGGGAAATATCTGAGCCACAGAAAAGACAATTTGTTTGGTGGATTCAGCTCATGGATCACAACCAGAAGAAAAGCTGCTGAATGGCAAAAGATGTCAGCTGTCTTGTTGTTGACATAGCCAGATGTTCAAATTAAATCAGAGAAAAGCAGAAAATCTCTGACGTTTTTGCTCAGAAAGGATTAACTGGCTACTCATTTGACCCCTGATTTATGACTGTAAAAAGTCTGATTCTGCACTAAGAGACATATTTTGCTCACTTATTTCTATACTTGAAGGGAACCTGGAAGCTACGACTTGAGGGGGTTAACATGGTTGCGCTCACAAAGATTGAAAGTGGGCATTTGTTTTGTGTATTTCATGCTCTACCAAAACACAGCAATTTTCTATGAATCTAAAACAGCTTTCCTGGTGAGGCCCCACATGCTGCTGCTGCCAGGAAAGGGCTTGTTTCTTCTACCTGCAGGTAACGTAGCTTTCATATGAGACCTTTCCCTCCAGCCGCGGCCCAGCAGGTGGGAGGGTCACACACAGGTAGAATTTCCCACTAATCACCTGATGTACCTCCTTTTGTTCTTGGGTCTAAAAAAGAGTCCCTGGACTTTATGTTCCTGAATTGACTCCAGCCAGAGGAGCTCGGAAACTGGAAGGAACTGGACTAATTTACAGACAAACTGGGGGAAAGTGCTCCCATGATTCTCCCTGGCACTGCTCATTCACCATCATAGCACTGACTCTTTTCATACGCATGATGACTTGGAAGGAACAATGGATTCTGTTTATGCTCATTAATGAATGACAGGAGCTGTAGAAAAGTCTGTTGCGTCACCATATCCAGACTTCATGTTGGCAGCTGCACAGTTAACAAATAATGTGTTCATTGTGTGCTTGTGGTGTGCACACAGTGACCTTTACAGTGAGCGAGTCTGATAACTGAGCAAACTGGAAATACACTGTGATTCCACTCCAGTGGCTCCAGTGTTGAGTCAGAGTCCACACTGCAGGGAAGCCCCCGGTGCCTGTCTGGGGTTGAAGCAGTTTGTGGAGCACTGCCCATGGAGGCTGACATAGCGAAACATCTGGAAGTGCTTGGTGAGCCGTCCATCTGCATGTCATGCTGCTCCTCATACTCAGTGTCCACACTGAAGGGAGGCGACTGATTAGTCGCCGCAAAACAGACCCACGTTCATCGTGTTCTATGGACTCATGACTGGACCCTGGGGTATTCAGCACAGAGGCCTCAATGGGACATCAACATGTCTGATGTGCCCCCACAGCTCCACTACACCACTAGCGCCACTCGTTCTCCAGATGTGTTGATGTCAACAGACGTTAATCTGGATTTGATTAGAGGCTGTATTTAATATTTCTTGGATAATGTTCACCAAGTGTAATGTGAACAGCTCTGCTGCTACAGGTTTTCAGCTCACAGTTCAGTGTTGGACCACAGCATCCCGGTTCACTGTCTCCACTCTCACAGCGCGACCTGCTCGGCAGCAGACAGGGCCAGTCAGAGAACAGCTGGGGAACACAGTGGAGCGTTTAGCTGCTCCAGAGCCAGAGGTTTCCCTCGGGAGGTGGTGGAGACCAAACCCAGAGTGAACAGAGGGCAAGCACTGGGCTGAGGCTAATTAGGGGGACATGGACACACTGCACATGGAGGAGCAAGTTGATCTGTGTCTGCTGGGCGTGGACATAGGAAACGAGTGACATGTGATGACGTCTCAGTGTTGTGTTGACAGTGTATTTCTGTCTGACCTAATGTGGACAGGAGCACAGTTTCTGCAGGTGTATTTATTCAACAGTGGTTATTATTGCAGTATTTTTGCATCCAAGACAGCACCTTGGTTTGGGTTTGTCCTGCTGCAGCCACATTTCCACCATTCATCTATCCTGTTTATCGGGCTGTTTCAGCTTTTTTCACTGGGTACTAGTGAGATTTTGTGCACTCTCCAATGCAGCACGTGGTGTTGAGATGCTGGTGGTGCTGGCTGGTCCAAGCTGCCACATTGAAGCAAAGCAGAAACCATGAACAGTTAGTCAAAACTGTTCTTTTGTTATAACTCCTCCCTTTTTAGCTGAACCACTCCACAGTCATTCCAGTTACCCCCCAGCCCCCACCCACTGCTTAGTCCAGGATAAAACTGGTTCAATCAGCTATCGTTTAACTTGTTCCTGCTCCAAAAGAGAAATCACAAAATGTTGTGTGAAGTCACAACGAAGTCAACTGGCCGAAATGTAAGTAAGATCAATCACGTCTTTTGTTTGAAACCCAGTTTTCGCTCAGTACTGGGGCATAAAAACTCATAAATCTCAGCTCCAACATGTTGATGCCACAGACTTGTGTAAACATTTTTTCCCACAGATGGTTTCCACATGGTCATGGGGGGGGTCATGCCTGAGAGATACGCCCCTGTGCATGTGATTTGGCCTGGCTGTGTCTCTCATAGATCTGGTCCTGATGGTGAGGTGACAGCTGGAGCACATTGCTGGTGTTTCAACACGTGTCAGTCAGAGAGGAGCAGGCGGACGCGCTGCTGCCCGCACTGTTTGTCTGTTTGCTCTGTGGAGGGGAGTCGACCCCGATGTGTGGAGGTTCGCTCGGGAAACTCAACGCGTTTCACTTAACACCACTGTGTCAACATCTGTATGTGATTATTTTTTGAAATTAGTCTGATGCCAAAAGAGTTTTCTAATAAATCAAGGCAGGATTGGTGAAACTTGCCGCAGGCCGTGTTGCTCTCAGCCCCTTCGTCGTGTTAGCGCAGTGTGTGTGACTTTGATGATACAAACAGGCGTCTGACATTTTACAGTATTTGTTGGCTTTAACGAGCTTGCCTCCTTCATTCACAGCCAGAGCTGATCACTTGTCAGATGTTCAAACTAAAAGTACATGTGGCCATGCTGAGATGATTCATTGATTAGCTGACAACTTTATAATTGATTCACTGGTCGAACAGAACAAGCAGGTCCAAGGTGTCGCCTCAGGCTCTGTGTGTTTGTAATGTTTTTACTGAGGCTCAGTGGGACAAACAACGGACTGATTGATTTCCACCATCTAGAGCTGTGCACACAACTGACAGCTGATCTCTGGTTTTACATGCCTTGACACAGCGCAGGACCCGGAACAGATGCAGCTACACTGGAGTTACTTAAACCTTTTTACAGAAACACAGTCAGGACTAAACCTGTGGTTCCCAGGGATTCTTTGGCTTGTGGTCTCTCAGAATAAAGCAGTTTGTAGTTGAAGCCCACCTCATATTTAGGATGTTCAGGATCTGTTTAAGAGCAGTTTCACCACAAAGAGCTGCTTCCTAAATGTCTCACATGGACTAGTCTAAATACCTGCTTTCACTGACCTGTCAGATTTATCTGGTGGCCCTTTAGAGGGATGCAACACCTAGGCTGGGACCCACTGGACTAGACTAGCTAACCAGCTACACATGGAAAATGCTGCTGAAGCACTGATGACTCAGGATCAGTCACCTGATGTATTGTTAGTCACAGACGCTGTTACTAACTTAACTACATTCAGATGATAACATTTATGTACTTTTATTCCAGTGAGATTTTAAGTGGGTGGCCCAGCAGTTAGTACCGTTGCCATTTGGGTTTGAACCTGCAGCCAACTGCGGCCTCTCTGTTTGAAGGCTGCATGTTCTCCTCCAGGTGGACTGGTGACTGTAAACTGTCTGTAGGTGTGAGTGTCTGTCTTTGGGTGTCAGCCCTGTGATAGACCGGCCACCTGTCCAGGTGCGCCCTGTCTCTCACCCACTGTCAGCTGGGATTGGCTCCAACACTGGAGTCCAGCTGTTTGTCTATGAACTGCAGCAGCAGGTTAATGAATGCAGCTCAGTGTGAGAGGTTACATCAGAGCACATTGGGCCAGAGAGCAGTGACAGCGTTGGTGGTCTGAAGTTTTGAGTGTCAAGCAGTTTGATCCACACATGAGGAAGGTTTCCAGCCATGACTCGATTAGACAGATTAAATTCCTGTAACCTGATGGACCGACCTGTGTGGGGGCTGCTGAAGCCTCAGATGGGAATGTGAGTTTAAAACCAGAATTTGACAGTTCATTAAAACAGGAGCAAAGTGAGCCCAGCGTCTCTGCAGATGACAGATTTACATGTCTGAAGAAGCCGAATCATGTGATGTGTAAAACCTTGTTCACAGTAAAGTGAAACCAGGAGGCCACATGCTGTCGTGGTGTCTTGTCTGAGATCATAACTGTCAGCCATCTTTAAATGCACTGCTGGCTTTTGTAATGACCAACATAAGAAGCTGGTCACTGCCTCAGACAGGAACCACCACTGAGTCACAGAGCAGTGAAAACATCATGTTTCACAAACTTCAGTTTGGATTTCAGAGTATCACATTATTAAATTACAAATTTAAAATTCTAAACTTTTCATTTTTTTTAAATGGAACAGGGTTGTGGCTACACCACGTGGTCCTCCAGGGGGCGCAATAACGTCTGTCCGCCCAGATTAAATGGAAGATAATGGCTGGATGCATACAGGACCTGAGTGTATCCAGCTGTTTGTCAGCCTACACACCACATAGCGACAGTCAACATAAACAAGTGGACAGCGTCCCTGGCGCTGACCCATGGCTCCTCCAGCTGTGACTCACAGTGTTTGCTGTATCATTCTCACCGTCTTTGCTGTTTGTTGTTGACATCTTTATGTGACACTGTCTCATGACCAGTGGGTGTCCAGTTTTTGGCACTGACCAGCCTCCATAGTTTCGGCAGTTCTTTGACTTGAGCGCCATCCTCCTGCCAGCTCCTCTGCTGCCTGTGCTCTCTGACTCCTCTCACACTCAGACTCCACAGTGAGTGGGCAGAGACATCATGGAGGCCCTCCTCTGTGCTCAGAAGTCCTCCCCTTCCATTCCCTCTGACCTGCTCTGTACTCAAGCAGCATGCAGGCAGCCTTCCCATCACATGGCCCCGTAGCAGCCGCAGCAGCAGCAGCAGCCTCAGCTCGTGCCGCCGCTGCCTGCCCTGCCATCACTCCAACACTCGCCTCCACCTGCAGGACACCGGGAGCAGCAGCTCTGACTTTAAGGACTTGTGAACAAAAGTAAAGAGTCAAGCTCCTGGATGCCTTTTGGCTTGTGGGGAGTCTTTTTCCATAGGTGCCATCACCTGGACTGGCTCTCATCTGTGGTGGAAAATCAGACTGGAAAGTTTGAGAGAGGACAGAAGTGAATTTCTTTCTGTTACTTTATCTTTTTCCACGTGGGACAGACGTTGCTGTGGGGGAGTAAGTTTCCCATTAACTCGTCCTCTTCTTCCCCTTGCCCCCCTTTTGTTTTGGTGTGTTTCATTTCAGCTTTGTTGTGGCTTAACTGGGAATTTGCTGTGAAACATGCTGGCTGTGCAGCTGTCTCGTCTCGCCTGCAGAGCCTGACGTGAATGAGGGTTAATCGTTTCAACCACTGGGGCTCAGTTAGAGCGACATCGAGCTGTCCAGGTATAAATCAGTGCACCTTCAGCTCAGGCTGCTGCTGTGTTTGTCTCTACAGAAAGATGTTGTGCTCCAGGAGAATCCTGCAGCAGTGGTGCTTGGCTCTGTTCCTGCTCTGCTCTCCGGTGCCACACTACGGACGGCCGATTGATGCCCTGAGCAGCAGAATGTAAGTCTGGATGTGATTTTTGCACTTTCCAGCTTTCTAACTTTCACTCCTCCTAAAATCAACCCATCTGTGCCCCTGAACCAAAGGCTCAAGGAAGCAGAAAAATGAGAAAGTGGAATAAACTTGTAGGTAATCTTTTTTTTTTTTTGATACTTGCTAGTTTCATTTCTTTCCAGCCCCTGCCCCCCCCCCCACATGGTGGGTGAGAAGAGGCTGGAAAAAGTGCCAGCAGCTGTTTAGTCAGCCCTGGGCCACCTGTGTGTTTACTTAAAGCAGAGAGCGTCTCCGTGTGATAGGGCTGAACCCCCCGACCTCCTCGCTGCTGCTTTCCACCCCGGGCACCTCTTTCTGTGGCACGTTCAGGAGGACTGAGAGTTTCAGACCACTGTCCTCTGCCTGCTGCTGCCTGTCTCTGAACAAAGACTTTAAGTCTTTGCAAAGGAAGGAAATGAATAATGCTGATGTTTGGCTCGGCTGCAGCCCAAACCAAACCTGCTGCTCCTGCTGAGGTGTTTGATGCCAAGCAGGATAAATGTGCTTTCAAGTTGTTAAGCCAGAATGCTAAACACACAGTAAGAGCTTTTTCTCTCTGGAAAGACGATAGCGCTGAGACAGTTTTTGGATGTAATCAGTCTTTAATTAGGCCGTGGGAGGATGCTCTGACAGCAGCTCAGAAACCTCTGGCCTCTCTGACTGAAGGAAGCTCAGAGTCCCAGGGGAGCGAGACCACATGTGAAATGCATTCTGGGAGCTAAAGGAAGAACATCAGGTCTTTAAAGTGATTCAAACTGTGTATTGTCCAGGTTTACGTGAGCGTTAACGGGCTCCAGCAGTTTCCACACTCGGGACAACAGACCATTCTCTCAGTGTGTGTGGAGCTTCTTGTGCTTATTTCAGGGGAAATGGAGCTCCACCCGCTGTGTGATACACAGGACGGAGTTAACACCATCGAGTGGAAAGGAACACGCGGGCACCATGAAAACACTGCAACAGAAGTCGCAGAGCAGTGGATGCGCGTGACCTCTGACCTCCTTCATCTGTTGCTGTGGCCGTCACTTAGAAAGATTTGGCTGGTTTTCAGCTGGATCTCCTGTTTTTTAAGCTTAGGAAATTAGATTTGTCTTGAAAATCTTGTTGCATTGATGTGACAGAGGTGAGAGCAGGCGGTCCCACACTCTCTGGCCTCCAGTCACAATGCAGTCAGCATATGGGCTTCACATCCTTCTAATGCCTGTGGATCTGCCATCCAGTCCGTTAATGAATCAGTTGATAAATTGGCCTTTGAGTCATTCGTCACTGTGGATTAAAAGCTACCAAACATGATGTTTGTAGCCTCTCGGACGTCTTACATCAGAGGAACGTGAATGTTTGTGGGTTTTAGATATGATGACAGACATGTTTCACAGTTTCTGGTGTTCTAGCGAATAAAAGATAAAATACATAATAAGTGGTTATTTATCAGTGAAACCTTGAGGAACGTACAGAAACTCTTCATGGAGCTGCACCAGCCTGAACAGTGTGAAACTGTCCACATTTTGATTTGAATCCTGAGCGATCTGATTGCTGACGTGAAATAGATTTTGAATCTGACATCAGGCACATTTCTATGGCTTCTGGTACTGAGTGGTTACAGGCTCCACTTGGCTCAGGCTGCACGTTTCTGGATTTTTTTTGTCTACTCAAATGCTTATTTTGATACTTTTGAAGCCTAAGGGGCTGGAAGAATCCGAGCAAAGTCTTTCAAATGTAGATGTTTTTCCTTATGTGCAGCTGGTCTTGTGGTGGTTCTGGTGGTCTGGGATCAGAACCCCCCGTTAGAGAACTGTACAGCTCATCGTGAACATGTGGGAGTCGATATCTGAGGCCCCACAGCTTCAGGAGCTGAACCAACAAACATGTTAGCCTGTTTCCAGCAGCAGTAGGTCAGCTGGGAACTGACACACTGTAGGAAACACGCTCCCACTCTCAGCCCTCTCCCACAGAGATCAACAATTAGCCGCAGGCAGGCTGAGCACGGTGAGCACTGGAGCGCTGCCACCTCAGGATGTATCAGGGCCATTTCCCTCCTCTCCTCGCTGCATGGTGTTTGATGTGAGCTTTATTAAAGGTAAAAACAAAGCCAGATCACTTTTCAAAGATGCGCCTCCCACTGTGTGTGGGTTTTCCTCATTCACTCTGCCATTTACAGGAAATATCTGTATGCATATAAACAGAAGCTGCTCTCAGGGGCTCCCTCTGTGTCTGGGAGGCAGGTTTGGTTCATATTATTCAGCCGAAAAACACACTTTCACACAAGGGAGGCTGAATAAGAAGATCCCTCTTTCGCTCCTAGTCTCCTGCTGGTCAACTGGCCTGACATTTTTCTTTCTGTTCAGACACCTGACCGGTGTTTGGCCGGCTGGCACTGGTCGTTTCCAGGCTTCGAGCCATGCCCTGTGCCTCTCTGCTTTTCTAAGAGTTCAGACTCTGAGTAACGCAACACTGTGGGAAAGCAAAACCTGAATCCTTCTGCTGCTCCAGCTGAATGTGAAGGACACCAGGTCAGCCTCCTCTGCCTCTACTGACTCATCTCTTCTTCTTCCAGCCTTTAAAACTTTTGTCCTTGTAGCTGAACTTTATTTTATTACATCTGCCAACAAATGGGTTAATGCATGTTTGACTCTGTTGATCTGTTTTTTAAGTTACACTTATTTGGCAGGTGCTCTTGTCCCACGGACACATCCCAGTGTAGGCTGGTGTAGCAGCACCATGGGAGCTGGGGGACTCTGAGGCCTTCCCGGGCTAGAAGAGATGCATAATCCTCCAGTGTTTTGGGCCTCCTCCTCATTTTGGATGTACCCAGAAAGCCTCCTCTCCTCTAATGCTACTTCACCAGCAGTTGGTGCAACGTGATTAATTGAAATGACCAGAACTCCTCTGGGAAAATCACCTGACGGGGCACAGCTGTGTCAGATGTAAAGTTTTGCATCCAGATGCAGATTAAAAGATTCAAAACAATATTTAAAAACAGCAGGTATTTGTTTTGTGGCAGTCCATTTGATTTGAAATACAGAAATCACCAAGTCTTTTTTCTCTGATGGACCACAGATAACTGGCTGTTTAGCTCTCTAGCTCTGTGTGCCACAAATCTGTCCGTTAACATCAGTATTAATGAAAAGTGAAGGGCCAAAGGGTTGTCTTCGCTATGACCGTAATAATGAAGCATCAGAAGGAAAACTGGCATTTTCCCTCTTGTGGAGGTCCTGTGTATCACTTTTAACAAGCCTGGAAACAGATTCAGCTCCTGTGGTTCAATGAATCACTTCGCTGCCTGAGTGCAGCAGGGAGTTGCTGTCCTGAGCTTTTCCAGCCTTTTTAACTGAGGAGTGGGGGGCTGAGAGCAGGGGTCTCTGAGAGTTCATCTGCATCTAAGAGACAAAAAAGTTTTCCATCACACAAGACATGATGAAGAAGCCAAACAGTGTTCACAGTGCTTGTCTGTGCTGCTGCTTCCCCCTCATTCTTTAACTTACACTGCCCCCTGCTGCTGACTCATGGGAACTGCAGCTTACACCAGGTGTGTGTGGGCAGCAGGTGTCTCTTAACCACAGTGTGCTTTAATCACAAGACTGAAAAATGTTCTTTTGCTTTTCCCCTTTCAGTTGTTCTCTTTTCAGCTAATATGAATGAATGAAAATGAAGATATGTGGTTTTTACGTGGCAGTACAACTAAACTACTCGTCTTCACTCAGTACTTGTACTTACCTATGTACACTGAATAATACATATTCTAACCTTTAAAACAAAGTACATGAACATCCACGACATGTAGTACTTGAGTTTCAATGTACTTCTTCCCCATAATTTTTATATTTTCAAAAAAAAATTAATACTGAATAAAAAAACTTAAGTAATATTCTGACTATTTCTTATTTGTTAACAAGCTGGTCACTGTGTGCTTTTAGGACCCTATCACACAAAACTATTCACAAAATTTTAAAAATATAAAAATGTCAGTGAATTTTGGTGGAGAATTCAGCCATGTGCTGGAATCAAGCAGGGCTGTTGTGACTACATTCATAATATTTAAATGCAGGGTGTTTACTTATGAAGAAGTATTCTGACACATTTAACTTAGAAAAATTGCCACTTTCCCTCTCTCTACAGGAGGTACATGGCATTACCTCATTTGGCAGACACAGGAGTTTACAGTGAGTCAGGACATCTTTAAAATCTTCAGCTGTAGAGTTCAGTTGTGGTGGTCCCGTCCAGACAGTAAGGTCGTGGTCAGACATTTTTTAATGTGTTTTTGAGCTTGAAGGAGTTGTTTTTTACTCTTTTGTGTGTTTTTGACCATTTGCTGAGCAGTGTGGGCCGAGCAGGGCCACTCAGCGCTGTCAGGCCTCCATAGCTCTGCTGTCACAGCACAGTTCTTATAGGCCTGAAACTGTGAGCTCAAATGTCACTGTGGCCTTAAGCTGCTCTACTGCACTCTCAGCTCAGTCTCCAGTATCTTTACGTGCTTCATTAAAAATAGTACTTATAAGTCCCACGCTCCCTCTCTCAGCAACAGCCATGTGTGGTGCTCCTTTCCATTGCAGTTATGAAATGCTTTGAGCTAGTTACGTCATGACTCACGAGGAAAGTGAATATTTGTGCTGTTGTTCTGGTACATGTACTGCAGAATATTTACTTGTAAAGAACAATTTTCACAGTTTTACTGAATGACAAATGTTTTTCTTTTCCCTGGCAACAGGAGGTAAGTATATTTCAAACATATGAACATGAAAACTGGTACAGTCTAATTGAACCAATTCTTTCATGTGATCTTTGCAGAAAACGCTCTGTGACTCACGCTCAGCTGATGCACGACAAAGGTCGGACACTGCAGGACTTTAAGCGTCGCATGTGGCTGCAGGAGCTTTTGGACGAAGTCCACACGGCGGAGATCCGTGACTTTCCTGTCCGGACCACAAGCGGAGGAGGGAGCAGCAGCGGCGCTGGCGTCGGGCTCTCAGGGGTTGGACTGGGAAACAACCTGAGCACCACCGGCAGCACCCAGCACTCCAAACCCCCTGGAGGGAGCAAAGACCTCCCCATCACCTTCAGGGTGGAAGAGGAGGAGGGTACCAACCTACCACAGGAGACCAACAAGTCAGAGACATACAACGGCAGCGTCCTCAAAGCACCAGGCAAGAAGAAGAAAAAAGGCAGGGGCGGGAAGAGGAGGGAGGGAGAGAAGAGGAAGAGGAGGGTGCGCTCACTGGAGAGGAGGCTGGAGGATGAACTGGGGAGTGGACTCCCCCTGGAGTGGAGGTCTCTGCTTGGCCTTCAGAGGGCGCTGCTTTAAAACGCCGTCAGTCTCTGACAAAGGTGAGTCCACAGGTCAAAGTCTGGCAGTCAAGGAAAGTTTGTGGGTACATCCCAATTCCTTTAATGGCATCCACATTTCTCTCGTCTTTTCCTTGCATCTTAGCCCCACTCACGTAAGATGCAAGGAAAAACTGTGTGGAGAGAGGAATCAAGGAAACATGTTTTTAGAGACATGAGACCTCCCTTCCTCCGACCCTTTGTCTGAAGCATCCAATCACTGATTTCTGATAAATGGCATGTCAGGCTATGAAAGACTTCTGTGCAGGATGCTCTGTTTTATCTTCGCTCATGGCTTCTCCAGCAGCTTCCTTGCTCCTTGGAGTACATATAAGAGCTCTGGGATGTCCTTCGAGATGGCAGACTGCAATGACTTGAGTGAGGAGTGATCAGATAAGGGAATTGGGATTGACCCTAGTGTAGTGTTTGGAAAGAATCCTCAATAATAAAAACATGTGCTCATTCAGGACAGAAAAGAGAGAAACGGTATTTTGATTTTCTGTATGTCCTGCGCATATGGTGAATTGACAATAAAATCCTTGAACCTTGAAAAGTGACCACCTTCAAAGCCATGACCGGGACGTTAGATGTCCAGGTCGTGGACTTAGAGGACTGAAACTGCATCAAGCTGCAGCTTTACACAAACATTTGTGTCGACTTCTGTGGTTCGAGTCAATGTGTAAACCATCACTTTCAGTCCACTGAGGTATATTCAAGGTGTTGACTGAAGCAAGCAACACAATTGTTTGCCAGTGATGGCGCAGGGACTAGAAACATAACATCCCTCAAACATCAAAATAAAGAATAAGGTTGCATTTCCCTTTTGCTTCAAACTAGAAGAAAGCATTTTACTGAGAACAACATCCATTTCTCTATGTGTATCACATACAACTTGGCCAGAACTGCTAGTTTTGGAAGTTATAATACAGCTGCAGCAACACTCCAGATGACTCCTGGTAATATGCTGCTGAGGTTTTGACCAGATAAGACATGTGAAGCTAGTTAGTAGTTTCTGTTTTAGTCTGTGAAGAGCTGTTGCAGCCCTGTCCTGTCACTAAAACCCTGTTTGGATGTGATGCTTCACACCTAAAATTAAAGCTGGCCATTTGTTCTGACTGGGTCAAACAGTCCTGGCCAGCAGGTTGCGGCCATGCCGCTGCTGTGCTTCAGTGTGAAACCAAAGCAGTGCACTAACCTGTTTGTCCTTCTCTGTGTTGCAGAAACCCACGGACAGCTGGAGTGGACTCCTAAATACTCCTGTTACAGTCCTCTGTAATAGTGATTGTTTGGAAAGAAATTGGAAAATATTTATTGTCTGTAAATATTCTAAATATAGCGGAATAGATGGCAGAGTGTGATTCAAAAAACTGATGTGATGCTCTGTAGGGCGACAGATTTCCATCTTTGTGCTTTTTTTTTTTTTATTCCAATCATGTCAGATTTGTTTTGCTGTAATTTATTTTGTCTGAATGGTGTATTTATTTTGTAAATGTATTGAGGTGCTGCTGACCTTCTATATTTTTGTACCATAATGCACTTTAGATATATAAATATAAATATGTATACCATTACTGTCGTTTGACTTGTTTTTGTGGTTGAATGAAATGAAGAAAAGCGTCATTTTGTGTCTTCTGACTTCACTCTGGATGTTTTCGGCATGTTGTGTTCGACCCTCTCTGTTTCCTCCACCCGCTCTGTTTCTCAGTGCCTAAGTTCATATGTGTACATAAACCAAACATGGCTCGATATTGTTGTTTTGGCACTTGCACTGAGATAAACACCCTGTGCTGAACAGATTAAACATTTGACAGGAGCTGCTCTGAAGTCTGCTGCGTCTCTAATGTCACTTTGTCCTGTTATTGTTAACAAAAACATTAAATTTGCAGTAGTTGCTATTTTATGCCACAAACTTCACGTGAACTAATGGGGAAATGGCTCAGATACATTTCTCAAAGCTGCAATAATTGATTTTGTTTGCCACAAAACCTGAAAATGTAGCAAAAGCAATAATAATAATAATAAGGATAATCACCTTTATTTGGCCAAGTATGTTACACACACAAGGAATTTGTTTCCTGTGCAGAACCGAATCAAGTGTTTTTATTTTGCATTAAATGCTAATGAAAGATGGACGGCAAATTATTTCCACCTAATCTCAGTTTAAGTAGTGAAACAGCTAAAATTCTTTACTTAGAGCTGGGATTGGCTCCAGCCCCCTGTGACCCTGGTTAGGATAAATGGTATAGATAATGGATGTATCAATGGAGAACAAGGGGGAGCTGGTACGTGTGCCACCAGGGTCAAAACTAAAGCACATAAAGGGGGTTCACAAATTTAAATCGATAGTGGATAGACGGGTTTACTGATGTGAACAGTCTGAACTAAACAAAAGGAAGCATTGTCTTGGCTGTGTAGATCCAGTGTTGTGATAAATACACCAAGCAATGAAGGAGATGAATAAAAATATCCCTCACCTGGAGCTCAGACTCAAAACTCTGACACAGACTTACCTTTGGGTTCTTTACCCTGACACTGCACAGTGGTTTTGCTATATCCTGGTTATTCGTACTGGTACGAAACCATTGATGGATTATGAGGCACGAATTTCTAAAAGGCCCCCACCCCTCCTACGATGGCGCAAGAGTCCCAGACTACATGCAGTCATTTCGTGTCCCTTTGCAATCACTCTGCTCTATCTGTTGTTGTTTCAGTCCCTTAAAACAGTGACTCTGGCTCAGTGCCCCCTGGAACCCTTGAGCCCCTGGACCGTGGCCTATTGGCCTGTTCAGTGATCCATCTATGCATGTGCATATGACATTCAGACTCACAAAGGATACACACATTATTAGTATCAGGAATAGTAACTGACACCTAAGTTTAAAAAGTTGATTATGGAGCAACATTTCTTGAAAGCAGTTCAAGAAAGCAAAGAACTGCAAGTATCATGTTAAAGTAAATTAACCTAATGGGAAACCAGGCAGCACATTTCAGTCTGGAACCAGATTTGTCAGAGAGTCAGAAAACTCAAAGAAACTCTTCTCTTGTTCAGAGAAAAGCATTTGGCCTCGTTTTCACACTGGCTTTAAATCAGATGAAAAGCTGAAACTCTTCCAGAGCCAAAATAGAAGGGCATGAATAATCACCAAAAGTCCTGACCAAAACCAAACATCCCCTCCCCGACATGTAAAGCTGATCACAGACTCTCGAGGACCTAAACGAATGTGGGTCCATTTATGTTGTGTGAGAGGTCATTAGCACTGCTGTAGACTTTGTCCAGGACTTCTGGATCGGTACTGGTTCTCAGGGGAGTTTGTCTGGAGGGAGGAAGAATGACCCAGTTACAGTGTTGAAACCTTTTAATGTTAGGCTGCTCCTAACCACTGGAGGGTGGAGGGTCCAGATGTGCATAAACAGTCAGACTATTCTAATCTGTTCTGTCCTAAGAGTCTGGAAGCTGCAGAGAGAAATGAGTCAGAAGTCATCAATATGCCCTCTGGGTCTCTGCAGCAGGGAAATCCATCGGGCGGCAGCATGGGAAACATCCACACAGATTACATCAGATCCAGGATCAGTGATCCTGTGGCAGGGCCTCAGTCCTGGGTCAAGACTGAAGGCCTCCAGCTGTGGCTGCGTACAACAGGGTGAGTGTGAATACAGTACGGTATACAGAATGCAGTAGGCATCTATCTATTTGTCTGTCTGTCTGTCTGTCTGTTGTCTTTTTTAATATTTACGTATTTATTTATATAAGTCTTAAAGACATAAAGGCCTGGATGACCTGCAACTTCTTACTTCTAAACTCTGACAAAACCGAAGTCATTGTGCTTGGGCCTGAAAATCTTAGAAATCTGCTGTCTAATCATATAGTTACTTTAGATGACATAGCTCTTGCCTCCAGTACTACTGTGAGGAACCTTGGAGTCATCTTTGATCAGAATATGTCCTCTAGATCTGCCTTCTTTCACCTGCGCAATATTGCAAAAATCAGGAGCATCCTGTTTCAAAGTGATGCTGAAAAACTGGTCCATGCATTTGTTACTTCCAGGCTGGACTACTGTAACTCTTTACTATCAGGATGTCCCAATAATTCCCTAAAAAGCCTCCAGTTAATCCAAAATGCTGCAGCCAGAGTACTGACAGGAACTAGCAAGAGAGATCATATCTCTCCCATATTAGCTTCTCTCCACTGGCTCCCTGTAAAATTCAGAATAGAATTTAAAATCCTTCTCCTAACATACAAAGCCCTTAATGACAAGGCTCCATCATATCTTAAAGACCTCATAGAGCCTTATCATCCTAACAGAACACTTCGCTCTCAAAGTGCAGGTTTACTTGTGGTTCCTAGAGTCCACAGAAGCAGAATGGGAGGTAGAGCCTTTAGCTATCAAGCTCCTCTCCTATAGAACCAACTCCCAGTCTCAGTTCGGGAGGCGGACACCCTCTCTACCTTTAAGATTAGACTTAAGACGTTCCTTTTTGATAAAGCTTATAGTTAGGGCTGGATCAGGTGACCCTGAGCCTTCCCTTACTTATGCTGCTATAGGCCTAGGCTGCTGGGGGCCCCATGATGCTCTGAGTTTCTCTCCCCT
>NW_018128014.1:2469764-2479466 GCF_001952655.1 Monopterus albus | reverse complement strand
ATTTGATTTGATTTGATTTGATTTGATTTGATTTGAAGTTGTAGTACCGACCACCAATATTCAAACAGGAACATTTATTTTTCTTAATTTTGCTTTTTGTAAACTTTACTCATTATTATGATGACTGTAGACACTGTAATTTGCATAATTAGATTTTACCCTAAGCACTCCCCGTGTTCCTTTAAAAGGCCCAATCTGGAAGTTGTACAAAGACCTGGACAAACTGTTACTCTGCACACCTGACTCCACCTTCGTAAGAGCTGCTGGAACATCTGCACAACACAATGAGAAAACACGGGGGCAGTGAGAGCAGCGTTCACTGTATTCAACATAAAGAAGAAGAAGAAGAAGAAGAAGAAGAAGAAGAAGAAGTTCGCCGACTTTAAGCAGTAGAAGAAGAAACTGGGCTCTGCAAATGTGCGAGCATCGGCATGGCTCCTTCTCGAGGGAAGATATACAGACCAAAAACTGTAAAAAACTCTGGTTTCGATCACTGGTGAGGAGGATAGAGTTTAGGACGAGAAGGCGGCTAAACCTCCTGTTCTATAATTTCATTGTAGCTAAGCTAATGAATGTGAGTGTTAGCAGCTAACGTTAGCACGGACTGCTAATGGAAACCGTGGTTAGTTCATTAGTGCGGTTCAACCTGTTTTACAGCCCTTTAAATCTGTGTCTGTGAGTATGCAGGTGTATACACGTCAGTACGGAGACTTATTAAGATTGTAGAGGTTCTACTGTGTATGAAAACAAAATGAAGGGATGCACCATTAATATAAAGAAATCTTAAGAATAGAAAACCCGCCTTCTTTTCATCTACTTTTTTTACTGTATTCTATCTACCAGAGGCAAAAGGCGCAAAGATGATATTAAGAAGACCTTTGCAATTGCTTAGTGCAGAGAATGTTTTTAGAGAGCCCAGGTTTCCCTCTTCTGCTCCCAGTCTGCCCTCTGCTGGACTGATGGTCACTTTACAAGGTGAAGATTGATTTTCTCTGATATTTCTGTCGGTGACAGTCACATGTTCTTGAACTGAAGGAGCTGACTGTCAGTGTCTCGGTGACGAGCAGAAGAACACCTGTAAACCTCTGCAGCGTCTTCATCTAACAGAGTTACAAATCAGCCTTGTCACTGTGCTTATTTACTTGTTTTCTTGCAGGAGTTGGGCAAAAAGCTTTTCAAGCGTAGGCGAGTTCTGAAAACTGTGAAGAAGAAGAAGAAGAAGAAGAAGAAGCAGCATCAGATAGTCGGAGCCGTGGTGGACCAGGGCCTCATCACTGTGCATCACCTGAAGAAGAGAAGGTCAGTGATGAGTGACTGCATCGCACTACCAGATCCCACTTGATCAGCATGTGAATAAAAGTGTGTGAGATCAGTGTAGCAGAAGCAGAATCATCTTTATTGGCCAGGTGTGCTGGACATGAGGAATTTGATTCTGGTACATCGGCTCTCAATGTGCATGTACATATCCCCATGCAAGGGGCAAGTAAACAGCATAAGGCTGTTTACTTGTCCCTATTTCTTATTTGTTAAAAATAATAATATAAAAAATAATATAAACAGGCAATAAACAATGCAAAGGAATGTTCATGAGGAAGTGAAATAAAAATAGAGATCTGTGTGGACCTGTATAATCTGTATGAGGTATATTTACAGGTATTGCACTGAGGTTTATTGTCCAATCATACTGTCGTTGGGAGGGGTCTGCAGTGATCCTCTCTGCTAGCTAATGAGAGGGTGGTTTGTTTGGCTGTGAGGTGTAAAGGCCTGGGTCTGGTACCAGGGCTAACAACAGCGCTGCAGCCGTCGACCTCTCTGTCACCATCGTATCTGACTTGTTTCTTTGTCCATTAGGTTGAGTCCAAGAGCAAACATCACTCTGTCTGGAAAGAAGAAGGAAGAAGAGCTCAAACAGCTGCAGCAGCTGCAGCAGGAGAAGGCCAGTATGGAAGGTAGGTGGTGACTGAGACTGGGCACAGCTTTACACCATATTCGCATCCCAGTGAGCTACACTGTAAAGCTGTGCTCAGACACACGTTCAGAGGCAAACCGCCTCACTGAGCAGGCGCTCCCGCCGCCGCAGGTGGTTTGTGACCTTGTGTTAATGTCGTGTCTCTTCATGTCCCGTTTGTGCGTCTTTGACACTGTCGTTTACTTTATGTCAATAAAAACTGTGAAACATTATGTCATAGTTCTTGTTACTGCTTTTCTCTTTGTTTGGTCTCATTGCGTTGGTCATCGGATAGTTTTCATCATAGTGTTTGTTGATGAACGAACTCTGCTGGGACTTTGTATTTATTTGCGCTGGCCACCCGCTGTGTGCTGTGTTTCCTTGCCCAGGGGCCACAGATGCAAATGAGCCTTTAGCTAAACCTGGTACAACGCAGCTTGTCTCACTGTATGAGATGAATGGTTCTGTACATGGTCCTTGATAAATAAATCATTTAAGCAGTTAAAATGCACATTTGACGGAAATATGTTTCTGAGAGAATCCTGCCGAGAACAAAGCACAATCTCTCACAAACCATAGAAAAGGGGGAGCATCATTTGATGATCATCATGATGATGATGATATTTCAAAGCTTTCTCCTCCGTTGTCACCAGTGTCCTCAGTTGAGCCGGCAGCTCCACCGTTGAAGACACTGGACTTTGCCTCAGCTCTGAGCAAGAAGAAGAAAGGAGCTGGATCCCAGCAGGATGTAGAGATGGCAGATGTAGAGTGAAGAGGCGACAGAGTGATCTGCTGTTTCTCTGACACGCAGGGAAACATCCTGTCTACCAGTCGGACAGACGGCAGGGACACAGGTCATCACGAATGCAGGTCTCAGACACGAGTGAGTGGTGGAAGTAAAGTCTGCTACAGTTTGTGCTCAGAGGGATGAAAACACTGGGTGAGATTTTGTTGAGAAAACATACAGGAAGCACATTTAAGCCAAAAAAATTAAATGTTAGGAAAGATAAAAATACTTAGTGTAGGTCAGAATGTTTGCTTAAAGTTCTGTGGTGCTGAGTAAAATTTATGCAACGGTGAATTAAAATGTCGTTTTATAATTCTGACTAATTATGTGCATGCTGCTTCACAGTTTTTGACTTAAAAGAAAATTATTTTCACATACTTTAAGGTTTTCCAGTATTTAATCTTAGTAAATGTGATAGTTTTGACATTTCTGACCAGGACCATGACATAATTTGTTAAAATGTCAAGAGATGCTAAGTCAAGATTATGACTCATTAACTGGTACTTTTGACATGAGAAGAAAACAAAGTGTAATTTTTGCATCATAATTACAACTAAAGGCCTTTTCATTTTGATAAATCATAGGTTCATGGCCAGTAGCATTAAATTTTCTTTTGTTTGTTGGTTCATTCTGACCAAGTATACACACATTTAAATTCCAAAGCATCAGTGGTATCGTAAAGAGTCCGTATTTTGATATTGGTGTTATCGGCTTTATTGTTGGCTCACCACCATTTTTAAGAAAGACTGTCATTTCTATTGTCTGGTGTCCATTCATACACATTTTGTTTGATATGTACTTATAAATCAAAATATGCGGTGAGATATTGATAGAAGTGAAATTTTTGATGTATAAATCCAAATTATGCCTCATAATTTAGACGTAAGTGTTTGTTTGGCTTAGTATTTTTCACTTCTTAAAGATGGTGACATTTTGTACCTGCTTGAATTTGATTTGTCACCTAGTACGTCACATTTCTGACATAAGTCAGTCTTGGTTTAAAAACTCAGACTTTTGGTTTATAATTGCCATAATTTTCACTTGTTTTTTTTATTATTTTGTCTGTCATTCCTAACACTAAATTCGTGTTCCCCCCTTTTACTGGCCGTAAAGTGATTCCAAGCTTTTCAGCACAAAACATTTTATTTTCTTGTCATTGCCGAGCTTCCTTACGTTTCCTAGAGGTTTTATAAAGTCAGCTGGGTCCCTCTGATTTACACCAGTCCTGCATGAATCTCTGCTGTAAATCTGACCTGCTGGAGAAGCTTGTCTTTCACGTGTTGTTCGGTTAATGTTCATCACTTGATTTTACAAACAAACGTTTATTTCCAGGCCAAGGAAGCAGTGAGCTGCTTATCTGATGTTTTGTGTGTATTTAACGTGCGTTTTGAGGCGCGGTGATAATTAGACCGTGTGCTGGAGCCGTGTTTGGGATGCAGGCTCCATCCCCCAACCCCCACTAGAGGACAAAGACTAAAATGGGTCAGACTCCGGAGAGAAACACATCTTCCGCACCAGCCATAATGTAGTTCATCATCCCGGACATTGGGACCGACCCTCCTCCATCACAGCAGCAGATGATCCGCCGGTGAGACCGTGGATGTGGCGCGGAGCCGTTTGTCTGACTTAAGGCTGAAAAACGCGGTTTCATGTGGGAGAATTTCTGCATCGTGCGACCAATTGTTTTGATAATCAACATGTCCTCTCGGGATGGGTAAAGCTTCGTGGTCGCTTACTGGGGATGAAACTGGTTGGACTGACCCGCTGCTGGTGGGTTTCCAGTCCAACGCCGACTCCCGAGGCTGCTCCCCGACCACGGATGGGTGGCGGACGCCGCGCCGACTGAATCCGTGTCCTCGGTGGAAGTACAGGTGTGGAGCTCCCCCAGATTAAACCATGTTGCTGTGTGTCCCAGTTTAGGCTGAATTCTCTGGTAATATTCATTAAAACCAGCACAGCGACATGTTGGATAACAAAGAGGCGAACTGTTACAAAAACACGGGAATTGGCTTCCTGTTATGAAACCGTTTATTACCCCAGATGTGCATTACAGCAGTGCGTGTGAAATAGCGTTTTGTTTTGTTTTGTGGCCTGTAGCTAGCAGTTCCAGCCTATAGACCCAAGTGTTCAGATCGAACGCGAAGCGGTTACTTTAAATTTTTATTAGCCACAAACAGCGAACACGCTAACGACAAGGTTATGTGACATTAGAAATCTTTCTAGCTGTAAGTCCAACTTCCAAAACCATTTTTCATCTGCGGTCTGTGCTACTAAACCAGAGCTCATCGCAGGCGCGAAGTTGTTCGCTCGGACTGAATCACTTTGTAAAGGACACGGCTTCGCTTCAGGTTCGCGCCGCTAAGACGGATCTTTCCACGTCTGTGCATTTCGGCTTCGCTTTCACTCCCCCTTCGACCTCAAAACCTTGAATGCACTAGTATTTTTACATGGCGGTAATATAACGTTTACTGAAGTAAATGCTCTTGCGTACTTCTACTGTTTTATCCTGGTTCTGTGACATCCGGGCGTGTAGAATAATTAAAGTCAGTTGTGAGTTTTATCCCCCCATTATAAAACATACCGTATGGTTATATTAGTTATTGCTAACTTTAACATATCGAGGTGTGATCAGATAAAGGTCCTAACATGATCAAGGTGCCGCTGGTTGTTAACCCTGATGATAGTGGGTCCAATAGCTGTAAAGGAGATATGGTGAAGTTATCCCTCCCTGTCCCGGGAGCCAGGCTAAAGTCCTGCTCTGCGGACTGTGGACCCAAAGAGCCACTGAGCTTCTGATAGAGGACTGCTCACACTGCTGCCAGGTATTTGGGGCTTTTATATGAAATCTGAAGACAATTTAATGTTTCAGTCAGGAGCTAGTCACCAACCAAAAAGAAAGATTTGAGAAAACTTTATCTCGTGCTAAATCCCACATTTGGGGCTTAAACAAGACTGGACATGCTCTGAAAACATCATTTAAATGTGTTTTAGGAGTTTGTCTTCATTGTGAAAAATCAGAAATCTAAAATAAGAATCTACTGTATCTGCTGACTCCTGCAGGTGTCACTTCAGTTTTTAGATTTCTATTTTTGCTCTCACACCGGTTTCTAATTTCACTTCTTTTTGTGCTGTTGTCAGTTAAGACAGATCTGGGCCTCAGGGTGGGCAAACAGAGATTTTGAAGTGTTACACGTGACAGGAGCTGAGACACACTGAGGAGGTTCAGCTGAGTCAGAGCAAGTCCAACAGAGATAATGTTGTTCGGCCTGAAACTCAAAGTCGGTCTGCTGGAGTATGTACGCTGTCGCTCTGTGTGATATGACTTTCAGTGTGTCGGTAGAGACTTGCTCAGACTTATCATGGGCCCGGTGAGCTTCCCCTGTTCTGCCTGACACACAGGGTTCAGCTAATCCATCAGAAGTGACTGTCAACAACCTGCACTGCAGCAAACAGCCAGCTCCTCTGTGCACAGTATGGAAACAACCACTAGGATGTTCACCTCCAGAGAGATGCCATAGCTACGAGTGGAAAGCTTCATTACTGGTTTACGATCAGTAGTCCGGCAGGCTGCTGCGTTAGCCACAGCAGTGTTACATGAACCCGTTTGTTCCACTATCTATAAAGCATTTTAAATAGTACTGGTTAAATTGCCTTGTTAGATGGCACGTATGGGAAATGTGCATTATTTAATTTTTTTACTCTGTTAGTGGGCACAGTTATTTGATTCTCTGTTTTTATAACTTTATTATTGCTGGGTGAGAGTGTGAGTAATGTATATTTTATTGGTTTTCTGTGATGCAGCCATGTGCAACTCAAGACAAATTTTCCCATGGGGGCAATAAAGTTTATTCTATCCTTTTCCTTTCTAAAGGGATTAGAAGTCAAACCAAAAAATCCTGAATACAGCCCTAAAGTCAACAGGCCTCCTCTTTGGATTCTTGTCCTAAAGCACTCGCCCTGTTTTCATGGGGTTTTTAAATCCAGTGTATAAATTCAGTTCCACTAAACTGTTTTAACCACACAAATGTGTTTTTTCAGACTGATGGGTGCTGTCTGTCCATGAGATTTGGTCATGATTCCAACATAATCGAGGCCCTAACTTGCTTCATCGAGCTGCCCGTTCTGCTCCATTTGTGAGAAATGACAGAAGAAATGTGATGCTGGAGGTGTTCAGACAAATCAGTAAAAGCAAAGTAGCACAGGTTTGTCTCTGCTGCAGAGATGGTGGCTCACTCTGATTTCTGTAACCTTGTGTATTTCCTGTGGTGCTGTGTAGACCAGGGATGAGCTGGCAAGCACTTTGTTCCGACATAATTGGATATAATCCATATAACATGTCTCCAGTCTGTTATTGGCTTAGTTTGCCCTGCAGACCTCTCAGTAGTCATACACCAGGTTGGTAGTGGAGTCTAACAATGGTCTGATGTGGAAACACAACCTTGCACTGAACAGCCACAAGGTGCAGAACAGTTCACTTTATTAGAAAGCCCAGGTTAGAGGTTAAGCTGCCGCAGACAGCAAGGGTCTGTTTATAATGTGGATGAATAGTGCTTAAAGTCAGCATTACCTCCGTTACCAAACACCTCAGTTGTTGCACTGCAAAGTAGAAAGTAAAGAGTGTGTGCTGTCTTTTTGTCCTGTAGATCATTTGTGTGGATCTCCGCCTCCTCCTGTGGACAGACAGTGGAGACATTTCTGATCAGAGTGTAGACCTGTTGCAGCCATGTCTCCTCCAGAATCCAGCCGACTCACATGGACGCGCCGGCTGCTCGTCTCCGCTGCTGCGATGCTAATGATGGCATCACTCCCTGTGTCAGCTGTGGAACCAGAGACGTGTTTCTCCAGACAACACCAGAACGCTATTGTCAATTTCAGACTGGCATTAACCAGAGCGGTGACGGCCAATGACGCTCGGGTGGTGCGGTCCGAGAGGGACTGTGTCCTCGCATGCTGCTCAGAGGAGATTAAACCAGGTGACTCTCACTGCCAGGGCCACTGTCATTGTAGATCAAGTACGACCTCCTGACCTGACTTTAGGGAGCAAGACAAGGCCTAAAAGTATACGACTGCTCCTTTCTGTATCAGAATTACTGAAGCTTTCTAGAATTAATAAAGATACAGTGCGCCTTTATTTGTGTACGTCTGACAACACCGGCCTCACTCACATGTAAAGCAAGGAGCAGGTGTTTGAAAACAATAACTGCAGCGGTCACACAATTAACATTTTACTAAAACACTCAGCTATAATAAGGAAGTGACAAGTTCACAAATGAGGAGCAGAAACACGGGGGTAGTTTCTTTAGTGTCACCTCTGAGCTTGTGCACAAATGTTATATCATCCTTTAAGTATATGATGCATAAAAGTGCCAGTATAGTCTCACATAGGCACAGCGATAAACATGAACAGCTTCAGACATCCCAGCCGCAGACGAGGAGCTGTGTTCCAGGACCAAGCTGAGACACTGAAGTGGGTCACACTGCTGTGTTGTGGTGTGAGAGCTCACATCTAAGGACATCACATGGAGCTCGCCTGGTAACATTCAGTCACTTTATAAAGTTAGACAGGTGCCTCGCTACAAAAGGAATCAAAGATCAGACAGAGTAAACCCACCTTGCCAGGTAGGAAGCACTGCCCTGACATAGCGTAACAAAGTATTGGAAAGAACATGCTATACCTTCAGGGTTTTCACCCCCCCTTTGTAATCATTCACATTTGTCTGGGTGGTTAACACATCTTCCTGTGATGTGACAAACTCAGAACGCATTTATTTCTACTTTAACCCGACTTTAAATGTACCTATCATTAAACACCCTCAGCTAAGAGTTAATTTCTTTGCAATAATGAAGTTTACATGCTGGTGTGTTTCTGCAGGTGCCAAGTGCAACATGGCTGTGTTCAATGCCAACAAGCACGCCGGTGACGACAACTGCTTCCTGTTCCACTGTCAGACGGAGCAGGACTGTCCTCTAATGAAGGCTCAGGAGGGCATCAACACCTACGACATCTACAAAGGTAACCGCATATGCTTTTCATCAAAACCTGCAAAGTCTTCATATTAGGTCCTGTTGTAAAGAGTCACCTGACCCCAGTGCACAGGCAGCTTTATTACATTTGGAAGTGATTGGTACTGTCGGTTCTTACACCGTCAAAGACTGAATATTTTCCTTTATGAATCAGATGAGTTTGTATAATATAAAAGGGGTCGTGTGCAGTCCAGCACCATCTCTGCAGCTCTACAGAGGTTTTTAGCCTCATTTAGATTCTAGTTTTGGTTTTGCGACGCATTTCAAGCAGCAGGCAGCTGTCTCAATCAAACAAGCTCTGAGAAAGCCGCTGTGAGTGTTGTCAGGTTCAGTGGGTTAATTTTTATTGAACTGGGTGGATAGAAATGGTTTTGGGTGGGTTTTAATTATATTTCTTGCCTTTTGAGTGTTTTTCCGCCAACAAAAACTGAGGTAGTTTAACACAGTTGCACAGTTTCTAGACTCTGGTTAGGCATTTTTCTCAGTCCAATCTGGCGACATTTGCTGCTCCCAGACCACATCAGAGAGTAGCTGGGTAACATACTGCAGTATTTAGCAGCTCCAGAGCCAGTGGTTTCCCTCAGGAGGTGGTGGAGGCCAAACCCAGAGTTAGCAGAGAGGGACCACTGGGCTGAGGCTCATCAGAGGGACACAGACACCACATCAAGGAGCATGTTGCTCTGGACCTGCTGACATGGACATAAGAAACTGTTCACTGACAACTACTCCGTGAGCTCATGATAAGCCAGGGGTGTGTATCTGTCAGTGCTCTGGGGTTCTGCTGCCATCTAGTGGCCGAGTTATGCAGCTGCTTCACTGTTTTCTCTCCTACACAGGTTTAATTCATCCAACCACGTTGAGACCTGTCACCACCACCACCACCACGCCAAGCCCAGCTACACCTACCACCACTACGCAACCGCCCACCACACCCACCACACAA
>NW_018128014.1:2435371-2469689 GCF_001952655.1 Monopterus albus | reverse complement strand
CCATCGTCATTGTCGCCTCGATGCCGGCGGTAACCCAGGCTCCCCCCACCACCACAACAGCTCCTGCTACAACCACCATCATGATGAAAAAGCCAATCAAAGTCACCAAAAAGCAAAATAAAATGGCCAAAAAAGGAAAGCCTCATCCTGTCAGCAGCAGCACCACCACCTGGCTGACTCTGAGCTCCTCCACATCACTTCCTGTGGTAACGGCGGGCAAAGAGGCAGAACATAGAACAACTGACAAACCACAGCCCAACGGAGGAACTACCATTACCACTACTACAACTACTCCTCCTCCACCTACTACACCCACTACTACCCCCTCTACTACTACTGCTCTTCATCCCACTACTACACCTACCACCACCACTACTATACCTACCACCACCACTACTATACCTACCACCACCACTACTATACCTACCACCACCACTACTATACCTACCACCACCACTACTATACCTACCACCACCACTACTATACCTACCACCACCACTACTATACCTACCACCACCACTACTATACCTACCACCACCACTACTATACCTACCACCACCACTACTATACCTACCACCACCACTACTACTACACCTACCACCACCACTACTACTCCTCTTCCTACTAGTACAGTTGCTACCACCACCGAGTTGTCCACCATGAGGACAGCTCCAGACGCGAGTCTGGTCATCGTCCCCAAGGGCGCTGTCCAGTCTGACCAGGCGGACCGAACAGGAGCGGCACAGGGCGCGGTGAAGAGTGGCGTGGTGGCGTTCACGGTGTTGGGGCTTGCTGTGCTCACATTGGCCCTAGCCATCGGTGGCCGTAAGGCAATGGAGTCCTTCGACAGACGGCATTACACAAGACTGGAGCTCAATGACCTGCACTATGAGGTGTGAGCCAGAAAAACGCCTCTCAGGTGTTTGACTCGCAAAACAGAAGCTCAGAATTAGCATGACTTTAAAGGAGTTCATTTGAGATAGTTACCATTCACCTGAGTACATTTTAATTTCCAAACAGCAATAGGCTACACGTTAACAGAATGTCCACTTCAATTTGTTAAAAAGGCGAAGTATTATCACAGAGAATACTGGATTCTGATTGGTCAAAGGGTGTGCATTAATTGGAAATGACAACACAACTCTGACCTAGTGTCCCCAGTTTCTTTATGCTTAAAGTGATTGTTTTATTGACCTGAAATACAAGTGAACAACAGGCTGGTCTTTGGTGAGTGGCCATGGTATAAAAATGATAGTGCACACAGTCCTGTGCTATTAAAACTAATGCACTAGCCTCTGATGTTGCATTATTTTTTCATAGGAGGGGGCAATGTGCATGTAATTGTCACAGTAGATTCCTCTTTAAAAGTGGAATAATTTGTTGTAGTAATGAGGAAGAAATGTCATAACACATCTTTGTATAGTAAAAGCTCCTGTAAGCATCTGACTTTATTCTCAGAATGTTCTCATGATTCTGGCTTTTTGGTTGTAATCATCTGCGTTTTGTTCCTGGCACCGATGTATTTTGCCTCGGCGTGAAGTGTGGGTCCTCTCAGCCTCCTGCAGACTGAAGAGAAGCTTCTTTTGGCCACGGACACACAGAAGAAACAGCAATATTTTTATTCCCCGAAACTCAGGGAGCCTCTGAAGTGGAGCTGAATTAGAGAGTCACTGGACCATATGAGCGGACACAGCCATTTCACCACGGGGTTCGTGTACCCTTTGTGTATATGATGTACACCTGCATGTCTTTTTACTTCCAAATGCTTCAGCCAAACGAACCTGTGATTGCCACTTAAACCACCAACTCGCTCTCTCACTGTGTTGTTTTGTATCCCGTCCACATTTTTCTTGTTTCACAGGTGGATAGGAATCGAAACCATGGATGCAATTCTTTGAAAATCGATGCACTGCCTTACCCTGTGTTTTTCAATAATATGACCTGCCTATTTTTAAACGTTTGTCTGGTTTTTACAGGTAGGACGACACTGGCCAGGCACTATTTTCCTATGATAAGTGAGTTTGTAATGGAGCCGAAGCTGTTGCTGCGTCCGTCCACCAGCAGGTGGCAGCAGCAGCTTGATGAGCCTCCTGAAGCTGCGCTCTTGTTTTCACTTCTAATGCTTTGGTTTCTACTCTAATTAATTATATTGCTGGTAAGAGTTTGGTCTTGTTTTGTGAAGTAATGCTTTTCCATACATTTGATGTTATGTTCTTGTAAGGATTAAAAAATGTGATTTTTGAACATGGTCGTTTTCTTGAGAAAGTCATTACAAACCCCAAAATGAATGTCAAGACATCATTCCCGAGTTTTGGAACTCGTAATTCTTCAGAACACCTAACCTTAATGTAAATCACTCAGAGAATCATTAACCATTTCCTGAAATGCTCAGGGTAATCTTTAAAGTCTGACCTTTTCACAAAGTTTAGACTTTTTCATCATGTTGCATGTTTCTTTGTCTAGTGCTTTGGTTTATGATCAGATTTTCTAATGTTATCATTTTGGTCCAATTAAAAAAAAAGGTTTTCATAGGTATGACTAGGTAACAAGTTTTGTAGGCTAAACGTGAACATAAATTGACTGGGACACTGACTTTAATGTTAAAGTCAGTGTAATCCAAACTGCTACTGGCAACAGGGAATCAGGAGTCAGATGGAAGTGGATGGTACGCTGTAAAAGGTGATAACATTTTGCTGAGTTGATGGTGGCTCACTCTGATTTCTGTCCTGCCGGACAGTGCTCTTACTGCCTTTCATCCATAGAGAGACAGTTTTCTCTCTTGCTTGATTTTGCTTTCCTTAATCATTTGATTTGATTTCCCTCTTTATGTCAAATCATTAGTGTTGTAGAAATTTAACATGATTTGTTCCTCTAAGTAGTTTTTAACAGGTTACTTGAAGGTTTTGTACCACCAAACCGTACAACCCTCGTCCATGGGCTGAAATGTCCCACTAAACCTGAACGCACCTGCGTTTACGTGCTTTACTTCATTACTATTGTGCAGGACTTTTACTTGTAACGGAGTACTATACACGGGCCCATTAGTCCCACGTTTACTTCAACAGCCCAGCACGTTCAGTGCAGCACTTTTACTTGTACCAGAATATAATAGCAGAGGTGTGTTAGCACATTTATTTCAGCGAGGTGTGCGAATACTTCCTCCAGCACTACAACATGCTCACCGGGCGGACTGGACGCGCTGCTGTGATAAAATAGTCCCGCAAGAATGCGAGGATGAATTTCGGCTCCGTGACATTTTCCTTTCCAGGACCCGGGCTGTATTTTCTTAGTTTAGCAGCAGTTAACCGTGCGGGCAGCGGGGCGTTTTCTATATGGTAACTTTATCTTTGGCTGGAGAGCATGAAATCAGAACAACAATAGAAAGCGGTGGGGGTGGAAGCGGGGGGAGTAGCTTCCTCACAGTGGAAGGAGACGACGGTTTTCCTGCAGGACAGTGTGAGAGTTGGTCCGACGCCGTTAGCGAGCAACCAGTAAGCCAGGATGGAAGTCGGGATCGTTTAACGCACATTCTTTCTGAATTATAACCGGAGTTTGAGGTTTAAACTCGCTATTTTTGTCCGAGGGGGCGGCCGCAGCGATGGGAAGCCGGCGCTGAGGAGAAAGCGGCGGCAGGGCCACGAAACGGGAGAAAGATGGGTGTCTTGCTGCGGTGCCTGTTGTTGTGTAGTTTTTGTCTCCTCGTACGAGGTGAGTTTCTGTTCAGATCAGCCTTTTATCTTCGTGTTCCCTCTGTATCTGCTCTGTGGCTGTATAAAAGTGTTGTAAACAGTCGGGAAAAGCAGCTTTAGCGGGGGATATTTGGAGCTGTGTCTAGACCAGGGCCCGCAATCCTGGGATTGCAGATAGCATTAGCCAGCCAGCTATGCGTGCTTATCCGCCTGTTTGCTGTTGGATCACGGGAGAGTAAAACCACAAACAGCCCGTGTTAGCTGGAAAAATACCCCCTAGAGTCCTCACAGCCAAGATATCTTTCATTGAGTCTGTGTTTTCAGAGTGGATGTGTTATTTTAAGCAGCTCCGCAGCGTTTGTTCCTCTGCTAACTCTGGATTTTGTCACCCAAACAGATTGGGTCAGATGAAACCTTAGACCCAGGGAGAGCAGCAGTTAGCACAACAAATGCTATGTAATCCAGTCATTTGGCTAGTTAGCCGCCTGCTAACGGTGTCTGACCACAGAAAGCTCCTACAACACCAGATATTTATCTCGGTGCTCATTCCTAGTGTTTACATTACATTTGCTTGTAGATATGTCCTGGTAGAATGGCTTGTTGTGTTTTGCTAAGCTGCAGTTGCCCGAGGTTGAAGGTTTCAGATACTGTACCTGAGATGATTTAGACAAGTTTATTTGACAAAAATAGGCTAAAGGTAAATTCGGGAGTGCAAGACCTAACATGCAGTTAAGTTTAGGGTAAAACACAATAACACTAGAAACCTATTTCACTGTAGTCCGTGTTCAGATGACAGAGCTCAAAATCAAGTGGAATATGTCCAAACATATCAAACCATACATAAACACACTTCTCCCATATTTTCCTGTAATCTAAGGAGAGAACTGATGTAGCAGGAAATCCTCAGGAGCTAATGTGATATCAACTTGACTTACAGTTCTGCTGCCATGCTTCTATTTCATTCCTTTATTTCTGCAGCTACTAGTTGTTTTTATTGTGGATTAATCTTTCCAAGGCCAAGATGATCCCATGTGTCAGAAACCTAAAAATATTCAGTTTATAAACACACAAAACAAAGAACCAGAAAACCCTTCGTGTCAGAGTGAAAACAGCATTTTTTTTGACATTCGTGCTTGAAAAAAATGTCGTAAATGATTAATTGATTCTCAAAATAGTTGCTCACGCTGAATTGTGTGATTAATTGTCAAATTGTATGATTAATAGTCGAATTGTGGCAGCTCAAAATGCAGGACTGAGCACACAGAGCTGACTTACCAATCAAATCTGGGTTAAAGCCAGAAACTTGTTTCTGTTTTGTCTTTGGCAAGATATGGTCAAAACATACAAATATAAACAAATTATTAAATAAGATGTGGCTGCAGCTAACATTTATCTTCATTATTGATTCACCTGCTGATTATTTTCTAGATTAATCAGTTTTGTCTGTAATATTTAAGACCGTAACAACAAATGTTTATTTCCAATGTGTTTATGGTTCAGAGCTTAAATGAATCACCTGATCAACAATTTCAGCAGAAGCTTGATGGCAGTGAGCACATTAAATACACTGACAACAAAGAAACAAACCCATTGTCTGTGGCAGCAGCAGAGCTGAACGAAGCCTGACCAGTAATTTTACTCCTCCCAAGCAAAACCAATGGACAACCAACCAGCCTGTTGACCTACTTCCTACTTGCGAACAATCTGCCCATGTATGAGCCAAGAGTTTCCCACAAGGGGTTGCAGTTGCAGGCAGATGTGTTCCTGCTCTGTTTAGCTAGCGAGCTATGGCAGAGAAGGTACCCCAGCAGCTTTGGTTCACTGTTGTTACAGGCCAGGCCTTCCCGTTTAAGACATATAAGACCATTGTCCACTGCCTGGTACCAGATCCACTCGATTTTTTTTGTGTGTTTCACTGTATCAGTCAGGTGTTGGGGGTAGTGCCCGTTACCAAAACTATGACCAGGTATCACCTCCATCGAGGTTCCAAGTGAGCAGAGGTGATACCAAACGGTGACATGTAAACACTGCAGACTAGCGGCTGGTCAGAGAAATCGCATCAGTATGCGAGACATCCTGCAACAAAGAAAGCTCAGTTTTTAATGTAACGTCATTTAGCACTAACCGCTGCTTTACTGTCGTTACTATACTAACTAAAAGCGGCCACATAAGGAGAATCAAGAGCAGCGTGCCACAGATGTGGGCGGGTAACACTATATTTGAGAAAGTTACAACTAAAAAGAAGTTGGATGCTGCAAGAAGTAAAACTAGAATTAACATCAACATTGCTTTTGAACAACGGCACACCTGAGAGAACAAAGGTGGCCGAACAGTGATGCCGTGGTGGCCGTGTTTCTGCTGGACAGGTAATTATTGGTTTTGTTTGGGGGGCATTAATTTTTTTCCTGACATCTGTAAGTAGTAGTCAGGCAGTGCACGTTGTGTTTTGGAGGAGAGGCTTTGAAGAGAAGTCAGAACGAAAGGGTGAGATTTCTTTCTTCTTCCAAAATCGAGTTTCCCCTTGCTGATTTTTTTCGGGATCAACAGCCTTATCTTGAATCTGCAACTATTCCGATTATTGCTTGATCATTTCAAGGAATGTTGTCTAGTTAAAGTTTCTCCAGTGTGTCTGATTTTCTGTTCTGGTGATCTTCACATGTAACACTACAGCATATCTCACTGGAGGAAGCCGTGTTTTCACGAGAAGAAGAGTCAGGGTGCAGCTGAGGATGGTGCTGTTGTTGTTGCTGTTGAAGCATTAGGTCAGTGTGGGGTGTGCCCCACTAGTGGGGAATAAAGACATGACAGGTGGGGCGCAATGAATGGAGAAAATTAGAAATTGGTCATTAATACAAGTAAATTAAAATAACATCAGTTCAGGGCCCGGGGGAAAAAAGTGGAACCATAGTGCAACAATAACGGTTTACCGTCGGCATGTTAACTGGAAACATTCACACAGAGGGCCAATAATGTATGTATTGGACATAATAACATAAATGGATGTTTGTTACATGGACCACGAAAAAAGCAAGCAATTCAGCGCAAGCAGAGAAAGAAACAACAGGCAGTAGCCTTATCAACCAAAAAACCATCTGAAAAGGAAATATGATGAAGGATTCATGGTGGGAATGGTGGGGGCAGAGGAGGGACCCATGTGTGTCTTGTGTCTTAAACCGCTGGCAGCAGACAGCATGAGACCCATCAAATTAAAACATTTAGAGACAACACACCCCTGTAACGTTAATAAGCCACTCGACGTCTTTGAAAGAAAGCTGGCAGAAAACCGGCAGCAGGAAAACTGCACGATAAAATCTGCATCAGTGAACAGCAAAGCACAAATGGCTTCCTTCAAAGTTGCATACAGAATTGTCCAGTGCAAAAAATCGCACACAATTGCTGAGCAGCTCATTCTCCCTGCTGCTGTAGACATGGTGTCGATTATGCTGGATAAGAAAAGTGCAGCAAAATTGAAAACTATCCCTCTGTCAAACGATACAATTGCACTTATATTTTATCAGTTTTGAACTTGGTGTTATTTGATATTTCAATACATTTGAAATGTAAAAATTGGCCGATTTCATTTTTTGACAAGTGGGGCTTGAGAATTCGCCCACCCTCTTAAGAGGGGAATGACAAAAAATGTTTGAGAACCACTGCATTAGATCTTTAATATGCTGCCATGTTCAGGTGTTTTATTCAGTTCACTGTGATAGAAAACCAGTGAATGCAGGAGCTCTCACATTTAAGAAGAGGACAGGTGTGTTTGGTGTGAAAACACAACCTGAACGTGTGTGTGACCGACTGTTACTCTCCAGGAACTAGAAGCTTCTGATATTCCAACCATCATTTTCATTACTGTTAAATGTGTTTCTGAGTGCAGTGAAAACAGGCCGGCAGTGGGAGCTGAGGCTCGCCGTGACTCCTTCTCTGATCTCATGTCGTTGTGTAGCTCTGGATGTGTTAAACTGTGGGTTAGGCCAAGAGCCAAGATCCAGCAGAGAGTCCCCGGCTGATCCTCGCTTCCCCAGCCCCACATCACACACACACACACGATTCCAGGCTGACCATATGCTGTACTCTTTTCTTAAAGCTGATTCAGGGTGGTTCAGCACTGTGGAATTCCTGAGCAGATATCAGACAGCATCACATGTCAACACCAGGAAGCCACAGATTATCACTTAATGATACTTATCTGCTGGTGAAAGAGCCCAGGGGTCTCCTGAAGCAACAGATGGGACTTGCAGTACTCACAGAAACCAAGGTGCTAGTGGAGTCCAAGAAGCTATGGAAGCTTGGGAAGGGAAGGCAGGACTTGGTCCAGGCTGGGAGTGTGTCAGTTATCTGGGTAACATGCTGCTCAGCCTCTGTAGGAAAGGATAAGCCAGGGAAAGGAGGCTCCGACGGATTGTCGAACCTCAGATCCAGGAGGAGCAACGTGGACTTTGTCCTGGTTCTGGCCCAGTGGAGCAGCTCTTTGAGGAGTTTGGACATCTGTAGGGAGCTTGAAGTAGAGCCGCTGCATCTAAAGGAGCCAGAAGAGGTGGTTTGGACATCTGATCGGTCAGAAAACATTGCTGGGGAGGGGGGTGGATGGGTTGGACCCCCAGTAGGACTGAGAAAGGTCCAGTCTTTATGTTCATGTTTTTGTTTTTTCTGTTTGGAAGTCTGTTTTCATCCAGTAAACTCAACCAGGGCACCAACTAAGCAAAATCAATCCTAAACAAATGGAATAAATATTGTTTGAAGGCCACGATATGCTAACCCCTGGACATAGGAATAAAGCTTAACCTCTCACACTAAGGTGGCGTATTTGAAACATATTAAAGCTCCAAACACTGCTTGGGGTTTTATGACGGAGGTATTCACTCAGTAGTTGACTACCATGACCCTGCAAACAGAGTTCCCGGCAGACCTCCCTCTTACATGTTATTAATTCAGGACAAGACCTCAAATCCTCCCAACTAATAACAACCTGCAGTTATAGGCAGCTACCTCCTTATACCTTCAGTTGTTATTTCTAATGAGAAACCTTTAGGAACCAGTATACTCTGGCTCTTTGAGCAAGTGTTACATTTTGTCTGAAAAACCCATAAAAGCTGTGACACTGGCCACTTAAGGCCTTATTTCCTTTGCACAGTATTTAGTTGACATAAGTTGTTCTCTAAGATGGGACATTTGAGTTATAATGTAAAGAGTAAATAATTAACTATTTTATTTAAAATATCTGTCTATTTTAAATAACTGTCTAAAAATTATATCAGTAATTTAATGTTAATGATCAGTCATCACTGATTTTCTTTTCAGGAATTGGCTACATTCAAACTACTAGTATTATAGTCTGAGTTACCAATTATACACAGCTTTAAACACTCAAAAGTGTATACCCATACTAAAATCATGAGAATAATAGTAATATAGTATTAACTGACTCAATAAAAAGAGAAAGTTGAACCTTTTTAGAATTTTATATTGATTTTAAAAGAGTAACAGCACAGCAGTAAGCAATAACGCAAAATGTTAAAATCATAAACAGTCATTTTGATTGGCTTACAATCTAAATGCGTCAACAACTTCTGTTTCTAAATCTCAATCTAAACTATCAAACTGATTAAAATCATCACACTTGGCCTGCTTGTCTGCAATACGGGTCTTCTGGAACGCAGAAAAACAACCGAACAGAGCCTCCGGCAACAACTGTGAAGGGCTCTCCTGTTCCTCTTTTTGCCAGGGTTTTTGTGACATAGGGTTAGCCCTTCCATCCAACCAGATGCCACATTTTCCAGTCTTGACCTTATTTTGGCATGCAAAGTCTTGTTTCTCAGAACTATTGCATATCTTTTACTGTCAAGGCTCAGTCCACTGGCCTTTAACTGGTCTCCACCCTACTGTGATTCAGCATAATCTACTTATCTTTTCTCGAAAAAAAAGAAATAAATTCTAATGGCAAAAAAAAAACAAGAATCTCACATCATCACATTTAACTAAACCATCAGAATTGCACACTGTTGCACAAACTATCAATGCATTAAAATAAAAACATTGACTAAACATTGATTAGACATTGATTAAACATTATCAATCAAATCTTTACCATCATTTTTACTTTTCAATAAACTTTCTCTTTTTATTTTTTCTTTGACACACGCACACTACCCGCAGTTCCTCTTTGTAGGGATGTGTGCACTATTGCCCTTTTTCTGGCTCAGCATCATTCACTTTTTTAATATAGATTCTCTCTGAATGTAAAATCACTTTTCATTACTTTTTTCCATACCAACATTTCTTATTTTAGCCTTACATATCTAAATACACTTATTGAAACAAACTACACGAGTCATCTTACGATTACCCTTACTTACTAAATAACTTTCTACTCTATGCATTTCAGTTTCAGCTTCATCATTCTCTCTCTTCCAACTTTGCTTGCTGTTTCCCCTTGGCACCTCGAAATCGGGTTTTGCGTACCACTCGTCCACTACCACATATTCCACATCTTCATCCATCTCTTCATCATTACCATTCATTCCTTCTTCATCCTCCAAGTCTGCCATTCTATTTGCCATTGGTTGCGGTGTAATGGGAGAGTACAAGTTGACTCATCCATATACTCTTCTTCCTGCTCTGGGACTGTTCCTGTCACCAGTGTGCTTTCCTTTGAGAGTAACACTTCACCATCTTATTCTGGCTTGTTGTCTCTTTGGTCTCTTCCTCCTTGAATAGTGGACATTCAAGTAGTTCTTGTAAATATTCTTGTTGTTCTGGTGGGACTTCTAATTGTAAAGAAGACAGTCTGTTTGATGGTGCACTGCAGCTCCACCTGATAGGTCATTTCCAGATCATCAAAGGTCAGTGCTGCCTCAGTGGTCTGTGTTTCCTGGTTCTCTCCGGGACCCGTTTTTACAGCTTCGCTGACAATATATAAGGGGTTAGATATTAGGGCTGTACCCAACTTAGCATTTTGTCAGTCGGCTCTTCAGTGTGACTAGTCAACAATTTGTTCTTTTTCTCTCTTAATTTTTTTTAATTACATATATAGTCCAGAAAGTCAGAAAATGAACTGGTATGAATTTCAGTAATGTCACCCACAATAACAACAATGTTTAAATGCAAAAGAGTGACAGGATCATGTTTCTGAGCATTTAAAAATCAATAAAAGACAGCTGCATATGATGCAATAGTTAAATTGCGACCCCTTTAAATCGACGTATCCAACGTTGGGCTGCCGTATGGAGTTGTCGGAATAACGAGACAGGCAGCACACTTAGATTTCTGTTGAAACAATGCGCTTATATGCAGTTTTTTTCTTCTAAGATGTGGTTATAGCTGAGTTTACCAACAGGTTTAAGCTTCTTCTGTCATAAAACCACAGTGAATGTTGTTACCGTGCATTTGATGTGCGCCAGCTTGCGCTGCAAACAGTTTCTCTTATTTACAATTCCTCAATGAAATGTTTTCCCCCTGCATTTTGTTAGTTTCCTAGTCCCATTTTGATGGCTGTGCGTTGCACTGTAACGGAGATGGGTAAACAAAACCAGCCACCTTGTTGGAGGGTATGCGTGTGTGTAGAGCAGTCGCCGGCGATTGGTTAAATGTCGGCATCTTCACACCTCAAGCATTAGCATTACAAGCACGTGTAAACACACAGCTGACTGTGTGTGTGTGGGGGGGGGGAGCAGCCCCTCCCTCCTAAAAACAAACCACAACAGAGAAAACACAGTGGAAAAAGAAAGCAAGGCGGTCGGCGTCAACCCCGGAGGCTATGCTCAGTGATGGTTAAGTACTGGGTTTATGGCTCATTAGGGTTTGGTAGTGGAAACACAGCTATAAAATTATATTAATTTATACAAATTTCATCTTTATGTGGCTTGTACCTTAATGTATGGACAGTGTCACCACTGAAGTGCATATTCCCCCAACCACAGGGGGAAGTACTGAGCAAACGGCTGCTTGGCACCAAAATGAGGAGAAGACGACGACAAACTATGGCTAGGGCTGAATAAAATACATTAAAATATAAACAAAGACTTTACTAGAAGAGTCTCAGCCGACTGACTAATAGCTCGGCTATTCGACTGTTTGGGGGCAGCCACATTATAAATGATAGAGACTCTTGCAGGAAGATTCTTGGCCTGTTTTCCATCTCCACAGCTTAAATGGTGTATTTTGGTTGTTTTTCACTGTATCACACATTGTTTTCATCTCTTCCAGCTGTGCCGTTACTGCTGTATGCAAACCGGCGTGACCTTCGGCTCGTGGATGCGGCACATGAAAAGGCCAACGCCACGGTGGTGGTGGGAGGGCTGGAAGACGCTGCTGCCGTGGACTATGTCTATTCTCAGGGCCTCATCTACTGGAGCGATGTGAGCGAGGAGGCCATCAAACGCACAGTGTTCAACCAGTCGGGAGCCAGCGCAGTCCAGACAGTGTTGCCGGGTCTGGCCTCTCCAGACGGTCTGGCCTGTGATTGGTTAGGGAGTAAACTTTACTGGACGGACTCAGAAACAAATCGGATTGAGGTGGCGGAGCTGGACGGGTCTTTAAGGAAAGTTTTATTCTGGCAGGAGCTGGACCAGCCAAGGGCCATTGCTCTGGATCCAGAACGAGGGTGAGTCTGACTTTCAGCAGTTAATGTTTTCACTTCAAACTCTTGTATTATCACTGTGGAGGAAAGCTCAGTGACTGTTTGGGGTTAAAAAAAAAAAAAAACGTCTCCGCTGGTCAGATCTGTGTGAACACTGGGCAGCGTTTCACTCTGTGTTGCACCTGAATGCACCTCGAGGCTTTGGCTCCTGAACAACAGGAGGAGGGCGTGTTTGTACTGCTTTGTTTGGAACTGGTCCTCGGTCAGATTGGGTTGCAGGGTTGCTGAGCTGCTCCTCCAGCAGGCTGCCGTCAATCAGATTTCCCTGGAAATGGAACACCAGTGGCACTGTTGAGAACTTTTTCCTGTGTTGTGAAGACGAGGAGCTCAGCACTGTCTTGTACATATCAACTAGAGAGGGCATCTGCAGCAGGAGTTTCAGTTGATAGACGTGTAGTTGTTCCTAATAAACTGAGTGTAGACTGCTGCACCCCTCCTGTGTTGTGCCTGTAAGCTCATGCAGCACACTGGCTTCATGTGTCTTTTCAGTTTGGCTGCTTGTGTTTTTCTCAGGAGTCCAACGGAGAGTAGCTGCTGTTTATTTCAGGCTCTGCTCCACCTGCTGAGACTGTCACACTGCACTCGGAGTGTACCACACACTCTCCTCTTCCCGTCCTTCATTATCGTGTTTTCAGCGTTGGATTAGGATGTAAATCCATTAGGACTCACATAAAAGAGGCCTGTAATGTATTCATTAGTTTTATTTAAATGTGAGGCTGTCGCTCTCCCTCTCCCGTCTTTCTTCCTTTCCTCTCCTGGGCCTCTATTCATGGAGACTCTTCCTTCTCAGTGTTTGATCCCCCACAGTGTTGGAGATAAAAGTCACACTGAGCCACTCCCTGGAACTGGAGCCTGATCTTAGTTCGTTCAGAATTGTACTCTTGTTTATGTCGGATGAGGTTTGGAGTCAGAACACTGGGACCAACATCTGGAGTGTAGCACGGGTTTTGACTTTGGCCTCACAGCGCCGACTGAGTGTTGGCCATTATTAGCTGAATACAACATAAAGTTGTGAGCCTACATGTGATCAGTGCAATCACAGTATGTGTTGATGAAACACATCCAGTGATATCACACACCACTGAAGGCTTCAGCCTGATCAGTAGTGAACATGTAAGTTTTACATAAATATCCACGTACGATTTAACAGACCCGTTAACATCAGAAAGAGCGATCACCTTGGCTTAGTTGTTGTCTTTTGTGTTTGAAGCCTGTTTACCAGTGTGCTTTCACACCTTGTTTAGTGGGGCCAGTAGGTTCTGTTGCACTTGTCCTTTTGGGTCAGTGTGTTTGTGCCGGTGTGAAGGCTCAGCATGACTCAGCCGCTGGACGGAGCCATGTGAGATGGAGCCTCTTGTGCTGCTTTAGCATCCACCAGACAAACTACTCAGGGTTGACAGGGTTCAGGTTTGATAAATAGACTTGTAATTGGATTCTGGTGAGCACTTTCAGAGAACATTCCTGAACCCGTGGTTCAGTAAAGTGCATTCTCGCCACTGATGATGCTGGATGACATCAGTGAGTTACCTGTCAGTCCAGGTGACTGCATATTCATTCCAGACAGACCAGCACTCAAAGACAACAGTGGATCTTTGTGTTGTTTTTCCTGTAGTCTGAGCTACAGGTGTGAACGTGACCTGCATTGAGACTAAGGTGTCTGTTGTGATGAAGGCTACATGTTGGCAGGATGAATGCAGTGTGGAACAAAGCTGGGATTGCACACTTGTACAAACAACTACCCCAGCCCTGATTTCATCAGTCACACCCCCTGCTGCGTGTGTGTGTCTTCTTGGTCGTTAGCATGACTGCAACACAAACTGAGGCTCCTCCAGTGATGCATGAAATGTGTTGCATACTGTCCTGTTTTCAGTTTTTTTTTCTTGGTTGCGTGCGTTTCACAAAGGCTCATTGTTGCTGCAGCAGCTGTTTTATTTTTCCAACAGTGGCTGAGCCAGAGGAAGGTGCTGCAGCAGCAACATGCCAACTGCACAGCTTCATGTTCTGATGTTCACACAGAGGAGAGGGTGAGGACTATTTTAGGCAGTTTGCTCAGTAAGAACTCCTGTCTTATTCTCCTTACTTCAGGGTTAATTAACACAAAATTAATCTGTCATTCTGCAAGAAAATGCGGAACATTTGCGGCTTCTCAAATGAGAAGATCTGGTGCTTTTGTGTGTCATGTGGTCATAAACGTACCTCTTTGGATTGTGGACTGTTGGCAAAGAAAAACAAGCAGTTTGAATGACTCTCCGTAGGCTGTAGGAGATTAGCAGTTCCAGACCTTAACTATTGTTAAGGACAATAAAGCTGCAGCCCTATTAAAACGTGTAGCAGCTAATGGACTGGACTGACTGTGTAACTGGAAAAGTGGAGGAACAAAAAAGAAGTAGAGTAAGTTTTGTTTTGAAATGTTTTAAATGGATGGATACTTATAACACAACAAAAGTAAAAACCAGGACATACCAAGACAAAAAGCAAAACCAAGGCTCAGCCTGTTAATGAGCACAAGTCTTTAATCTGAGTAAATGTTATGAAGCTGTTAAAGAGGAACACGTACTGTGAGGACGTCAGGCCTGTCCAGGATTAGTTGCTCCGCATATTGTCCGGCTGCAGCCAGGTTCAGTCTGTAGCAGTGCAGCAGAGAATCTGGTTCTCCAAATCCACGGTGGAACGCACAGCTGGACTTGGTTCAACTGGGGTGATTAACGCATCAAGTACCAAACACAATGCAGCTCTTGTGGTGACGGGCTGCGTTGGGTGCATGCTATTTCCCTGGCTGGCCACATTGTTGAGACTGAAAAAATCACCTGAATGTTTGGAGTGCTGCAGCATGTCCATCTGCTCTGTGAACACTTGCAGGAGCAGTTTCAGAGATGTGACTATCAGGTTAGTTTTCCTGTGTGAGTTTGTGATGTGCACGGTGAAAAGGCTTCCAGCTCATCTGGTAGTTGCACTTGCTTTGTTTGCGGTGAAACCCAACCAGCTGCTGCGTTTAAAGGCTGTTGTTGCTCCTGGGCAGGCTATCAGTTGGAGCCTTTGTCTTGGACTCAATGGGATTACGTGGAGCGTCCCAGCAGCTCTGTTAGTGGGTCACTCTTTCATCTGGAACATGGCACATGGTGAGACTGGGTACTTACACAGTTGACTCCTAATACTCACCCACTTAAAAGTGATGTCTCCCAGTCTTGCCACTTCATAAACATGTCTGCTCCAGTCACCTAGCGTTTGACAGTATGGGGGTGCTGTTTGTAAAAGTTGAGCTCATTGGTTGAATCATCAGCTGAAAATATGAACATCTGTGTCAGCAAACATCTGGTTCTATGATAAAACATCAAGCTTCATTTAGAAGGCCCTGCTACCTAAGTTGCACACACATTTAACATAACCAGACACCAGGTCACAGGAGAGACCGGCTGTAAAAGTTCCTCACAGCATCTTGGAACTGGGACAGACTGGTTCCCAACAACCCCTACTGGAGTGAGCTGCATCACAGTATGCAAACTTGTTCTCAGGTCCTGCAGAGCAGATCTGGTCATAATGAGGTATCCTGCTTAAATAAACCCGAACTAGTCAGGAAGTACAAGTAAACAATTCGGAGAGATGAGGATCAAACTCCAGGGGCAGTTTTTGGTGACCAGATGAAGACAAGTTGGTCAAAGCATAAGGTCGGTGTCATGTGTATGAACCCAGACCCTGGTGTAGCTCGGTGGGCTGTGTTTGGTAGCTGCTGGAAAACATTGGAGGTCTATGGCACAGACCGGTAAGATAAACCAGGGTGTGGACTGACACATCGCTGTGAGTAGACTGCATTCATTATTGCTGTTAGATTAGATCAGATTAGATTCAACTTTATTGTCATTACCTATGCACAAGTAAAAGGCAACGAAATACAGTTTAGCATCTAACCAGAAGTGCAATAACAGCACTTCTGGTTAGATGCTAAACTGTATTTAGTCTCTGGATGGGATTTGTGCAGAATAACACAAACATGAAAAACCACCAGCAGCATCCTTTCAAACTCCGGTACTGATGTGAGATTTGCAGCTCTGATGATGTAAGCCTGTACTGGATCCATTTCTGCTCTGGGGCTGGTTTTCACCTCTGTAGATGATCCAGTTTTCATCAGCCCCGTGGTCTTCATCTTGCTGTGGTTTCAGCTCTGTTTGTATTTGAAGCCCCTCGTGAAAAGTGCGGCCCCATCGGAGCTAGGACTGAGGGGGAGGGGAGGATGGAGGCTGCTGGTGGGAGGAGGACAGAGTGGCTGTCCAGCTGTGATGGTAATTAAGGCAAACAAAGAGGAGGATTAGCTGCACAGTGGCAACCCCCACCCTCCTACAAACACCCCCACAGCTGATTATTGCCCTGATGTGCGGGAGAACAGTTCGTAGTAAAGTTACTGTGAACATGTAGCTGGGGTTGGTTTGTTAATATAACGTGACTGAGCTGTGTGAGCTTCATCTGGAAGTTTGGCTTTGCTTTCCTTCTACACAGCAGAAGACGGACATGATCATCTGTCACTAAGTACCTCTGAAGATTTGGATCAGTACTGTGAATGCTGCAGCCTTTTAGAAGCTAAAGTGTATAAACCGATACTGTCAGACACCAATAGGTCTCAGTGGTGACTAAGGGTAGAGCCGCACCAAGTCGACATGAAGGACCCAGCAGTGACAAAGGCCAACCTTGTGTGTGTTGCTTCAGCTTTGTCTGGGGCAGTCGGGTTGAAAAAGTGACACTTGAACACAGCACACAGAGGACAGCCAATGGCCAACTAGCACATGCATTCTGCGCCTGCATGACAGAGATAACTCCCTCTACCAGCAGGTGGCAGTGTCTGTGTTCTCCATTCAGAAAGGGAAAGAAGCAGAGCTAGACTGCGAAAGTATAAGCTATAAACAAAGCAGCTTTCGTTCAACACAGCTGCTGTTTATAGCTGCTTCTAATTGATAGTACATCTGGTAAGAAGCTGCAAATGATGATGCTGTTCTCTGCACTTGGTCTTTTGGTTGTGGAAGAAAAAAGGAGGTCGTGGAGGCTAAAAACAAGGCGAAACTGCATTAAATGGGTGAGACCATGGACACTACAGCGATGGGCTGAAGGGGCTTCCCTGAACTCTTCTCTTCTCGTGCATTGATTCGCTAAGATGGACAGCAAATCAGTGGTCTCTCTCTCACCTTTGAGGCCCGAAAAGCCACTGACTAGTGCCAACAGTGCACGACACACTGGGAGGAAGAGCCCCAACAGACGGTGACCGACCATCGGCTTGGTGTTTATCTGCCCTACATCTTCGTCCATGACTAATAAAAGTTTGAATAGGCAAGTGCTGTTAAACTTTGTTCTGGCATTGCTGCTGAAGAAACGGACGAATCTTCATGTTTCACAGAATATTTAGTTACATTAGCTTTTTTTTTCTTTCTTTCTTTTACAAACCGATTAATCACCTGATTATTGCAGGAGAAGTTCCCAGGCAGGACAGGAGGAGCAGTGCAGTGTCTACGGAGTTACTGTAAACTAATTATTTGTGTTGTTGTTGTGTGTCCTGGCCTCTGACTGATGAACAAGCTGCTGCTGGAGTGGGTTCATGTCTGTGCAGAACAATGGCAAAACGCCTTGTTAATAAAATTGTCAGTCTAAGAAAATTAATATCCAGTTTATAACATGAAAAAATGAACTTTTCGTTTTTATTTTCATGATATCTTGTTTTGGTTTTTAGTAACTGGAGTATTTTTTAATAAACAAATCTTTGAAGTGATAACAGGACAAATGTGTCCACACAAAAGCAGTTAAAATGAAACTAATCAGAAACGGAAAAACACTAATAAAGTGCAGCACAAATCAGACACAAACTTTGTTTTCTTTTTAATATATGAACATTTCCTTGATACTTATCAACCCAGTGATCAGAGATTAAAACAGGACGTGTCTGTCCTTCATGTGAACCTGTCCAGATGGTGCAGACCGCTTCTTACCCTGCTAGTACAGCCAATCCACCTGTTGTCTGGGCATCCCTGCCTTGTCTTGCCAGTAAATCCAGTGATGTAAACAGGTGCTCCAGTCTCTACACTCCTCCATCCAGAGCCTGTTTCCTATGTCTAGATGGAGTAAACACGGGCGGCAGCTCCTTGGCCTGCGTCTGCTCTCTTGTCGGTTGCCTAGCAACAGCAGCATCAGTAAGCATACACCATCCACTTGATACTCGACGCCCTCTGTCTGTCTGATTCCACATCCGTCACCCTGGTTCATTCAGAGATGCTGATCCTCTGCGGGGTTCAGGCTCAGCTTGATGTTTAACTTGCACTGAAATGGCTCCTATGTGTTTGCTTTTGCTGCTGCTGTTTCTTCTGCCTGAATGCAAACTGTGTTGATGCCTGTTCGACTCTTGATCGTGTGTTCGCACGCAGGCGGCACACTTTTTTTTTTTTTTTTTTAAAGACTTCATTAGAGTGATTTTAATATTTCACTCACCAGTATGTGTTCTGTAAATCTGCAACCAAGCACATCTTTACAAGCTCGCAGAGTTCAAACCCACGGAACTCCATCTCATTTTCTAGTTAGTGGAAAACACTGGAGTGGCTGATTCATGCATCACATTTCTACTTGATTAATAACTCTTACCTAAATTATTAATCGGTGAACTAAGATTTTGTTGAACACATTTTTGTCATTGACTTCTCAATCAGATTGTTTTCAACTCAATTAGCGTTTCAGCATGATTAGTGAGTGTGTATTTGTATGAAATATGGAGAGTTGCAGTGTTTTCAGGCTTTTCTTCTTGCCGTCTTAATGTTTTTAGCGGACTAGTCCCTGCTCTGACACATGACAGACCGCGAGTGTTTCTCTCTGGTCTCCCTCAGGTACATGTACTGGACAGACTGGGGGGAGATCCCAAAGATCGAGCGGGCAGGGATGGACGGGACAAATCGCTCCATGATCATCGATAAAGACATCTACTGGCCCAATGGGCTGACTCTGGACTACAGCCTACAGAAACTGTACTGGGCTGACGCCAAGCACAACTTCATCCACCGCTCCAACCTGGATGGGTCCTCCAGGTACAGACAGCTGCACCTGCATGTTGACAGGCCAGACACCTGAGATATTCCTAGAATGAGTAAAATGACTGTTTGTTTTTATCTTAACAGACCGAAAGACCAAACAAGATTTTGCAGTTATGGCAATCCAAACTGAGACTAGCTCAGGAGGCTAACAGGCTCTATCCTAAGTCATTTTCAATGGAGTAAAAATTTCTGCTCTGTTCTTTTTGTTTCCACACACAGACAGTGAAGATTTCAAGCTGTGTTTGGTCCTTGTGTGGACTGCTGTACTAGAACATGGTAGCAAAATGTCATTTACCAGAATGAAAGTTTACTGTCCAGAGATTCTGCACATTCTCTGCTGAACTTATAGCTTTAAGCAGGCTTTAGCATGTAGGCTTTAAAACATTAATTTAATGAAGGACTAGTGGCCCCAGAAGGAGTTTGGTGCTTAGTTTTGGCATTTCCTTCAATACAACATTCAAAAGGAGCACAGCAGCCTGGTGTTTGCTGCGGGGAATCCCACTGAGGTTAGAAGCCTCTGACCAAGACAGCAGTGTGAACTGTAGTCCTGCAATAGAGCGGCAGCAGACATGCACCTTACAGCCAGATGAGACATCTTCACGTTTCTATGATGCGTCAGCAGTGTGTTGACGTTAATGAATCTGAGCCATGAGCTGTCAGACACCCATTAGACAGCCTCAGCTAATTTGTGTCCAGGTTACCTGTTCAGTGGGCAAGGAAATGTGCAGCTTCACACCTGTGTTGCATTGTGTGCTTTCAGGGAGGTGGTGGTTAAAGAAGGGCTGCCTCACCCCTTCGCCCTCACCCTGTATGAAGACACTCTGTTCTGGACGGACTGGAACACCCACTCCATCCACTCCTGCAGGAAACAGACGGGAGCCGAGCAGCGCGTTGTGCACTCTGACATCTTCTCCCCCATGGACATCCACGTGTTCAGCCCCAAGAGACAACCCGCCTGTGAGTTCAGACGCCCTTCGTCTGCTGCTGTTTCATCAGTGACACGCTCCTGAACAGGGGCAGTTATGTGACCAGTCTGGCTGGTGTTAGCTGAGATTTATGTCGACATCTGTGAATTCAACCGCTTTATTCATGTCAGGGTGGCAGAACATCAAAATGTAAAACCCAGGATCAGAAGCTACCTATTCAAAACAATAGTTCAGCATTTTGACAAATAACGGTCGGTGATGCTCCTGGAAGTCTTGTTGTCAGTGCTAGTACCAGTGTACCGACAGATACTGGTGGTTGGATCCACCACCATGAAATAGTCCTGTCATCTAATGCCCCAGCGCTGAAAACCAGACTGTATGGTTTTCACTCCTGTTTTAATCAAACCAGATGTTAACCAGTGCCAAGTTTGTCTGATCTAGTTAGTTTAATCTGTACACAGACAGAAACCAGACTAGCTGCTTCCCTGTTCTACTAAGCTAACCATGTTGTGTCTCCGGGTTTGGACTGAGCACAGACATTAGGTTAATTATCTCAACATCTCACTGTTTAGAAAGAAAGATGGTAAGACTGGCTCCAGAATGTTTAACTGTTCCTTTAAGAGGCTGAAATGTTACCGCCTTTTGATGAAGAATGAATTCACACAAATTCATTCACTGTTTTCAATTGGTGCTGAAACTCATGGTGTATTGGCACTAGTATCAGTCAACATTGATTGATCAGTCACTCGCCAGAAAATGAATCACCAGCCTTTCTGATAACCCGTTCATCATTTCAGCAGCATTAGATGTTTTCTTGCTTTCTGTCACATTAAGGTCAATACGTTTGGCTCTGGATCAGTGGCCAGACAAAACACAATGCTTGCATAGCTCAAAGCTTCGGTTAACGTGAGTCTTTCTGTTTCCTGTCTGCAGTGAGCAGTCCGTGCTCGCTGAAGAACGGAGGATGCTCCCACCTCTGTCTCCTCTCTCCAACAAAGCCCTACTATCAGTGTGCCTGTCCCACTGGTGTCCAGCTGCTGGAGGATGGGAAGACCTGCAGAGACGGTGAGTTCATCAGCAGCACTGTTCCTGTCTCGCCGAGGCTGTGGACTGACTGGTGCACATTTAAAACAAACTCTCACTGGGGAAGTGTCGGTAGTCTGTTACTTACAGTGGGGCAAATAAGTATTTGATACACTGCTGATTTTTCAAGTTTTCCCACTTACAGATAATGGACAGTTCTGTAATTTTCATCGTAGGTACACCTCAACTGTGAGAGACAGAATCTACAAAAAAAATTCCAGAAAAATCACATTGTTAGATTTTTAAATAATTTATTTCCATTTTATTGCATGAAATAAGTATTTGATACAATAGAAAGATAGAACTTAATATTTGGTACCGAAATGGGCCTGTGGCTGGGCAACACAGAGTTTCAGCTCCCTCCATAGATTTTCTATTGGGTTCAGGTCTGGAGACTTGCTATGCCACTCCAGGACCTTGAAATGCTTCTTACGGAGCCACTCCTTAGTTGCCCTGGCTGTGTGTTTGGGGTCATTGTCATGTTGGAAGACCCAGCCAGGACCCATCTTCAATGCTCTTACTGAGGGAAGGAGGTTTTTGTCCAAAATCTCACGATACATGGCCCCATTCATCCTCTCCTCAATATGGTGCAGTCGTCCTATCCCCTTTGCAGAAAAGCACCCCCAAAGCATGATGTTTCCACCCCCATGCTTCATGGTTGGGATGGTGTTCTTGGGATTGTAGTCATCTTTCTTCTTCCTCAAGGCACGGCGAGTGCATGCGCTGCAGGATTTTAAGCCATGACGGTGTAGTGTGTTACTAATGGTAACCATTGAGACTGTGGTTCCTGGTCATTGACCAGACCCTCCCATGTAGTTCTAGGCTGATCCCTCACCTTTCTCAGGATCATTGATACTCCATGAGGCGAGATCTTGCATGGAGCCCCAGTCCGAGGGAGACTGACAGACATCTTGATTTTCTTCCATTTTCTCATAATCGCGCCAACAGTTGTTGCCTTCTCACCAAGCTGTTTACCTGTTGTCCTGTAGCCCATCCCAGCCTTATGCAGGTCTACCATTTTGTCCCTAGTGTCCTTAAACAGCTCTTTGGTCTTGCCCACAGTGGAGAAGTTGAAATCTGATAGATTGAGTGTATGGACAGGTGTCTTTTATACAGTTAACGAGTTCAAACAGGTGCAATTAATACAGGCAATGAGTGGAGGATAGGAGAGCTTCTTAAAGATGTCAGGGAGGGGTATGACACTCCTGTGAATGTGGAAGAGTGTACCCAGTTTTAAAGAGCCAGTCAGCTGAGGCAGCAGAACAGGTTTTAATGTCTTTCTGTGATTTAAACAGAAACACACACAGTCTTGAGGGATCAAGCAGAAGAGTGGTACTTAAGACGGTCCAAAGTTCCAAAGTCGAAGTCTCTGGCAGGGCAGCAGGGAAGGCAAGGCAGAATCACAGGTTAGTAGAACAGGCAGGATGTCGATCTCAGGTTGGCAGTCAGGCAAGAGGGAGCAGGCTGGATAACAGGTCGTTAGAGCAGGCAAGGGTTTGGTACCAGAAAAGAAGTCGCACGGAAATAATGCTGGAGAGTCTAGACGAGGCATAGAACAATCTGGCAGCTCCTCACACTGTGAGGAGCAAAAGACAAACTATTTTCTGGAATTTTTTTGTAGATTCTGTCTCTCACAGTTGAGGTGTACCTACGATGAAAATTACAGAACTGTCCATTCTCTGTAAGTGGGAAAACTTGAAAAATCAGCAGTGTATCAAATACTTATTTGCCCCACTGTACAATCCATCCATGGCCCCTTGGTTTCACTGGACAGTCCGTTTGATGCCAGTGTCTAAAACTTTTTAACCATCTTGAATTTTAGGAATGATACAGATGTGAGTACTCGAACTCGGAGTATCTGCGTTCTCCTCACAGACCAGCACAGTGCTGGACTGGATGGTCAGGGCACGGTCCAGCAGGAGTGTGCAGGGGATATGCTGGCATCTGTGCTGCAGCCCAGATGTCAGGCTGAAGTTAGTTTGATGATTTACGTCATAAACAGCCGGCATGTTGTTGAAGTTAGTGCCCAGATGAACAGATGAACACAGAGCAGTTGGAGTCATGTTTTAAGGCCTCTTTCTTGCTGTTACTGCAGAAATACCTTTAAGTGTGCTGCTCTTTTAAGGATAAATTGCTCACCTATAAATTGTAAAATGTGGAATTTTGAAGCGAAAACTTGGCAGAGGAAACTTCTTATCTGGACTTTGCCTTCAGAAACACTTGAGTGGAAACCGAAAAAAGATCCACATATTTCCTGAACTGCTAAGTTTGGAGATCAACTTTTCTTTTCATAAAGAAAAACACAAAAAACCCACTTGTGTAACAAGAATTCAGCCCAAACGGCCAGACTGAATTCATTAGCCTGAGAGAGCTTTGTGTTCCTGCAGGAAGAGAAGCCAGAAAATTCTGTTTCCAACAGCTACCAAACCTCATTCACGTCTTCTCTGATTTAAAAAGTCTGATGATGTGCTTGATGATGTGTTCTCTTCATCATCGTCATCTCCCGACGCTACGAGAGGTTTAAGGTGGCGTTGGGCTGACCTGTAGTTGCCATGGTAACTCCACTCCATCGCCAGGCTGGCTGTTTGAATGGCAGCTCTGGACGGTCCCCTCTCTCTGCCTCTTTTATTTACATTTTTTGGTTCAGTGACCCTCGCCTGCAGAGCAACGGAGGAGCGAAGGCGGGGAAGCTTTTGTGAAAGACAGGATCACATGCTCCCCCTGCAGACAATGCTTCCTTTCACTGCCAGAGTTTAACTATTTCAGCAGAGGTTGTTTTGTTTCTGTGTCTGAGTGAAAACATAGCCAGAGTCTGACCTGAAGGGCTGGAGTTTATTGTTGAGTGCAGCCACGTCTCTCCTTCTCTGGAAACCAGAAACCCTCCTCCAGCATACCACACAATGTTAATTATGGGATGTTAAAACTCTTCTAATTTGTTGCTTTTGTTCAGCTTCACCACAGAAACTGTTTGTTTTACATTCAGTGTTTCATTTCAGTAACTGTCCCCATATGTGCAGCCAAACCGAGCTGAGGTGATTTTTTAGTTTGTCAGTCAACAGAAAATGAAAGAGCAACAACTATTATGCTATTTGAATAATACTCACAATACAAAATACAGCTCGCCTGCTTGCTGGTGCTTTTCTGTGTCATACGTGATAGATCAAGATGTTTGGGTTTCAGGCTGAACTAAGCAACTTGGACTTTTTCTGACGTTTTTCCTCTCCCTGAAAACTTCAGGACACCCACCCCAGACTCATTAGTGATTTGGGTGAACTAACCCTTTAAAGCTGCTGCACTGTTGTTTTCTGACCGTGACGCTCCTCTTCAGGTGCAGCTCAGATGCTGCTGCTGGCTCGACGAACAGACCTGCGGCGAATCTCTCTGGACATGCCAGACTTCACCGACATCATCCTGCAGGTTGACGACATCCGCCACGCCATCGCTATCGACTTTGACCCGGTGGAAGGGTACATCTACTGGACGGACGATGATGTGAAGGCCATCCGCCGCTCCCTGCTGGACGGCAGCGACACCCAGTTTGTGGTCACATCTCAGGTGAGCCACCCTGATGGCATCGCTGTCGACTGGATCGCCCGAAACCTCTACTGGACTGACACAGGCACCGACCGCATAGAGGTGACTCGACTCAATGGGACTATGCGCAAGATACTGATCTCTGAAGATCTAGACGAGCCCAGAGCCATCGTCCTGGACCCGGTGGCTGGGTGAGTCTAGCACCTGGGTTTTTACAAGTTTGGAGAGTCATTATCACACCTTCATCTCCAGCTGATCAGATAAAGTAGCTGCTGTGTGTTTCACTGCCACAAACTCCCTTCTGCTCAGGTACATGTACTGGACTGACTGGGGTGAGGTGCCCAAGATCGAACGAGCTGACCTGGATGGTATGGAGCGAGTGGTGATGGTGAACACCTCACTGGGCTGGCCCAACGGCCTCGCGCTCGACTATGACGAACACAAAATCTACTGGGGAGACGCCAAGACCGATAAGATTGAGGTTGGTGTGTTATTTTTATTGTCATGTGTCAGTTGAGATGAGGTTTACATTCTGTGCGTGTCTGTCTTCACCTGGGAGGAGGATGAGTGCAGGGAATGCTGTGAGTTGTTGTTCTCAGCCTCCCGCTTGTTTCACAGCTGTGCCTTGCTGTGACGGGTTAACTGCTGAACATAACCTCTCACCATGCCAGTCAGTGAGAGGAGGCACACTGATGCTTCCTGTCAGCCTTCAAAGTAAAGTTATGAATCCTCAGGTTTGGCTATTGTGGTGGAAAAAATCACTTATCTACTCTGCATAGATGAGAGATGAACAAATGAGAAAGCATTATTTATCATTCATCATTTTATGAATTTATTAACAACAAACATACAAAGAATACAATTAGTACAGGAGCCTGAACCGTCATGTAGAGTGATCGGAGTCTGACCCGAGCACAGTTAGTGCACGTCTTTTATACAGAGTTAGGTGTTGCTTGCACAGACAAAGGAAAACGGGGTGCATCTGCCAGTGACTGGTTCTGTGTTCAGCTTCTGTCAAATGGATGTTTATGCACAATCAGCTGAAACAGTTACAGAGAAGTGGAAAAGGTTAAGCCTGAGGTCAGCCTGCGTCCCCTATGGATCTTAACCTGCATCAGCTTCACAAGGACACATGGTAAAATGAAGTAGAAAATGGTTATAAAAGATAGATTTGATGTGGTGTCACAGGCAAAAAAGCATCTTTTATTCAGGTGTAGGAATCAAAAACGGCTGAAGTTTTAACAGTACCTGGTGTCTCTGTATCGGTATCTAAACTGGCCCTTTAGTCTCAGGATAAAAATGATTCTAAATGTTCTTTTTCCTTTAACATCTTAATGTTTTGGTTCCGTGCTCAGAGCCAGGTGTGATGAAGTCAGTGAAAGGACTGTCGAGTAATATACTACTGCCCACTAGTACTTGTAAACGTCCTCTGATACTATGCACTGGCACCACTTAACAGCCGCGTTCCATGAACGTCCTGCTGGCTGAGCAGCTCGTGAGGGTGCACAGCCTCCTGTTCTGTTATATTTAATCACAGACAGAAAGTAAATCTCATGAAAATAAAAACTGTCTCTAAGACTACGTTCACACTGCAGGTCTTAATGCTCAGATTGGATTTTTTGCCGAAATCCGATTTTTTTTTTTTGCACTGTTGTTCACACTGTCATTTAAATGCGACTGCCATCTGTCTCGTGTGTGAACAGTATACGGCCCTGAGGTGACCCGCATGCGCAGAAGAGGACGTGATGTCAGACGCAGCGTACTGTGTTTGCGAAAATAAAAATGGATGCGGCTCATGATAGCATGTGCATAGCGATGTACCAGTTAATGTGCAATCGAAATAAAGAAATAATAATAATAATAAGAATATCAAGAAGAAGGAAAGCACAAATATTGCTTATGGCCTCGCCTCCTCCAGCACAGAATTGTGACGTCTGTCGCATTTCAGTGAGATAAAAATCGCATGACTTCAGACTGAAGTCGCATTGCAAAACATCGGATATGTATCCACTTTAGGACCACATATGAAAGTGGCCTGGGCCAGATTTGAAAAAATTGGATTTGTGCTGTTCACACTGTCATAAGGAAATCGGATATGGGTCACATTTGGGCAAAAAGATTGGATTTGAGCCACTTCAGCCTGCAGTGTGAACGTTGCCTAAAGTCACTGCACTTCGGTGGTCAATGTAAATTTTATAGTAGAAACACTGCACTATTAATACGTATCGGTGAGTACTCGTGTTTGTACTCGCTCTGGAAAGCAGCGGTATGGGTGCATCACTAGGGTAGACTTAAAGTTGGAAATACCCAAGCCCCACAGTACATGGCCAAGAAAAGAGAAGAGCTTTACTTTGAATATTTCATAACATTGTCACTTATTTTCTCATCAGCATGTGAACAACCATAAAATTATTAGAAACAGATTTCTGCTTTTACATGAAAAAAAGAAAGCATGACACTTGTCAGTCGGAGCAGCTCTCATCTCTGGACCTCCTCAGTCTCTCACAGAGCTGCTAAACTTTTTCCACATCATGAGTTCAAAGCCACATCAAAGCTCCGGCTCCGACTGTTGAACATCGAGACTCTAATCGCTGCTGACAGTCCAGTTGGAGATGAAAATACGACTCCAGCTTTCTCTTTCTCTGCGGCTTGCATCCTCACGCCATCCAATCACATTTGTGGGGGCTGTATGTTCTGGGCTGCCTATGAGGGGGAGGCATGACCTCACCTGACCCCCCTCCCTGGGCCCCACAGAGGTGACTGTGTCGGTGGTGGTTCAGGTCTCGTTCGGCAGGGGGTATGTAGGGGCTGAGTGGCCTCCTCCCTCCCCCAGGCTTCACTGAGGACCCGGTTTTTGCGGTGAGATCCCACATCTGGTTCCGATTGCGGCCTGCACTCCAGCTGCGGTCGGCTCTGTTTAGAATAGACCTAGAATCTGAAACCGTTGCCGCACTGTAGCCACAACTCCCAAGCCAGCAGAGACCTTTTGGCTGAGGCCATCGTGCTGAGGATGGAAATTTGATTTTATATTTACACAGCCCACGTTTCTCTGACTCCGAGTGTGTGTGGAGGATGTTTCCAAAGATGGCAGCCGGCCATGGAGGGGCTGTGCTGGGAGCAGCGAATCGCATCGCTCCACGCTGTGTGGATCAGTCAACGGCCTGAGCAGATTACAGGCTTCACTGTTTTTATCTGCTCTGTGGATTCCTGACATTTCTTGGCTGTTGATGCTTTGGGTCTGTCTGTGTGTTTCACAGATGTTCAGCGAGTTAACACTTGTTAACATGGCAGGAAGGATTCGGACAGAAAACCTGTGCAGCTTGGATTGGTACTGTTTATCTGTAAACCCAACAAAACCCATCTGTTGTGTTTTCTTGACCGTTTCAACAACTCACTTCAGCTGATTTCACCAAACTCTCATTAAAACACAGACAGAATTTGAAAGAGGGTCATTTTCATCCCTGATCAATCTGCAGATTACTGTGTTAGCCGTGTTGTCTACAAAAAGCCACAGAACACAGTAAAAAATGCTGATATAATTTGCCCCAGACCAAAGTGACGTCTTGAAATGTCATCAATCCAGAAAGCCACGGGTTTTCAGTTTCCTGTGTGACAGAAAAGCAGCAGATTCTCGCATTTCAACAAGTTAGAAACAGCAAATGTTTGACATTTTTACTTAATACATGGTTGAAACAACCTGACGCTGCCGATTAACGTAGCAGCTGTAGCTCCGTCACGGCTCAGAAATGCCTCTGCCCGTCTGCCAAGCAACAGATAGAGCCTGCAGTGATTGGTCGGTTTCTGGTGCCGGTGGAGATTGCTGCGAGTGAGGACAATGTTTAGCAAGTCGAAAAGACTCGGTAATTGGTTCCTTTTCACAAACACACGTCTACCAAAGACCTCTGTGCTGTGAGCGGTCTCATCCCCATCGCATATAGTGACCAGCCAGTGGCTCTTCAGCAGGGTGATAGTGCTGCAGTGTGCAAGCGTCTGCGGCTGTCGGGTGACAACGTCCGAAATGAGCTGTTGTGGCAGTGGATGTCCATCAGTGCTGCAGGAGCAGGACGATCTGCAGCTCACAGAGAGCCAGTCAGGATTTGAACTGAAACTCATCCATCAGTTCTATGCTGCATGTCCAGTTCACGTTAATGTACTTAATTATATTATTAGCAGTGACTGCTGTAGACTGCTGGGAAGTACTGACAACATGTGATAGCACAGTAAATAATTCCAGCTCATGTCTTGATTGTACTTGTCCGGTAGGATCATGAATCAGGAGTTAAAGTTCAGTCATGTACCTGTGTTTATGCTACCCTACGTGTCTAAACACTAATTAATCTGTTAAACTGTTTTGAAAACCGAGTAATTTTGTTATTTTTTTAAGCAAATATGCCAAACATATGACAGCTCCATCTGTGATAACTGACATTGTAGTAGATCTGGGATCTTTGGATTTTGGCCTGGTTTTCATTGGAGTTCACCTTTGTGCTCTGGGAGGGTTTGATGTTGGTTTTCTGTTATTTTATACGTCAGATGATTAGTTGGTGACCTGACAAAATAATGCATATTAATCAGTGATGACACTAATGGTCATTGGTGGCAGAGATGAGCTCACACACTCTGCTCACCGCCCTGGACCGATGACAGAACTGATATCATGGTGACTCCTGCTGCGACCAAGCGTAGCGGGCTTATGACAGAAACCGGATTTCTGCACAGATGTCTGGTCATACAGAATTACATGGAATCACTTTGTTTATTAGAATACTGTAATACTTATGGGGAAAGTGGTCGCAGCCACGGTGAAGGCTGCTGCTAGGCGGTATATCAAGCTTGTAAGATATGTGAGGCGTGTTCCTTATTTTGAAAAGAGAAGACTAATAAAAGGATATTCCACAGTGTGAAATTTATTACGCATTAACGTATCAAAATTAGCACGTGCACATGGATCTTCATTGTTTTGGGAAAACAGAAAAGACTGTCCTCAACTTGTCGGTATACAATATTTGTATGAAAAGGTGCTACTATCTGATTGGTCAAAAACTGTTGGGGAGAAGTCATGGTTTAGACTTAACTCTCCCGTTACTGGTCCTTCGCTCCGTCCGTTCTCCTACGTCCTTTCTACTCCAATCGAAGAGGACAGTGCCCTACGAGGGGGAGGAATACTGATACTGCCTTAATTTCTACCTAGACACTCACTTCTTCCTTTGTTTCTAACTAACTGCTCCATATTAGGCATTGCTTTCCGGTTCCAATTAAAACTGCTCTGCCTGTGTGTGTGCATATGGTTCTACTTTTGAAGTTTTCTCCTCTTCCTGGCTTCAGATCTAATTTCTGTTTACCAACCATAGTGTCCCAGTGAACCCTAATTCCCCTGGGCTCATCTGCTAGGTGGTGATAGAAAAGTAACTGTGGATTCTCTTTGCCAAAGTTGTAAATCTAATGAGATTCAGTGTTTTAGTGAACAAGTCCCTTTGATGTTAAACAGTGCTCCAGTTGGCTAACACAGTAAATATTGACCAGTGATTCAGTGAACACATAGGGTGATATGTAACTATGTGAAATAAAAGTATGTAAACTTATGTATGCTATGAAATAAAAACCTTAAATAATCCTATTCATATCTACTTTAAAACAGAATCACCCTAACAGATATATAGATAGAATTTAAAATGAGGTGTAGGATGAGACAATCATTTTTATCAATACTGATGTTGTATTACCTAGCCCATTTTTTCTGTGAGCTTTTGCATCTCTCCTCTCTCCTACTCCCCGTCAAAGGGTTTTTAAGATTATCTCAGTTTCTGTGCTTGTGAAGTCAGGTCCAGGTTTTGCTGAGCTGGTCCCAGTTCAGTCTGTGGGAGCGCTGCTGCTGCTTTCTGCTTTGTTAAAGTAAGACGTCAAAGTCTGTGAGAGGAAGAAGGAGGAAATGTGGCGACCATGTGCTGCCATTGTTTGTTTGCTCCAGCTGCTGCTTCTAATTAGAGGTGCTGCGATGTGCTGCCAGGTCGCTGAGCACGCTCAGCATCCACACACGCAGTGAGCCCAGCCCCCACCTGCACCCCCACAACGCCAGGCATGCTGCGAGCAGAGGAGCCTGAGACATGTGACCTGTCGCACTTGTCCTATGTTGTTGTGCTTTCAGCTTGACTGAGCCAGAGACTGTGTCTGTGTTGGGTGTCTCCTGATCCAGTTTTAGTTTGGTCCAGTCAGTCTGTCCAGAACCAGCCTGACATGCTGACTGTTTACAGCTCAGTGTTGGCATCTGGTTTTGGGTTAGTGTGCGACTTTCTGCTGAGGTTAACTACAGAATAATGAATAGTAAACAATTTGTAAGGTATAAAAGTGTGCAAGATTTATACAACGTGCGCACAGCAGCAGTGCAGTAATAGTCATGATAACTCAGAGTTAATGGCAGTGTTTCATGTGATGATGTGTAGAAGCATCACACTGTAATGGGACTAGTTGTAAACACTAAAGCAGGAGGACTGAACTCTTGCTGCTTTAACGGCTAACCTTCCAGTTGAACACAGTCTGAAGCAGCTCCGGCCTCTGACGGGCAGTGATGCCTGCCTTTAATTCTGCTGATCACAGAGAGGATGTACCAAAGTTCACCACACCTGCATCTTCACTGTTTACTGCACACATTCTTTTTAATCCATTTCGCAGCCGTTTCCTCATCTTCAGGCTTTATTCCAGTATGTGCTCAGTGTTTTTTTTTTTTGTTTGTTTTTTTTTTCCTGTCCCAGGCAGCATCAGAGAGTTAAGTCAGTTTTTATGCTCACAAACCTGCCTCACAGGGCTTTTCAAGCTCAAACACAAGAAGGTTTGATAGGCATTAAGCCTGCAGAGGTCCTTGTTTCACTGCTGACCTTGGTGCAGGTTCAGTGTCTCACCCTCCCCTCTGTCTGCCTCCCAGGTCATGAACATGGATGGCACAGGGAGACTGGTGCTGGTGGAGGACAAACTTCCTCACATCTTCGGGTTCACCCTGCTGGGCGACTACATCTACTGGACCGACTGGCAGCGCCGCAGCATCGAGCGTGTCCACAAACGCACCGCGGAGAGGGAGTTCATCATCGACCAGCTGCCCGACCTCATGGGCCTCAAAGCCACTTATGTGCACAAGTCCTTTGGTGAGTCCAGAGTCCTGTTCAGCATTACAGACCAGAGCCTGGTCAAAGTCTGCATCAGGTCATCCATTATCTAGACCACTTGGAGGGTCACGGGGGACACTGAGCAGGAGGCGGGGAACACCTGGACAGGTGGCCAGTCTATCACAGGGCTGTTCTTCTGAAGTGTGCCTTGAAACTTTGATGTTTGAGTTTGTTCACTTAAATTTTGGACTAATAATTAGTCTTGTCATTCTAATTTCTTGTTTTGTTCAGTTTTAGTTTAATTGTGTTCTTACGTGATGCTTCTTTACTTAATGCTCCCAACCAGCCTGCTCACAGTGCAATTGACAAATGAGAGCGCTGCAGTCAGCTTTAGACTGAGCAGGAGCTTATCTCGGGATCGCAGACATCTCAGCAAAGCTCCCTGTGCTTGTTTTATTCAGTGGGTGGCGAACAGATAAATATTGCCACCAGCAGGTGACGTGTTTAAGTGTCAGCTAAAAAAATGGACATATTTCCCCCATCCCATCCATCCTTCCTCTGCTACCTCTGACATAATAAGAGGGACCTGAGAAGGAATCTCTCTCCCCCTCTCATTCCTCGTCTCTTCTCTGGACTCTAGGAAATACACTCGTCTGTTTTCTTTACCCTCCACTCCTCAGAGGTTTAGTTTGGTGCAGGATAATAGTTAGTGATTTTGAAGCTGTAAGTATATTTGTCTTGAACACTGTTTGCTGCAAATTTTCATACTGAATCATTTCCAGTAACTCTTCAGTGTTTGCCTCTGATTTGCTTTTTCTGTTTGGATGGGCAAAGCTCTGAAGCAGCAACTGAAATCCAGAAATACATTTTTGTAGCAGGGTCACGGCTCCTTAAAATACCAACCCAGTGCCATGTTCTGATGCACACCGGGCAAAATCAAACACAGTTAATAGTCCTCACCAGATGGTGAGCCATGTAGAAATGGAAATAAAGAAGCAGCATGGTAGAGCCATTTATGTAGCTCAGTGTTGTAAGAAAACGTGCGTGTTCACATGTTTAGTGTAGAAAAATGTAACACATTATGCTTTGTATTTTCAAACTTTTTTCAGATTGAGAACAAACTAAAAAGGCAGTTTCTCTAAATAGGACTAAATTTAGGGTAGAGCTGCTAACGCTAGGCTAAACTCAGATCTAGCATCATGCTGGCCCAGATCCCCCAGTCCTGACCATAACCTACAGCTAGCTACACTGTCGGCATCAGTCCAGCTTCAGCTACAGATATAAACCAACTCTGAAACTGTGAGGTTTTTCTCCACCAGTAAAACACTGAGGGAATTAACTGAAAAGAAAGGTAACACTGAACTGAGCCTTGTTGTTTTGTGTTGACCTCCCTCCCCAGGTACAAACCCATGTGCGGAGAATAATGGCGGCTGCAGTCCCCTCTGCCTCTACAAGCCTCAGGGTGTGCAGTGCGGCTGCCCCATCGGCCTGGAGCTCATCACCGACATGAGTACCTGCATCGTCCCTGAGGCCTTCCTGCTCTTCTCCCGCCACACTGACATCCGCCGCATCTCCCTGGAGACTAACAACAACAACGTGGCCATCCCACTCACCGGTGTCAAGGAGGCCTCAGCACTCGACTTCGATGTCACTGACAACCGCATCTACTGGACCGACATCACTCTGAAGGTGGGTTTCTGACAGGTGTTGGCACAGTACAGACCCCCTTCTGACTGGCTGGGGCCCCACGGCAGGAGTGGCCCCCAGGAGGCACCGGTTTGGGAGCAACTGATGATCTGTCAGTAAATGTTTGTCCACCAGAGGGCACTGATGCTGTACAGGGTCTGGGTTACAGCTATAAAAACACACATTATGCACCTGTCTCAGATGTATTTCTCTTTATATAAAAAACAGCCGATGTAGCATTATCCAATTTTTATTTTTTCCACACACACAAACATTTCTGAGCATGAACAGTCCAGTGTAGGTCGGCTGTGCTTCTTACACTGTGCTATTCCAGTGAATAAGGAGGTGAAACCCAGGAGCAGCTATTAAATCAGGTCCCTGAGTGAACCAGACCTTTGTTCTTGCCGCCCTGCAGACCATCAGTCGGGCCTTCATGAACGGCAGTGCTCTGGAGCATGTGGTGGAGTTTGGTCTGGACTACCCGGAGGGGATGGCGGTGGACTGGCTGGGGAAGAACCTGTATTGGGCAGACACTGGCACCAACCGCATCGAGGTAGCCAAACTGGATGGGCAGCACCGGCAGGGGCTGGTGTGGGAGGGATTTGAT
>NW_018128014.1:2431908-2435331 GCF_001952655.1 Monopterus albus | reverse complement strand
CTTTCATTTAAGGTGGTCTTTAAAAGGTTAAAATAAGCTTCACCACTTTGCGTTAACCTTATCTGCACAGGTACATGTACTGGACAGAGTGGGGCGGGAAGCCAAAGATCGACCGGGCAGCGATGGATGGGACGGGCCGGATCACTCTGGTGGCCGACGTGGGCCGGGCCAATGGACTGACCATCGACTACGCCGAGCGCCGTCTCTACTGGACCGACCTAGACACAACGCTCATCGAATCCTCCAACATGCTCGGTAGTATAAACATCAACTTTGATTATTATTGTTCACCTCCTCCACTGTACACTGATGAGAGATGAACAAATGAGACAATCTGAACGTGTCTTTATTACCACAAAGACATCAGACACAGTCAGTACTTCAGCTGAGAGGTCAGGAGCCTGACACACAGAGAGTGATCGGAATCTGACCCGAGTACATTTAGTGCATGTCTTTTTATACAGAGTTAGGTGTTGCTTGCTCAGACGGAGGAAAACCGGGTGCATCAGTGACAGAACCAGTGTTCTGTGTTCAGCTTCTGTCAAATGGATGTTTGTGCACAATCAGCCGAAACAGTTTAAGCCTGAGGTCAGCCTGAGTTCATGGCTGATGAGAAGGTCGGCAGCCTCAGCAGGTTTCCACTGAATCTGTCACTTCCTCTATGGATCTTAACCTGCATCAGCTTCACAAGGACACATGGTAAAATGAATTAGAAAACAGTTTCAGAAGATACACGTGACAAGTCGGTCTTTTTAAAAGCAACGTGCTTTACAGAGCCACGGAAAACTGAGCAGAGAAATGTTGCAGTAGAAATAACAAGTAACTGCACTGAGAGGCAGAGTAAAATCCCAAACAGCAAAACTGTTCAAGACAATATAATTCTAAAATGTTTTTTAACAAAGACTTAAAAAAACTTTGTCAGGGGCCAACTCCAGCAGTGCCTTAGTATGAGTCTTCATTAACATATACAAGGAAGAACATCGTCTTCACTTGAAGACAAAGGAAACGCTTTTACAGCAGTCCTCTCCAAAATCGCTCTGATCTGAATGTCGAACAAACTCTGGCTCTCTTTTGGAGCATGTGTCAAACTCAAGGCCCGTGAGCCAAATCTGTCCCGCCGGGTCATTTTATGTGGCCCTCTAAAGCTTAAAATGTGTATCGTTGTTTTAAAATAAAAGTCTATGCTATTTGAAAACATACACTGACCTAAACTACATCTCCCACAATGCACGTTGATTTTGGGACCAGCGAAGTATTGGTGTTTTGCTTTCAGCATTTAACCAGTAATTTCCCGACAAGTGGAAATGAGAAATACCAACAATTAATCCCAAAATGTCCCAGAAGAGAAAGGTTGATGCAGAAGGAAGGCAATTTACCGAAAGGTGGGAAAGTGAATATATGTTTCTGCTTCAAGGAGAAAACCCGTGTGTCTTTTGTGTCATGAGGCGGTGTCGGTGGAGGAGGAGTACAATATGGCATTTTGAGACCAAACACGGAGCCAAGTATGCTAAAGTTAGCCCCCAAGGAAACAACAACAAATTGTCAAAGACTTAAAAGGCATTTTGTTTTGTGTTTAATGTTATTTTCAGAACATAATCAGTGGGTGAGGATGGATCTACGTGGTGCGTTTAGGGACAAGCAGCATCACCTTATTAACTTCCTCCAAAAGTTGACCAATGTAGTTGTGAACCGAGACAACCCTTGTTGTTATTTTGAGTTAATGACATGTCCTACTTTGTATGTGTAGCAATATTCTTATTTTGCCTGATGTTATTGCTGAGGAAAAAATATTTTGAATTGAATTTTTCAAATTTATTTTGAGGGAAAAGTTGTTACAATCTATTCAAGTTCATATTTCTGGTTAAACCATTGCCAGTTTTAGACAGTTCAATAAATGTTAGTTCTGTTTGGCCCACAGCTGCAACTGTGGGTTAGTTTTCAGCCCCTTGTGTGATTGAGTTTGATACCCCTCTTTTAGAGGGTCGTCTTCATGGGCTTCACACACGTCATGAAACAGCATGAAAGCGAAACTGCTGCCCGACACAAACTGAGGACTAACGGCGTCTGCTGACGTGAATCTCGTCTGGCCTAATGAAATCCACACCAAGGCTTCGTTTTAAGGCTGTGGGAGCACTTTGGTCTTTAATGAACAGAACATGTAGGCAGGCACGATGTTTGCAACTTTTACTCATGTAAATTTGTTCAAGTGGTTCCTGACACGGGCTGTATGTTCTTGTGCATCCATGGGCCAACAGGATCCAGGCGGCGACTTTGTTGTTTCTATAGAGTGTACCAGAGAGCGCAGGCTGCTGTCAGCTGCAAATAAGAAACTGATGTCCTGTTGCTGTGAGGACACGTTCACACAGACAGTAGTACTTTTCTGCGTGAAACTAACCCTTGCCCGTTTTGTTCATCCGGGTGTTCTGTTTTTCCTTCAGGCCAGGACCGTGAGGTGATAGCTGATGACCTCCCTCACCCCTTCGGCCTCACCCAGTACCAGGACTACATATACTGGACCGACTGGAGCCAGCGCAGCATCGAGCGGGCCAACAAGACGAGCGGTCAGAACCGTACCGTCATCCAGGGCCACCTGGACTACGTCATGGACATCCTGGTGTTTCACTCATCCAGGCAGGGAGGCTGGAATGCCTGCGCCTCCACCAATGGTCACTGCTCCCACCTCTGCCTTGCCGTCCCCATCAGCAGCTTCGTCTGCAGCTGCCCGGCACACTTCTCCCTCAACTATGACAACAAGACCTGCAGCGGTGAGACAGTTTTACAGTGTTTGTTTTCCTTGTCAGACATGAGAATCGGCTGAGTCTCTGTGGAGCTGTTGGTTGGACACAACAAGACGTGAAGACGCCACCTCTCAGTCCAGAAAGTTAGTGTGTGACATTCTGGGAATAAAAAGATCATCAATAATCAAGACAATAATCAGCTGACTGATTGGTGACCCCTGTATTTGCATTTCCCCTCCATCGGTCAGGAGCTTTCTTTCAGTTTCACCGTCTGTACATCATTGACCTCGTTCACTTCTGAGCTCAACAAAGCTTTGAGCTCTAAGACGCAGAAGAGAAGCATTAAGATCTGATTGCACTGTTGCCTGTGTTGAACAGGTGTGAACACAGTCTCTCCAGCACACACACAGGTGTGAGCAGGTGTGGATGAGATGGCTTCTGACCGACAGTAGAAACCTGACCTCAGTGCAGCCTAATCCGTCTCAAAAGACAGAGCTGCGGCCAGGAGCAGTTTCCCAGTTCAGCTCATTCCCTTTCATTTGCAATCACAAAATCATGTTCATGGATAATTATGGCTCTGTTTCTGCTTTCTAAGAAATGCTTTTTAATTGCACACAGGCCTGTATTTTCAGTACTTCAGATGCACAGTAACTGCACTGTAACTTTCCTCCTTAGAAAATAGACA
>NW_018128014.1:2430453-2431846 GCF_001952655.1 Monopterus albus | reverse complement strand
AATCGGATGGTGATCGATGAGCAGCAGAGCCCCGACATCATCCTGCCCATCCACAGCCTGAGGAATGTCCGAGCCATCGACTACGACCCGCTAGACAAGCATCTGTACTGGATTGACTCCAAGCAGAACATCATCCGCCGAGCTCAGGAGGATGGGAACCAGGTAAACGTCTGTCAGTAGCCACAGATGGCTAATTCTAAAGCCTTCAGATAAACCCTGACCACGGTGTCTCTGCCCTCAGAGTATGACTGTGGTGTCGAGCTCTCTGGGCGGGTCCATTCAGGGCCTGCAGCTGTACGACCTCAGCATCGACATCTACAGCCGCTTCATTTACTGGACCAGTGAGGTCACCAATGTCATTAACGTCACCCGCACAGACGGCAGCAGAGTCGGAGTGGTGCTGAGGGGGGAGCATGACAAACCCAGAGCCATTGTCGTCAACCCAGAGAGAGGGTAGGTGTTCACACATGCACAGGAAACAACACACTCACGGCTTCTTTGTACAGACTATGTTTAGTCGAATAACGTTGTCCAGATGTAACAACGTGAAAAGCAACACTGGTTCTGTACCTATAGGAGGACGGAGGGATGTGTCTGTGTAGATGGGTAGATGGATCGATTAGAGGAATGGATTAATTGGCACAATGAACTTCTATATTTATCATTTGCTGTTGTGCCAGATTTCATTTTGCAGTTAACCTGGTGCTAAATCCAGCTTCAGGGAACATCACAGAGCCTCAGCCTTCAGGCGCATGCTGGAGATTTGACTAAACCTTTCAGAAAGACAAAGGACTTGGGAGCGTTTTGTTTCTGATCACACAGTAATTTGTTCTTGTTGTTGTTTCTCTCATGCTCGTGAAGTTCTTGAAGCTTGGCAGCGCAGAGTCGCTCGTTTGGAGCCATAATTGCAGGGTTTCTTTCTGGCCGAGGTTTGTGCAGTAATCTCCGGGTCATTGTGTGGTTGGAAAATGAAGTCTGCAGATGTTCTGGTTCCTTCAGAGCCCAGAGAGGAAAACACGCCAGAAACAAACATCCATTGAAGACTGGGGCTGCTGAACTCTGATCTGAATGGATTCAGACACATCTATCAGCAGTCAGAGCCACATGAGGAGAAGCTGGTCTGACTGAATCTGTGCCGCTGTCTCCTGCAGGTACATGTACTTCACCAACCTGCTGGAGCGCTCACCGAAGATCGAGCGGGCAGCCTTGGACGGGACGGAGCGGGAGGTTTTGTTCTTCAGTGGTCTGGGGAAACCTGTCGCTCTCGCCATCGACAACGAGGTGGGGAAGTTGTTCTGGGTGGACTCGGACCTGCGACGCATTGAGAGCAGCGACCTCTCTGGTGAGTGTGAAGGGTGAAGCTGCATTTATACATCAGGGCCCTGCAGGTCTG
>NW_018128014.1:2426997-2430442 GCF_001952655.1 Monopterus albus | reverse complement strand
ACTAGCAGTTTGACAGAAGAACAAAACCTTTCTGTTTTAAAGGTCCACTTACTGGATTTCTTCCGGAGCATTCAGCTGCATCTTCTGGTTTACAAATGTTTTTCTCCGATGTGGCTGAAAGCTCCAGAAGAGATCTAGTGAGTGGATCCTGAGGTAGCATGTAGTTTGTGTGGGTGTTGCTGTGTCCATGCAGTCTGATGCTGACCTGGTGTGCCGCTGTCCACTCCCCCTGCCTCTCCTCCTGCCTCCTCCCTCAGTTTCTCACCCATTCTGTTGTCTTTGTTCCTTAAGTTTGTCACCCTACAACCTTGTTTTGTTTCTTCCCCGATGCCGTTTGTAAAATCCAGGAGCCAATCGAATCGTGATCGCGGACTCCAACATCCTGCAGCCGGTCGGCCTGACAGTCTTCGGGAACCACCTGTACTGGATCGACAAACAGCAGCAGATGATCGAGCGAATAGATAAGACGACGCGAGAGGGACGCACCAAGATCCAGGCTCGAATTGCCTACCTGAGCGACATCCACGCCGTGCACGAGCTGGACATGAGAGAGTACAGTGAGTTTGTTTCACATGACAGTGAAGACACTCTTTACAGCCTCACTAACACTGTGTTCTTTTAAGGTGGTATCAATATTTGAACATTAAAAGAAACTTTTTGTTTTCTAGATTAGTTGTTGCATAATAAATAATAAAACCTGTAAGAGTCTTAGTTTTCTTTAACAGCGATATCTGCTGAGGACAAATTACCTTTCGAAAAACCTTTAGAGCAACAGAAACTTGACGTGGGTGTAAATAAAAACAGAATAAATTTTAAATAGTAAGCTGCTCTTGAAATTACTTGAATTATTATCTATAATTAGGTAGCAACAGTACTGAAACAAACAGCTGTGAAACTTGGAGAAATAAAACTGAAGGTTCATCCTCACCATCTGCAGCCATCGGTCTGACTCACCTGAGCGCTCATCCTGCAGGTAAACACCCATGTACCTGGGACAACGGCGGCTGTTCCCATATCTGCATCGTGAAGGGCGATGGGACGACTCGCTGCTCGTGTCCCGTGCACCTGGTGCTGCTGCAGGATGAACTCTCCTGTGGAGGTGAGTGCTCACTAACCATCCTCAGTTCAGGGGCTACGTACTAGCTTTGCCAGGGCCATGTGTCAGTGTCAGGGTCTGTGTCCCCCTCAGAGCCTCCCACCTGTTCCCCAGAACAGTTCTCCTGCACATCCGGTGAGGTGGACTGCATCCCTCAGGCATGGAGGTGCGACGGCTACCCCGAGTGTGACGACAGTAGTGATGAGGAGGACTGTCCGGTCTGCTCCGAGTCCGAATTCCAGTGCGACAGCCGGCAGTGCATCGACCTGAGCCTCCGCTGCAACGGGGAGGTCAACTGCCAGGACCGCTCAGACGAGAACAAGTGTGAAGGTGAGATGGGTGTCGCCCAGCTGTACGCACGCTGTGTGTGCGAGTTGGCTGCACAGTTTCACACCTGTGTCCTTACAGGTGTCTCTGATCTTTATTTTGTAGAAGAAAAGGTACAATTCTTAGAAAACCTGTTGGTGTCAGAGTTGCATCTGCAGTTCAGACATGTTTTATGGTCTGAATATTTGCAGGCATCAGGATATTTCCCTGAATGTGAACATCAGTTTAAGGTTCTCTGCAGGTCTTGAAAAACTAGTTAGTCACCTCAAAAATGGAACTGAAATTTAAATTACAAAGCAAATAGTAAATGTTTTTCTAGCCTGCCACAGGTAGGAATGTGTTTTCTCACAAAGTGACTAAGAAAACAGAGGAGACGACATGTATTTTGTCCTGCTTGCTCGCAGTGCGCTGTCCTCCCGATCAGTTCAGCTGCGCCAACGGTCAGTGCATCGGGAAACACAAGAAGTGTGACAACAACATGGACTGCACCGACAACTCGGACGAGATCGGCTGCTGTGAGTCGACATTGTCAAGAGGCAGAAAAATGATGTGCAACACACACATTTCATCTGCATGCATTGAGATTTATTTGCATGGAATAAAACTGAGTGGCATGCCAACATCACTCTTCTTCTGTGGTTTCAGATCCAACAGAGGAGCCGCCTCCTCCGCCCAACAACACCATCGGCTCCATCGTGGGTGTGGTCATGGTGTTGTTTGTGGTGGGAGCCGTGTACTTTGTCTGCCAGCGTGTCCTCTGCCCGCAGATGAAGGATGACGGTGAGACGGTCACCAATGACTTTGTGGTTCATGGGTCATCATCGGTGCCCCTGGGATACGTGCCACATCCGAGCTCACTGTCCAGCTCACTACCAGGTCAGAAGCATGCTGTGGAGCTATGTCACGACCTCGTGTTTAATGGGCATCATGCTGATGTTTGTCGTTTCCCATCAACAGGTATGTCCAGAGGGAAGTCTGTGATTGGCTCCCTCAGCATCATGGGCGGGAGCAGCGGGCCGCCATACGATCGCGCCCATGTCACCGGAGCCTCATCCAGCAGCTCATCCAGCACCAAGGGCACCTACTTCCCCCCGGTGAGAGCAGTGCATGTTGCACATGAGAAACAGTAGAAAATAGTTCATGTAAACCCGCTTCTAGTGCACAGAGTCAGGTTCTGCTTACTCAGGCTTTAAGCAGCTTCTTTGTAAGTGGTTCACAGAAGGAACATGAGACCAGACACGTGAGAGAAACTGTTGCTTTCTGTTGGTTGCAGATCCTGAACCCTCCTCCGTCGCCTGCAACAGTCCGTTCCCAGTACACCATGGAGTTTGGCTACTCCTCCAACAGCCCGTCGACACATCGGTCGTACAGGTATGCTGCGCTCCACGGCCCTCTCTCCTCTGTGAAATTCCTCAGGTCCCAGAGTGTCTCAGATTTCCATCTTGTGTATGTAGGAGAATTGCAGAGTAATGGCTCTGGTTTGGTTTGGGAGTGTAATCAGCCCGCTCTGTTGTGACTTGGAGCATTCCTGAAAAACTTACAACTGTGTGTGCACATGCACAAGCTGCTTTCCTCTCCCGGTACATGTTGAAATCTTAAACTGTCCCTGGGCTGAAAACACTCAGTAGTTTTTTGTTGTTTTTGTCTGAGACCAAACGTTATGTTTATGTAGACAAAGTGAAGTGTACTTGAGATTGGTTTTCTGTCGCTGGACCTTTCCAGGGACCTTAGCTGGATTTTCACTGAAGGAACCAGAGACTATAGGTGGTGACCGAACCCTGGCTGCTGCTGTAAGAGCAGCCTGGGACCTACAGTGTAGACCGTCAGTCATCGAACACAAACCTCAGACTGTAAAGGTCCTAATGAAGGTGTAACTGCAGTGCGTTCAGAGTCACGGTGACGCTTCACATACAGCTTGTCTCTTTAAATATGTCTGACGAACTGAGGCTATAACTCTTCTTCCTCTTTGGTGTTTTCTCTCTCAGCTATCGGCCCTATCCCTACCGCCACTTCGCCCCGCCC
>NW_018128014.1:2419884-2426806 GCF_001952655.1 Monopterus albus | reverse complement strand
TCAGAGGTTAAAACTGGGGATGAGACTGACATGTCAAAGCAGGAGCGAGTTTCAGGGGGACAAAAAGGAGCTGCAGAACATTTGTACATTGAAAAGAGAAAAGCATATTTATATATTTTCTATACAGTGTTTACTGATAATACCATAGAGGTTTGTATTAAGAAATTTGTACATTTTTTAAGAAAAGGTTTTATTAAAATCCTCACAAATATAAGTTGCCTTAAATCAGGAGGAAAAGGCTGGAGGACAAAAAGCACAAGAGGACGTTAGACTTATCTGATGCCAAATATGAAACCAGAGGAGAAGAGCTCCCCCGGAGGCTCCTTGCGCCGCATGGCAGCCATCTTGTCTGTAGTCCCATGTAACCAGGGTCAGGAGCGGCTGGGGACACGATGTGGTGCTGGGTCTTTGATTTGAATTTACCTCCAGTGTGTTTGTGAAACGGTACGGCTGATAGTGTCTGGTGCGGATGTAAGTCGCGTGCCATTGAAGCAGGAACCTAAGGCACATATCCCCCCTGTTTGGAAGCAGGAGCCACTATGAAACGCTACAGAGCCCAGAGAGGACACGAGCTTATGCCAGGATGTGTCTGGGTTCACTCGTGTCCCCTCTGGACAAAACATCCCAGCATCTCCCACGAAGATCACGTCATGTGACGTGACTCGCATCCAGACTCACCAGACGGATAAAACAAACGTGCGCTTGGGTTTGCCATATTGTGCTCTCACTGAAACTGCAACAACCCAGAGCCGCCGCGGGCTGCGCCCACCGGCCTCTGCTCCCAGTGGAGGACGCGGCGTCCCACCAACAACACGTGCCTGACCAGTTACACACTCGTATCTTTATTTTGTTGTTATTACTATGACAAGAAACAAAGGAAATCTAGTGCCCTCTAAATGCTATATAATATTTTTGTACCACATATTGTGTAGATAACGTATTTATAAGCTATATAGAAAATCATTGTAAATCTATCCACTGATTTCTTGTATTACTTTTCATTCCGTTTTTTTATATTGCCTCATATTTTTCTACAGAATATCACTGCGAACGTACAGCGACAATCTCAGCCCAGAGCGCGGGAGCACCTGTGGTGTGTGTGTACGTGTGCGTGTACATGTGTACGTGTGTGTACGGACAGTCACTGGCTGTGTTAACCAAGTGGAGGCACATACCTGAAGCAGGGACTGGGGGGAAATGAGAGACGGCATTCTGTCACCTCCGGTTTTCCGTGAATCTGTTTGTCTTTTGCTTCTTGTCACAGCCGCAAAAACATTTAGTAAGACAGCGTGTTGCATCGTTGGAGGAGAGTGTTCAGGCGGTTCCCTCACTGGCGTCAAACGTTTGATTTGCTTCATGTTAAAGAGGAAAAAACCCACCAGCACGAGTTTGAAGACAATCTAAGGCTTTAGAGCTCCAGGATGTCACGTCGTTAGAGGCTGACTCTAGACTGTTAACGAGCACCGCTTGATGTCACGTTTCTGCTGAGTTTTAACACTTCAGCACCAAAACCTCCAGAGACCAGACCTGACTTCCACCAGACTCTGTACAATTCTTGAAACAACTTTTCAAAACAAATGGTTTGTTTCAGAAACAGTTGAAATAATCACACGACCCATATTTCTGCTCATTTTTCAGTGCAGTGATATTTACAAAAAACCAAATTGGGCTAAAATTCAGAAATAGCGAAACTAAAAAATGACAATACTCCTGATTTTTTTTAAGTTGCAGCTGTTGTACAAAAACCTCTACAGGTCTAAATGCTGTTAGCTGTGAAGACTGTTTACATAAAAGAAGACCGTGTACAACAGCCAGAATCACGAAGAAGGCTTTGATCTCTTTTTCTGTGTATACACTATGTTGTGTGCACAAGATAAAAACCATCTCTCTGGCCTTCAGGTGGCTCCGTAGACTGTGACTTTTTTGTTTTTGGTTTTAGCTCATGTAAGAGGAACTGATCTTTGTAGTGCAGAAAATCAGTATAACAAATCCACCTCGCGTCCCTGATCAGAAACCACTAAACAACAGAAGGCTAAACCTCAGGCCAGTGCATGGACGTGCATTTTGGCTCCTTGCTGCCTCCGTACACCCTGCACATCTGGCCACAGCGGTCGACTAGCTGAGGGCTACCTGTAGTACTGTCGCTGTGTGCAGCTGCCCACACACGCCCACATCAAATAAACACATTTTGGGAGAGGTTCTCATTCTCTAACTGCACTTTACAGGACTTTTTTTTTTTTTTTTTTTTTTTTTTTTTTTTTTTTACTGATTTCCGGTACAAAACGACTTCAGCTGCAGTGAATTTGTATAAAGGTGGCGTTTGGTTCATGTGTTTAGAAGCCGACAGGGTGGTGAAGAGGCTTCTGAGCATCGCCTCTGGTTGGTGATCTGTTGCCTCACACCCGTGTGCTCATTTTTCTACCCTCATTTGTAATTAGTTCAGTTTTGTAAAGACTAAATGCTACTCCGTTGTCCCGTGTCTTCTCAGCGTCATCTGTTGCCTTCAAGAGTTTTTGTAAACTGGAAAACATCTGTGGGCTCATTGGGGGTGTGGGGTTTTTCCTTTTTCATTTTTTCTGTAAAATCTGTAATATGTGATGTCACATATCAAATGTGTTTCAGACAAAGATCAAAACAAAGTATTAAATGTAAATTATTCAGTCGAGGTGCATCAGTGCTTCCAGGACTTGATTTAATATTTTAAGGGAGCAGATTGATGATTTGGGGAGTTCGTTGTTACTAATGAGTTTGTGAGGGCAGACGAGACTAAATCGGGTGAAATTAGCACATAGAGAACACGAGTGACTGGTTTGCAGGGCTGGAAATGAAACGTTCAAGTTGTCACTACTAGTTCTGGTAAAGTTCCTGAGTATTGGCACTGGTATCAAAACACTTTTAAATCAGAGGATCTTAGTTTAATGAATTAAAACTTTTTCTACAAGAAGCCAAAACTGTGTAAAAAAAAAAAAAAAAAAAGGTTGGTTTTACAAAAAACAGGCATACAACTTTCCCCACATAAACCGTTGTGTAAAATTTGCATTTCTCAACAATTACTAACCTGTATGGAGCAATTTGTCTTTGGGAGCTGGCGGTGCAACAGCCCGTTACCGCCCACTGATGCTCTAAACCTTGGAGCTACCGGGTGGCCCTGACACTGTGCTGATCAAAGACCAGTCAGACGCTGGAAAGGCATCATGGGAACCATGTACCAAAACGTCCCTCTAGTCGTCAAAGCTCCACAGGTTTGGTGTGAAGGTGCAGTGAAACGTGAGACAGACAGAAACCGGTAGAACTCAGCGTGGCTCTTCTCTGAATTCAGGCTGAAAAGGGCAAAGAAAGAAGAAATGTAAAAAGATTGAAAAGTAATTTTTAGGCACTTGTGTCTCCAGGTTTATCCGAGGTTCAAAAAGGAAAACAAAAGTTAGTTTTTTTTATGTCCATCTGTTTTCGTATCATGGTGCTTCGAGAGTACGTTTGTGGAGATGGCCGAGATTTGGTTTGCCATGTTCATTTAATTCCCGGTTATCTATGGTGACCGTTTTACCTGTGAATCAAATGGACCTGTACAGCCCATCCAGCTGCTGGGACACAGGGAGTCGGCCTCTTTGCAGTCAGGGACTCCACTCATGCTGCTTTAGAGGTAAAATGGGGACTAAGGCCACCTTCGGACTGAGTTTCAAAGGTGTGAAAACACAGAATGAAGTCACTCAGGTTAACTTGTCACAATGTGGCTGTGTCCTACACGCTTACAACAGCCTGAATGCCCACTAAGACCAGTTCATTGCAAGCAAAGGCTTTACATTTTTGCAAGTTTGTGTTCTGCTTGTTCAACAGCTGTTTGCTGTTCATACACTTTTCCTGACTGGCTGATTAAGGAGCATCGTGACTGCTGACTTTGGCCTCTCTGCTCGCCTGTGTGTGTGTGTGTGTCACACACACAACTGAGAGAGAGTGAGAGCACTACAGACTACTGATGGGAATTCCTTTTCTTTTCAGAGGTAAAACTATTGTCCCCTGCTGTGCAGAACAACATCTCAATCTTGCTGGAATCTTAAGTGCCAGGGGCAGCAAGGTAGCCTTAGGCAATTAACCCGCGGTTCACATGCATGCCGAATTGTGGGGGGGATCTGTACAGGTCAGGCTCATCTAGGATCTGTTACACCACTACCATCAAAGAGGATGGTTGAAGCGTTTTGGAGGAACTAATTTCCATGTGAATAACATGTTCTGTCTGGTGCACTGTTGTTTTGCCTTCTTAAAAGCTCCGCATAATACACTATTAACCATTTCCGTGTGGGGGTGAGGTGTTTAAACCCGAAATCCAGCCGCTGGGTAGCTATATTTTGTAAGCATGGGCGCACGGTGTTTATCTGAAGCTGCTTTTCTGGGTATTACGGTAAATTAACCGACGACGCCTCCTCCGCGCTGGTTGGCCCGCTCCTGTCATATGATCAGGAAACAGCAGGAAGAGCAGGAATTGGCCGCAGAAGTAAGAGTAAGGAAATAAACAAAAATAAATACAATACATTTTATTTGTGATATACAGTTACAATACTACATTCTTCGTTACCGTTTTATAGCTCGACGTTTCAGCTAACGGACTCGGGACTCTCGGTCCATTTAGACGGTTAGTTTGTTGGGACGACTCTGGTTTAAATGATGATGTTGGTGTGACAGTCAGCGTCCATGTTCGCGACAGAAAGTTAAAATAACGCTCGTGAAAACAGACATTTCTAACCTTACTCAAGCCAGCGGGAGTTAATTCAACCGCTACCCCCGCTTTGTGTTTGTATATCTGTTAGCTAATGTCGATATTGAAGTCCCGGTAGTGGATTTATTTCGAGGTGTCGCTCTTAAATGGCAGCAGGTTGCTAATCACAGAACTGGGTTCAGTTAAATTAAATCTCCTTTAATAATAGTCATCGTTACACAACTCATGGTGAGTTTTTTTTTTTTGTTTGTTTGTTTGTTTTTAGCAGGTTTTTGTTGTGTTAGGCCTCAAAGGGGAATTTCCCACCGACAGTGACGTCATGACGTACCGGATGACAGGCGGCCTCCAAATATAAGCTTTATCTTTAATAAATTCCAACATTTTACAGTGTTATTGTATCAGCAAAATAGGCTGTAATATCATATTCAGATGTGAACACTGCAATGTCAGTGGTGGAAAGTCCATTTAGTCAAGTACTGCACTTAAGTACAGTTTTGAGGTATTTGTACTGGAGTATTATTTATATTTTTTATAAATATTTATTTTGGCCATTTACACTCTATACAGCACCTATCATGTCCACAGAACAGAGGGCAAGTTTGTGTTCTGCTTGTTCAACAGCTGTGACATTGTCTAATAATCTGCTGCTAATTTTCCTGATTCACTGAGTTTTGTCGACAGACGGGGCGACGTCCTCAAGTGACTATTCAAGCAATGATTTGGTTATGAAAACAGCTGCAGAACAATTTTATGTCATTTGAGTCAGTAACTTATCTCTGCTTTAACACAGTGTTGAGGTGGGATCAAAACCCTGGTTGAGGGTTTATTGATCACATTCTGGTGCATTGATGAGCTGTTGTGTGTCTTCAGGATCAGTTGCAGCCGTCAGGATGCAGAGCACCACCAACTACCTGTGGCTCATCTCAGACCTGCTGGGTCAGGGTGCAACAGCCAACGTTTACCGCGGGCGGCACAAGGTATGAACTGAGGTCAGAGGTCACAGGGAAGCCTCCACCCTTTCACACAAACCTGAGGATGCTGTCAGTCACAGGGTCTCTTAACACTTGTTAAAAATACTCCCATCCTGCTTTTGAGATAAGTCAGTCCAAACATTTTTCATGGATTTATCAAAAATTTCACATTAATGTAAAAATGGAAAGTCGTGAAGCCACTGTAAATGAAGATGTTTGTAGTTTTTGATTTTCAAATGAGGTTGTATAGATGAAAGTGTGTGGTGTGAATGAATTCAGAGGCCTGGATCTGAAAATTCCCAGATTTTATCTCCTACATTCACGGCTCAGGTTTCAGCTGAATTTATTCAGCAGATCAGACGCATTTAAAGCTTCAGGGTGGGAACTGTCGGAGGGGGAATTTCCCAAAAATCTTTGCAGTGAGTGGATACGTCTGAACATGAGCTTTTTGTTTTGACTCGGGGTCAAATGACTCATTTACTGTCGACACCTAAGCTCTGGTGGACAGAAACACAGATACTCTGTGAACCCAGTAAAAAGGGTTTTTTACATGGGAGGGGTGTCTGTCCATGTAGGCACGATTGTTGCATTAGTGTCCACGTCTCTTGAAGGGTTGGGAATTAAACAGAGATGTCAGGAAACTCTGAACACTCTCCAAATTTCAGTTTTCTGAAGAAGACTGAGTTTGAGGACCAGAGTCATCTTATCATATCAACTCACTTGGAATAAACAGGTGGTGTCTGTGAAATCAGTAGCATTCTAGGTATAGGATTGGCTTGGAGTGCCACCCCTTAGTAATAGGCCCTGGCTAGGACCCTCCCATGATGCTCTGAGCTCCCTCCTCACCCCTCAGTGGTGTTCACACTGGAGCTGGGTTCATGTCAATTACACACGTGGATGTGACCCATCAACACGACTGAGCATTAAGACCTGTGACGTGGCTCTGAGCGTGCGCTCAGCGCGGCCTTGTTCATTTGAAGCTGCTGCATCAGCTTTGTCACTCTGAAGTCAAATGCGACATCTAATGCACGTATAACTAATGTGCTTTTGTGTGTGTTCGTAGAAAACGGGTGACCTGTATGCAGTCAAAGTCTTCAACAACCTGAGTTTCTTGAGGCCACTTGATGTCCAGATGAGAGAGTTTGAGGTTTTGAAGAAACTGAACCACAAGAACATCGTCAAACTCTTTGCTGTGGAGGAGGAGGTCAGTCAGGCAACGTGCACACACACTATCAGCAGG
>NW_018128014.1:2418644-2419871 GCF_001952655.1 Monopterus albus | reverse complement strand
GTCAAGTAGTATTAGTCATAGATTGGTCACATCTGGCCAGTCCAACATCTGATTCTGCTAACATTATCTCCTGGGCCTATAGTGAAGCAATTCTCATGGTTAATTTGGCACTGATATTTGAAAATTGTGCTTATGGAGCATGTTTATGTCAGTAAATGCTGTCTCTCAGCCATAAAGTAGAGATGCTCAAATGCTGTCTGTAAAGTTTTAGCCAAGTGTAATAATCTCTCTAAACAACTGGTGCTCTTCTTCCTCCTCCCCTTCCCAGTCCAACACCCGTCACAAGGTGCTGGTGATGGAGTACTGCCCCTGTGGGAGTCTCTACACAGTGTTAGAGGAGTCATCCAATGCCTACGGACTCCCAGAGGACGAGTTCCTCATTGTTCTTCATGACGTGGGTGAGGATCAGTTCAAAGCCAGATTTAACTGCTGCCTCAGACAGGTGCATCTCAATAATTTATCGTGGAAAAGTCCATTTATTTCAGTAATTCAACTCAAATAGTGAAAGTCGTGTATTATACACATTCAATACACACAGAATGAAGTAGTTTAAGCCGTTGGGTCTTTTAATTGTGATGATTTTGCTCACATTTAACAAAAACCCACCAATTCATTATCTCAATAAATTAGAATACCTCATAAGACCTATAAAAAACATTTTTAGTGAATTGTTGGCCTTGGAAAGTATGTTCTTTTACTGTATATGTACTCAATACTTGGTAGGGGCTCCTTTTGCTTTAATTACTGCCTCAACTCGGCGTGGCATGGAGGTGATCAGTCTGTGGCACTGCTGAGGTGGTATGGAAGCCCAGGTTTCTTTGACAGTGGCCTTCAGCTCATCTGCGTTATTTGGTTTCTCATTTCTCATTTTCCTCTTGACAATACCCCATAGATTCTCTATGGGGTTCAGGTCTGGTGAGTTTGCTCCCCCCCCGCCCCCCCTGCCCCTCATATGCAGCCACTCTTAACTGTGACCAGACGTCTTTTGACTAATTATATATTGTCTTTAGAATTGGCTGTCTACGTGCAGGGGTTACTCTTTCTCAAGGCACACCCAGGAAAAACTCTCACATGCAAATAAATACTTTGCATTTTCAAACATGCACACTCAAAAAGGAAAAAAGATGAATACTCAAATGTGTATTGGCACATTTGGTCCCTCAGTGCTTTATGGGAGTATATTTAGATGATTCATGGCAGCTAAGACACCTCTGACATTGTCTGTTT
>NW_018128014.1:2415465-2418606 GCF_001952655.1 Monopterus albus | reverse complement strand
CCGAATTCCTTGATACGGCGGTGTGTGGTGGCCCTTGATGCCTTGACCCCAGCCTCAGTCCATTCCTTGTGAAGTTCACCCACATTCTTGAATCGGTTTTGCTTGACAAGCCTCTCAAGGCTGCGGTTCTCTCGGTTGGTTGTGCATCTTGTTCTTCCGCACTTTTTCCTACCACTCAACTTTCTGTTAACATGCTTGGATACAGCTCTGTGTGAACAACCAGCTTCTTTGGCAATGAATGTTTGTGGCTTACCCTCCTTGTGAAGGGTGTCAATGATTGTCTTCTGGACAATTGATCAGATCAGCATTCTTCCCCATTATTGTGTAGCCTAGTGAACCAAACTGAGTGACCATTTTGAAGGCTCAGGACACCTGCAAAGGTGTTTTCAGTTGACTAGCTGAGTGGCATGTCACCATATTCTAATTTATTGAGATAATGAATTGGTGGGTTTTTGTTAAATGTGGGCCAAAATCATCACAATTAAAAGACCCAACGGCTTAAACTACTTCATTCTGTGTGTACTGAATGTATATAATACACGAGCTTCACTATTTGAGTTGAATTACTAAAATAAATGGACTTTTCCATGATATTCTAATTTATTGAGATGCACCTGTATATGACATTACAGTTCAGACTTGTGTCAGTGCAACTAGGCTGACGTCATAATGATAAAGTCTGAACCAACGCTTTGAGATGTCAAGGTCAAAGTGTTTATTTGTCATATGCACAGTTAGGAAACGTGTTTCCCTGTACAATGAAATTCTTACTTTGCCGTCCACATGAATGCCACAAAATACTAATGAAATATAAAGTAGATAAATAAGTAACACAAAATCTAAGGCACTTTAAGCAGCAAGTGCAGCAATATAATAAAAATATATAAGAATATAATAAGAGAATGTATGCTGCATGGGAGCAAAACCTTTTGACTCCCCAGTCCATATATCCCATACATATATATTGTTTACATCCTCTCTGAACTTGTTGTATGTTGCTATATAACCAACTGTAAAAGGCTTTTAAATTTGATAGGGAACAATACTGTCACAGCACCATCATGGAGGACAGTGTGTCAACACTGCCCCCTTGTGTCGACTATTCATGTAGATCTTGGAGGATAGAGGCAGCTTTCCTACTCACCCTGCGGTGGTAAATGCTCTGCAGAGAGGGCAGTGGAGTCCTGGTAATCTTCTCCGTAGTCTTTACCACTGTTTCGTGTAAGACGACAAACCTTTAGAGTCTTGAGCATCACAGCAGAAACACACAAACAGTTTGGTGACAAGTTTATTTTGTCATGTGATCGGTTTTCATCTCCTCAGTCACTAATTTGTGTCTGAACTTAATGTTCACTTCGCCTGATGACTGTGAAAAGGTGTTTCCTCACTCTAAACTGACTTATCATGGAAAAGATTGCACATTTTGAATTTTCCACAGTTTAGCTGAAATATTACAGCTTGCGTTTTTACCACATGCAGCTTGGTGCTGCTGCCTCCTGCAGATTTCATCACAGTTGATTCTGATGAAAAGTGTACACTAATCATGAATTTTACAGATAACCTTAGTATAAATTGTCAAATAATCAGACACTGACAGGGGTGTAACTACCAGGACTGTAGTTTAGTCAGGAAATTCAGTATAATCTGATTCCATAAGAACAGTAGGAGTCGTGTCATATTTTGTAACAAAACAGTGAAACCTCCTGCAGATGTTTCACATTAAAAGCTGACCAGAGGTGGGAGGGATTAAACTACCAGAAGGCTTGTAATGTGCAAGTTTAGAAGGAAGTGTTATTTTCAGTAGCAGTGGATCAACATGTTGTAGCGTCAGGTTATTTTTAACCCTTGTTGGAGTAAACCTCCCACAGAGAAAAATAAAAATATTTATTAATTTAAACAGTTTTTACTAAAGGAGGATTTTGGCGTATTACAACAGTTTACTGTAGTTTTATCCACCATTCAGTTATTTTAAGCTAAGTGCTGGACCGTGTTTCCTAATTGGCCGTTGTGCTTCCTCCAGTGGCAGGTATGAACCACCTGAGAGAGTACGGTATCGTCCATCGGGACATTAAACCAGGAAACATCATGAGGGTGATCGGTGAGGACGGGCGCTCCGTCTACAAACTGACAGACTTCGGAGCAGCCAGAGAGCTGGAGGACGACGAGCAGTTTGTGTCTCTGTACGGCACCGAGGAATACCTGGTGAGGACCAGTCGGCACCAGGGCCGCATGTCGGCGCCGATCTCCAGATTCACAAAGTATTGGAATCAGGATGACTCGTTAGGGTCACATAAATACCAGTGTTGCATCAAGTAGGTCAGATGACTCAAAGGTGAAGTTTCACCTTAACAGAGGAAAAGGTTTTTTTTATGGAATAAATTTATCCCAACCAGTCCACATGTGCTTCGTGGATCTGGAGAAGGCATTCGACCGTGTCCCTCGCAGCGCCCTGTGGGGGGTGCTCCGGGAGTACGGGGTCCGGGGCCCTTTGCTAAGGGCTACCCGGTCCCTGTACGATCGGAGCAGGAGCTTGGTTCGCATTGCCGATAGTAAGTCAGACTTTTTTCCAGTGCGTGTTGGACTCCGGCAGGGCTGCCCTTTGTCACCGGTTCTGTTCATTATTTTTATGGACAGAATTTCTAGGCGCAGCCAGGGGCCGGAGGGAGTCCGGTTTGGGGACCACAGGATTTCGTCTCTGCTTTTTGCAGATGACGTTGTCCTGTTGGCCCCATCAAACCAGGACCTCCAGCATGCACTGGGGCGGTTTGCAGCCGAGTGTGAAGCGGCTGGGATGAGAATCAGCACCTCCAAATCCGAGGCCATGGTTCTCAGCCGGAAAAGGGTGGCTTGTTCCCTTCAGGTTGGTGGAGAGTTCCTGCCTCAAGTGGAGGAGTTCAAGTATCTTGGGGTCTTGTGCACGAGTGAGGGAAGGATGGAACGGGAGATTGACAGACGGATCGGTGCAGCTTCTGCAGTAATGCGGTCGATGTACCGGTCCGTCGTGGTGAAGAAGGAGCTGAGCCATAAGGCGAAGCTCTCGATTTACTGGTCAATCTACGTTCCGACCCTCACCTAAGGTCATGAACTTTGGGTCATGACCGAAAGGGCAAGATCCCGGATACAGGCAGCCGAAATGAGCTT
>NW_018128014.1:2393480-2415316 GCF_001952655.1 Monopterus albus | reverse complement strand
ATTCCCCCGGAGGAGCTGGAGGAAGTGTCTGGAGAGAGGGAGGTCTGGGCATCTTTGCTTAGACTGCTGCCCCCGCGACCCGGCCCCGGATAAGCGGAAGAAAATGGATGGATGGATGGATAAATTTATCAATCAGACAAAGGATGGCTTTGTTACTCATATATGTAATACTATTACATTCAGCCTGGCCCTCAGTGTGCCACGGGGCCCCACTGGTTTACAAACCAGTATTTTGTTCATCTCTGTTTCCCTTTTATTGATTCACTGTGTTTTTATTGATTAATAAGAAATGTGAATAAGTAATCAATGATTTGACTTTAGTTTAAAGTGAAGCATGTGGAGATGCGTGATTGTGTGAATTGAGTTTTATAAATAAATGAATGATTGAAGAAGTGTCCTGGAAACAGTAAAAGCTGTGAAAAGACACCAGAGGAGTTTGTGAATGCTGATACTTCTTCATGTGTTTGCTGCGCAGCACCCCGACATGTACGAGCGAGCTGTGCTGAGGAAAGACCACCAGAAGAAGTACGGAGCCACAGTGGACTTGTGGAGCATCGGGGTCACGTTCTACCATGCCGCCACCGGCAGCCTGCCCTTCAGGCCATTCGAAGGGCCGCGCAGGAACAAAGAAGTCATGTGAGAACACGGTGCTGACCTCAGCTTGTTTCTGAGTAGAACAACTAGGTGAGCTCTAAACTGAGTGGCCCGTTTGTTTGTCTCAGGTATAAAATCATCACAGAGAAGCCATCGGGGACGATCTCCGGTCATCAGAAGTGTGAGAACGGGAAGATCGAGTGGAGCACAGAGATGCCAGTGTCCTGCAGTCTGTCCAAGTAAGAACTGCTGCTGTACATGAATACATGCTAGTGCTAGCGATGCTGGAGAGGTTTTTCAGTCTGCCGCCACGCTCACACCTTTCTACAGTTAAATGTTTTGGTTGTCTCATAAAACCCCTTTCAACCTCCTGATGTCCAGAAGGCCGTTCTGAGACTTGTCTGTAATAGTTCATACATTCATGTTCCCCCCCGGCATATTGTGTATAAGATATACGAGAGGTATCTATCTTGTTTGAAAGCTTGAAAACTTCTACAGTTTTTGATTCTTGACAGAAAAGTGTTAGGCTGCAACACACAGCAGTTAACATCTTACCCGCTAGCTTGTGGCTATCACAAGTCATTATAGGAAAACCTATTTAGTGGATCAAAAAACAAACATCCATGGACAAACGAGCGTTCCAGCGACCAAACCAACAACCTGAAGTAACAGTGACAGGGATACAGGGAGCTCAACTCCACAGTTTCCTTCTGTGCTGTTACCTAATCATGCAGGACAAAGCTGGGGCAGATGAATTCATGGGACTGACAAATCATTTGACCAGCAACGACATCAGTAGACTCCCAGGAGCAAATCAAACCAGTCAGCATCTCCCTGTGACCTAACATGGTGGCTGTGGTCATTTATTTTTATGTAAGAAACCATGTACTATGTTAAACAGGACTGTTCCCATATTGTACCAGAGTTAGCATAAAGCTTGTTTTCCTCTGTACATCCAACCTGCTGTTCATCACAACCCGTCTTCTCCTCTGCTCTCATGTGTCAGGGGTCTTCAGAGCTTGCTGACCCCGGTACTCGCCAACATCCTGGAGGCAGATCAGGAGAAATGTTGGGGCTTTGACCAGTTCTTTGCAGAAACCAACGACATCCTGCACAGAACCGTGGTGTACGTCTTCAGTCTGCAGCAGGCAACGCTGCACCACATCTACATCCACGAGTACAACACGTAAGACTCGCACATGCTCACTTGACTCGCGCTTACATGAAACGTGTGGCCTTCGGGGCAACATGTCACCTTGTGCAGCAGTGTGTTTCACAGATGTGGTTGTAGTCCGATGTCTACGGCACAGACCGATAAGCTAATCCAGGTTGGAGACTGACAGATATTAACTGTGGGGAATCCACTGTTGGTTTTAGTGTCTGTATGGGGAGTGTTGAAAACACTGCTGATGTAGAGGATGACCGGTCTTGTCCTTTAGTTATCCTGACCATAAGTCATCCCACTGAAAACAGCAACCAGGCGATAGCCTTCACTCTGAAGTAGGAGTGTGATGATACATTTAGCTCACCAGACAGGATGATAGACAATACTGGGTTCACCAGGATGAGACGATAGTTTTTAAGATGAAATATATGTGTGAATTCAGACAGCAGGCCGGCATTCTGTACCAGAGGCGAGGCGCAATGTCGCTCTGTGTCAGCTGTGGAGTAAATTTTGTGCCAGTAGTCTGCTGAATCAGGACTCAGCCCAGATTTTTAAAACTCCTGTTCCTGTTCCAGGTCTCTAGTTCTTAAGTACTCTGTTTTATCCCTATTTATCTAATTTCAAAGAACATTCCTTTGTTGTCTGCACTGTTACTGTCTGTTCATACTGCTTATTCTGCATTGTTTGCACTTTCTGTTGCTTGTAAATACTGCTATTTTTGTTATATTACACAGCCTTATGCTGGTTTACTGTTTGCACATTGAGAGCCGATGTACCAGAGTCAAATTCCTCATGTGTCCAACACACCTGGCCAATAAAGCTGATTCTGATTCTGTCTTTGCCCATAATGCAGCATACAACAGTGTAAACCCAGCTACTGACTTCAGTTTCCTCAGTCGAAATACTCTGGGTCATTCTCCAAGTTTATTTATGTAATGATATGACTGATTCTGCAGTGGTGGTCCCCATGTTTCATGCACAGACGCACCATAAAGGAACATTTCAAATTTCTTTATTAAAATGTCGTTAGTCCTCTGGTTCAATGTCTGTGCTGTATCAGGAGACGGTGTAGGGCTGGAGACAGTCCCAGCATGCAAGACTTTTCTCAGGGTTTGACCGGTTCTTCCTCTCTGGATGTAAAGTTGTCCACTACTGTTGCTCATGTGTCCACAGGGCGGCGCTGTTCCAGGAGCTGCTGTCCCGCCGGACCAGCATCCCTCTGCACAACCAGGAGCTGTTGTACGAGGGCCGCCGCCTTGTCCTCGACCCCAACCGCCAGGCCAAGACCTTCCCCAAGACCTCCAGAGATAATCTGATCATGCTCATCAGCCGCGAGTCTGTTGCCACTGTTGGCCTCATTTTTGAAGACCGTACGTAGTTCACCTGGGTGGCCTGCAGGGCCACAACACTTCAACTAAAGTTTTAAATAGGTCAAAGTAAAAAGGTCTTCAAACCTATTAGTCTGAATCACTCCCACATGGTTTTTGTCCACATGTAGCTTCATAAAGACCAGGTTTAGCAGAAGGATTTTATCTCTTCATTAATTTTCTTGTTCCTTTTTCTCCTACTCGACCACTGCTCATTTAACAGCCTTATTTATCTTGGATTATAAGTTGGTCCGGGATGCTGTCAAAAGTCTTAAATGTGACGTTCTGACACCTGCTGACTCCTTTTACTGCCATGCGTAAAAAAGAGCTCTTACTGCTCTGTTTGGAGCTTGAGACTTCAGTTCTTCAAACGTCTTAAATCATAAATGTTAAACCTTAAGATGGTACAAGACTTCAAGTGTAAAACATCTAAAAGTCTCATTTTTCTGTTCTTGCATTTCTTAGTAAAATATCCCAAACTTGCAGTGAAGAGTTCTGTTGTTCTGTCCTTTTATTTTGTCCAAACAGTGCGGTCGTGAAGTTGCATGGTTGGATGCTAACAGGTGCTAAAGAGGATTATATATGATGAAGGACATTCTGACTTCTGGCCACAGTGTAACCCTGAGTGCTTTTGTCTTCACAGCCAGTCCTCCTAAAGTCCAGCCTCGCTATGACCTCGACCTGGATGCCAGCTACGCAAAGGTAGCGCTTTAACAAAGACTCCAGATTACTGCTGATTCAGTAACCTGTAATATTGTAATTACTGGCTAATTATGGCTGAGATGGTTGTACATAATGGCACATTCTCAAGAGGCAGGAAAAACTAGAAGCTCTTCTTATTTCAATTGGTGCAATAAAGGCATAGATGGAAAAAAGTGAAGCCCCTCAACCTTCCTCCAACAGGAGACTGAATCAGCCTGGTGTTATTTTATATTTTTCTTATTGTCAACAGATCTGATGTACAAACCTAAACCAACAGTGTGTTCTCTCCTCACAGTTACAGATCCATTTCGTTCTTCCTAAAACAGCAGCTCACTGTTGTTTCTATCCAGGCATCAGGGGAACAGAGTGCAGCTGAGATTAAGCAGAGCTCAGACAGACTTTAAACCCTTGGTGATAAGACTAGTGTTATTTAATCACATGTAAACGTGCACACTGACCTTCCTGTTGCTGTTGTTCAGACTTTTGCAGGTGACGTTGGACATTTATGGAAAACCTCAGAGTCTCTGCTAGTTTATCAGGAGCTGGTGCGAAAAGGAGTTCGAGGTTTAATGTAAGTTCACTGCAGAGGTAGTAACTGGGTTTCAGCTTGAACATGTGTTTTGGCCTCTTTGAACTTTCTCCGAGTCAAAGATGTGAAGGCAGTAGTTCAGAGATTCAGGTTCACTGAATGACTGTGAGCAAATGAGTTTCAGTGTGTCTCACTTCCTGTTTGCTGCCATTGTAATGGTCAAAAACAAACAAGGCACCAGTCCAGCGGTAATATGTAATAGAATAGTGTGTTCATCATATACACTTGAAGCAGATCAGAAAATGCAACAGAGTCGTCCAGTTTTTCCTTTTCTAACCAGTTTTCTGATGGAAAAAATCTCAAAGGCAAAGGAAATCAAAAAGAATCAGGATGATGTAAACACATGACCCTGGTTAGAAAACACAAACATCTATATCCAAACAAGTTAAATGACAGTGAAAATACAGTAAAAACAGTATAGAAGTGAGGAGCAGTGTTTCTACACACCTCTGACCTCTTGTATGGAGAACAAGCTACTGACCTTGTCTTCTTCATGTCCAGAGAGCTGATGAAGGAGGACTACACCGAGATCCAGCACAAGAAGTCGGAGGTTTTCCATCTGTGTAATTACTGCACACAGATACTGGAGAAGACCGAGCAGCTGTGAGTGACTTGCGCGTGCACTGAAGTGGCAGTGATGATGTGCAGCACAGATGTGTCAGAGTGTGATGCTGTTCTCTGCTGCTGTGCAGGTTTGAGGTGCTGATGCAGGCCAACGTGCTGTCGACGGAGTACGACGAGATCTCCGACATGCACAAGAAAGTTGTCAGAGTGAGTCCCACTTCACGCTACACGAGTCGCATGTTGACGTATCTAGTTACAGTTGTAATCGCTGCGGTATGAAAGAGGTGGGTCAGAGGAATGTGATATACCTGAAACTTTAGCTAACTTCTAACAACAACAAGGAGAGCTTAACGTATTTTTATACATCTAATTAAAGATTTCATGTGCTGTGTTTTTGTCATTGGTGTTGTTTATAACCTAAACAACATATAAAAGATTTTTCTCATTACAATCTAAATACTTAAAGGTACAGCGGGGGGGTGAAGAGACTGAGAAAAATGTTAGATTATTTGCATTTTTTTTTTTTGAAAACTTGCACATTTAAACAACATTGTATGACTTTGATTGTGCACCTTTTTTCTTAAAAAAAAAAAAAAACAGCAGTGGAGGAATATTCTGGGGCTGCCCCCAAATAGTTGAATAGTAGAGTAAATGGTCTTATACTTGTATAGCACCTTTCTATGCTTTTACAGCACACTCAAAGCGCTTTCACATTATTCGGCCATTCACCCATTCGCACTCCCAAGCACTCATGCACTCACACACCAGTGACATCACTGGGAGCAACTGGGGGTTCAGTGTCTTGCTCAAGGACACCTCGACATGTTGACTGGACAAGCCGGGAATCGAACCACTAATCCTCCAGTTAGGAAACGACCCGCTCTACCTCCTGAGCCACAGCCACCCCCAAGAGTCATTAAACTCCTCGGTTGACTAAGAGTCTTCTAGTCGAGCCTTTGTTTTTATTTTATTTTTTGTCAGCCAGTGTGCATGACAGTACAAGGCAGCCCCAGCCAGTAGTTTGTCACTGAAAGGTCGCTCTGTATTTATTCAACATATTACCATGCCAAGTTAAGGGCTCCCAGTCTGGGGGAGCATAGAGACCTGCTTCACAGCGGGAATACAGTCTGTGTGTTTAGCAGTCACTTCAATGTTTCTGAAGGTTAGCATGTGGCTGCTAAGATGTTTAAGGGAGATCCTAAGGCGTTAAGGCCACATCACACAACTGTTTTGGTTTGTACCTGTGATGACAGCATGTTGAGTGGATTTGCTCGCAGGCGTGACGTTTGTCTGCACAAACACTCCCCTCTAGTTAAACAGTGAAACGACCAAATGCTTCACAAAGCCGGCAGGTTCATTCTGTCCTGCTTCCTGGTGTGACCAGGTTGTCCCCGAAGCCTCAGGAACAACCTAAACACCTTTAGTGGTTGGCTGCCACGGTGTTTACTACGGTGTACGAGGGCATTTCTAACACGTTGCATGTAGCTGTGGTGTTATTAGCTGACGTGTTTCTGGGTGTACATGCATGAGTTGGTGGTGTGTGTGTGTGTGTGCGTGCAGATCTCCAGCTCTTTGGAGCCCATAGAGCGAACCACACAGGACCTGAAGAGCAAATATCTCCCAGGAGGCCTGCTGACCGACAGCTGGACACAGCAAGTGGGGACGCACCCTGAGGACAGGAAGTGAGTTGTTTACATACGAGAAACCCACTGACAGTGTGTGTAGTAAATCAGTGTGTGATGGCGGGCTTGTCTTCGCAGCGTGGAGAAAATCAAAGTCCTACTGGACGCCATCACGACCATCTACCAACAGTTCAAGAAGGACAAAGCAGAGAGACGTGAGTTTTTCAACACAATCGTGAGCTCGAAGGTCTGTCGGCTGGTAGTGTGTCATAAAATCAACTGGGCAGTATCGTCATCAGCTTTCATGGCTGCCGGCTAAAATAAAACACTGTGTTTGGCACCGTCTCAGTTTTAGTTCCATTTTCCACAATAACATGATTGTTGTTTTGCCTTCAGGTCTGCCGTACAACGAGGAACAGATCCACAAATTTGACAAGTAAGTTCACAGAAAGCAGGCATCACCGACGCCGCATCTGTTTCTGAGCTTTTATTTTGAAGCCCTGACCTGTGTGTGTTTCTCTGACAGACAGAAGCTGGTGCTTCATGCCAGTAAAGCCCGATCTCTGTTCACAGAGGAGTGTGCCATGAAATATCGTCTCTTCATCTCCAAGAGTGAAGAGTGGATGAGGTAAAACGCCGACAGTGAAGCGTCTGCTCTTTGTTCATCTATGTTAACAGACAGGAAGTGCGCTCAGCTCGCTCTGATAACATCTGGCTGTGAACAGTGACGTGTTGTGTTTTCAGGAAGGTTCACCTCGTGAGGAAGCAGCTGCTCGGGCTGTCCGGTCAGCTGATCAGCATCGAGAAGGAGGTGACCATGCTGATGGAGAGAGCCATTAAGGTAAACGACAAAGACACACACCTGGATATCAGGTGTGTAAATACTGTCATGTGACCAGACAGCTGAGCCTTACACTGTTCAAAGTGGAGTTAGATGTGTGAAGGTTTAAAGAAGAACCTGCAGGTGAAGCTGTGTCAGATAAATTGGTATTTCATCGGGTTTAGTTGTGTGTGTGTGTGCGTGTGTGCACTGAGCTGCTGTTTGAGAGAAGCTGAGTTGTTGTGCTGCTAGTTCAAAGTGTGTGTGTCGTCCAGCTGCAGGAACAGATGCCCCAGAAGGTCCTTCCTCTGGTGTCCAGTGGGATGAAGCCTCAGGCCTACCTGAGCCAGAACACGCTGGTGGAGATGACCCTTGGGTCAGTGTTTGAGTCACATGTTTTACCTCCAGTGGAGTGTGTCAGAGCTGAGCTGTGGAGGATGTGTGTGTTTCTGACTGCGTGTTGTTGCTCAGGATGAAGAAGCTGAAGGAGGAGATGGAGGGCGTGGTCAAGGAGCTGGCCGAGAACAACCACTTCTTAGAGAGGTCAGGCAGCATCACGCACCACTTTCACTTCCAGCACAGACGCGCTCAGTGCTCGGTTTATTAGGGACACCTGCTGTAGCTCAGCTGAGTCAGTCTAACACAACAGCGCTGCAGCGAACCCTCCTTCATGAAGGAGACGATGTTCAGTTTGTGTTTCACAGAGGCCTTGGTTCACCTGTGTGCAGGACTGTGCTACACTAGGAGTGTTTGGCGTTCTGACAGAAGCTCCTGCCAGTGCAACACAATCCAGTATCTAATATCACATTTTAACTGTTAGGGGTGAAAACATGGTAAAGTTCACCAAACAACATTAAACCTAAACTGAACTGAATCATTGACATTATGAAGTACAAAATGAGAGGACAGTTTTAAGACTATTTCCTCAATTTTAAGGGATCAATTAAGGTATTTTAATTGGACAGCGGGTTTTCTTTCGTGAGCTAAGGGGTTTTTAATGAGTACAGACCACTTAAAAGAGTACAGCAGCTTTCCATTAATGTATGCCTTAAAGAAATCTATTAAGTTTTCAGTTAAAGTTTCAGGGACGGGTTTAATATTATTTGGTCAGTTTTAAAGGTGATAATAATGAGTTGTAATATTTTAATGTATATAAATTTTAATTGGATTTCTGTACAGTTTAGGAAGTTTTTAGGGATTAAAAGCCCTTAAAATTTGTAAATGTGCCAAATAGCATGAAAGACAAATTTTCACCTTAACAGATAAATTAAGACCCTTTTAATGTATAAATTACCCTGTTTGTACACTGTTTAAAACCCCTTAATATATTAATATTTGTTAATTATACATTAACCCTATAATTGGGTTTAGCCCTGCAACCTTTACATTTAAGTAACAAAGCTGTCCTTTATCTCTTTTTGGTCAAGGTGAAACTTCAGGGCTGATGTTCATGTTATTTGGTGATATGTAATGTGCAGTAATTATCCTCTTTAAATGACATTAAGTCCATTTTTTATAAAGACTAGGGAGTTTTAGTGATTATTCTTTAACATTTCTGCTGTGCCTGTTAGATAAACAGCTTGTGAAGGTGGGTTTGTTGTTTTCCCTCTTGATGAAGCTCAGCTCAAATCCATGTTTTCACCTAACTCTGAGGAAAACACCAGACTAGTCCTTTAATCTGCATTAACCTGAGCCTGTGTCTGTCCTTCAGGTTCGGGACTTTGACTCTGGACGGAGGTCTGCGAGGCTGAAACCAGAACCTGAGACTCACGGCATCTTTGTACATATTCTGTCTTTCTACTCTACTCTACTCTACTCTACTTTCGGCTGTTCCTGTTAGGGGTCGCCACAGCGAATCCATTTCTCATGAGTAATTTGGCAGGTTTTTACGCCGGATGCCCTTCCTGACACAACCGTCTTTATTTATCTGGGCTTGGGACCAGCACAGAAGTCAGACGTGAAACCCCTGTGGCTAGATGCACAACCAATTGTACATATTCTGTCTTTACCTTGTAAATAAAGTGCAACTGTGAGATGTTGTATGAACGGGCCTTTCCTCTGCCACGTTAACCAACATGCTGTTACTCTCCTCGGCATTAGAAACAGGTACAGGATATTGTCACTTGATGAACAGTGAAAATATCTTTTAATTAATCCTTTGTTTACTCCTGAAAACATCCATCTAGATAAAAGTCTTTGGTCGTTAAATATTTATTTTATACCTTTGTCCTGTACCCTTATAATCTACTTAATTTGCTTCTTAAAGGAGTATCGTTTTTCAAATTAAGGGACCTGGACTGTTTTCCTGGCTAAATTAAGGATTAAATAAAGGTTGTTTAAGGGGCATTTTATAAAGATTTTATTTTGATATATTATGCTGTGTTTAATGGAATATCTACATCACTGAAGGGATTTTAAGGGTTATAAACTTGCGTATTTAATTTGTACTTTAATATGGCCTTAAATTTTCAATTACACAAGAAATCCCTTAAAATTGGCAAAATACCATAAAAAAGCCATCAATGCATCTTTCACCTCAAATGAAAAATTAATACTTTGGAAGCCTGTGTGTTATTTGGTTGATTTTAAGGGATTTTTTTTTTCCCCTTTAAAAGACTTTACATGCAGATAAACAATATTACAGCCCCCTCTGATTAAAATGGCCTATTTCCATGACTGTTAATGGTTAAATGAATAGAACTTGAATTAAAAAAAAAAAAGACGGATTAAGCTGAATAATTCTGACTACATCTGATGTTTATTTATTGACCTTTGGAGCAGATCAATAATTATTAGTTTTGTTTTTATTATCTGGTCATATTTTTGCAGTGTGTTGGTGACAAAATACCTCTTTGTTTACAATTGAAATTAAAATGAGGATCTGTTTTACCAGTAATCAGCATTAGCATCCAGAATGTTCAGCGTCTGCTTGAAAACCTGTAAATAAATATCAGAGCTGGACCATGTGTCTTTCTGCTTCTGGTGAGCGCTCTGAAACCCATCCCTGAGGTTCACCGTGAGGCTTTATATGTGTGGGGGTGAAGATTTAGGAGATACCAAATCAACAGTTTTACAAACGTTCTCACATACAAAGCAAATAATGTCAAATTAGTGAAATACATGTCACATTTTCTGAGTTTTATGTCAAAATTGCGACACAATAATGGAGACTTATTGCAACTTACTATCCTATAGTTTTGGCTTACAATGTCACACTGTTGTACATTTGACATCAGAAGTATGAGATATTCAGTAAAAGACTGTTGTCATTTTTTGTTTGACTTTGTTTTGTGTGTTTATTTTACCACACTTGTGTCCTCTTTACCCCTCACATTGCCCATTGTTGTTTTCATTAAACCAATAAACGTTTGTTAAGGAAAAAGTCGTTGACAAAACAGCACCGCAGGTGGCGGTAATGCACCTTAAGGTGGCCTGCAAACCGCCAATAAACATCACAAGAAGAAGAAGAAGTCCTGACGTCGTTGCGTCAACAGGAAACCGGCCGTAAACAGCATCACGCTAACGTTAATTATCTCGGTTATGTTTTGTCTGTGTTATTGTCATAAACACGAATTAGCAAAAAGTTTATATCATACCGACCTTTGTGTCTCCCAACAAGGCTGTTAGCTGAGTGTAGCTAACGTGAGCTAGCAGCCGGCGCGGTAGCTGTGGCCAAAATGGATGATAGCAAGGTAAGAAGCTAATGCTGCTTTGGGATTAACAAGAACTACCTTCTTTATTTAACGTTATGTTGCACCCAGGCCCATTTTGACACCGGTCATAATGTTAATACATGAACTAGTTGCTTTTCGAGGGCATGGTGTGGTAGTTTATTTATAGTTGTACAAAGGCCTTGAACGCGTTTATCACCTGCTGCAGGCTAACAATTATAACTTTTGGACTTGGCCCAAAGACTCAAATGAACAAATGGTTTATACCGTTTTAATCGTTTTATTCACACGGACAAAGTGACCTAAAACCGCCTGTTTGTGGTTGTGTTGAGTCTCATCGTAGTCACCTCATCAAGTCAAATCTAATTTGATTTATATAGCAGCTGTCATGCAAGTCGAGGGCGAGTGGTTATGTTAGAATTGAGCGAAGGGTTAGGGGTCATACTCGTAGTGCCTACTACGAATAATTGATCTTTAAAGCTTGGGAGTACTGACAAAATGTGACGTCGGACAATTCGTGTACCTCAATTTACTTTCTTTGGTCGATCGATGTGCTCTCTTTGTGGTTTTCCAAAGCTATTTAAAAGACCCTGGCTAGCTGGCTGTAACTAGACTGACTTGGACAACAGCATATAGGGAACTTGTCCAAGAATGAACTCCTGAGTTAGACATTAGCAGGGTTAGGGTTGTTTCGGGTCCTTTCACAGACCATTAAAATGACCAGTCCTCATACAGAACAGTGTATTATGTTTATAACGAGAGCCCGTTACCTGCCAGCGGTGCTCACTGCCATGTAAACATGGTGCCAATGCCCTGTTGTCAGCAGCTGCATTGAAAATGAACATGTTATATGTGACGTATTGTTTGGTTCTCAGTTGTATATAGCTACTTTTTATACCCTTTATATACACATACGTGTATTTATTGGTAAAAAGCCTTGTTTGATTTTATTTACACAGAAAGTCCAACAATGCATGACTCTTTACTTTCTCTGTTTTTGTGTTGTTCTGTAACTTCTATCACACATATCCTCTCCGTTGTCAGACGTTGGCTGGCAAAGTGAAGAAGCCGGGGAAACGTGGCCGTAAACCTGCAAAGATCGACCTCAAGGCCAAACTGGAGCGAAGCCGGCAGAGTGCCAGAGAGTGCAGAGCAAGGAAGAAACTGAGGTACCAGTATCTGGAGGAACTGGTTTCCAGTAAGGAGAGAGCCATCTGTGCCCTGCGAGAGGAACTAGAGATGGTAAAGAAACATCTTCACCGTGTAGTCAGTGGGATAGCTTTTCCTTAAAGTGAATAGTTTCTTCAGGTGTCAGATAAACAACATGCAGTAGAAGGTTTTCCCTCTGAGGAGGAAAAACTCCAGTAAGTTACAAGTATCTCAGAACTGTAGCTGTGCTTAGTTACATTCTCCCAGTGCAGGAGCAGCTGCATTTGTTTTGGGAATAGAATTTTCCTCCATAATCATAAATCAAAATGTGTGAAACATTCCACCGGTGTTGGCCGGCGTCTATCACTGGGTTACTACCTCTAAACCAATGTCCCAGTTTGACCTGTTACTGAGTTACTTCAGTCATTTTCCTGAGTGAGATGAGGAGTTTACGAGCTGCAGGCGACTCACATTTACTACGGTTTGCGTGAATTCGAGCCTTGTCGGTAAGGTAAGAAACACAGAGTCGGGGCCTCCGGTGGTGCAGATGGTGGAGGGGTCTGCTGGAATCCAGCTGAAACAGCCTCTCACAGGGTCATACTCTGCTCTGGGCAAGTTCTCACTGGTGATTTTTATTATAAACTCAGTTTAGATGTGTTGGCCCTGTTTTCAGACCTTTCTCATTAGTTACTTAAAGGCTGCAGTCAGTGTTTCCAACAAACAGCTCCACAGGCTGAGAACTGCCTCACTGGGTACCGAGTCTCAGTAGTGTGCTTTAAATCCTGAGCATACTGTGTGAGTCTGTGTGTGTGTTTCAGACCAGCTGACTTTGTGTCGCTTCCCCCTGCAGTACAAACAGTGGTGTTCTGCCATGGATCAGGGGAAGATCCCGTCGGAGATTAAAGCTCTGCTGACTGGAGACGACCAGAAGATGCCTCAAGGAGGCAGCGGCACCAAGTTGAACAAGAACAACAAGAACAGTATCAGCAGCAATGGTCAGGGTTAGAGTGGCGGTCGGGGGAAGCCTCCGACTGTGATGGAGCTGGAGCAGTCGTTTCTGCACAACACTAGTTTTGCTCTCTCGCTGGGACGCTGGCCTAGCTACGGGGGCACAGCCTCTAGTTTCTACACTTCCTGCTTGTTCCAGTGTCACTTCTTGCATTTGACAGTTGTTTCACAGACACATGAATGCACCTTCGTGTGTTTCATTTGAGCTGTGCTCCAGCTGTTTTCAGCCATCGGTCCCTCAGGGTGTCGGAAGTAGTTTCTGTCCGACAGTCTGTCCACATTGTCACTGGACTTGAGTGTTTTGTCCCTGATCAAGTTAGCTGAGCCTGATCTGATCCTTTTATTGAGTTCCTGAATACATCTGCATGTGACACAGTCAACCAGTTTCTCACAAGCTGCTGGCTGCAGCAAACAAGCACAGTAAAGAACCGATCAGATCAGACTTCAGCTTAGTACAAAGTAAATACACCTGGATCAGCCTGATGCAGAGACAAGTTGCAAACAATGATAACGCAGTTTAGAGGAGCTCGACTTGAGCTTAGTAGGCTCCATCTGTTCTGACTGGGGTTACTGTCGAACCATTTGAACATGTAATTTTGACAAAGAATGTGTTACGGTCAGTTGGACCCGGTTGTGACATGTGTTGGTATTCCAGGGTATTTCTACATTTTATTAGAATATAAGAGTTTACTGCTGTTTTCCCAGATGTTTTACTGACTGTGTTGAGATACTAAAACATGTTTCACCACAATATCACCTGCAACCTGACCCTCACCTGCATCATCTCACGTCACCTACTGTGGCCTGAAAAACAGTTTTAGACTCAAAGTTCTGATTTATTTTCAGGCCGGAGTCGTGTTTCCATCACTGTCAACACAGTTGCCATCTTTATTAATATGATTTTGTTTAGTTTGCATTGCAAAAGGAGGTTCATGCCCCGTTTAATCAGTTTCCTCCATAGTGTCAGTAGTTGTCATGTTTGATTTGTTTTTCCTTCCAAGATGAGGCAGAAACAGAAAAAGTTGAGGAACATGTGTGTAAAGAGTGAATTTCCATTCTTCAGTACAAAACACCAAATGTTGAACTCTCACTTCAGTTTTCATGATGCAGCATCCTCAGACTGCTGCCATCCTTTATTGATTAGAACTGTTTTGTACTGAAATTGTTTCATAAAAACTTTGAAACTCCTTTTCCAAACACAGTGAACTCAGACCTTCATTTTTTATTCTCTCACCTTGGCTGTTTTTCTTTTGAGTATCCTGTAAAGTACAGTATATATATAGAATGTGTGATTTTATTATTGCATCATAGTTTTTTGTGAACTCATTTCTAGGTTGGCCTACAGTCGAAACATCTCCCCTGTCAGAAACATTCACACTTTCCTTTTAGAACAAACAACACAGGCTTCGAGTCCAGCTCCTCTTTTAACTCAGATCATTAGAACTCCTTAGAGCGATACTGGATTCATAGAAACTGTTCTAAAAATATGTCATTTCACATTCTGTCTACTGGTTTCTGACCCGGGACTGACTGACGGGCCTTGTGTAAGAAAATGAAAGGTCTTTGACCCCCTGATGAAGCCAGAATGAATCGTGGTGCAGTTACATTGTTATACAAGTGTACTATATATTTGTAAAATGTGGACGTAAAAACGTAAAAAAGGCTTCGAGGTTGTGTCGTCCAGGCTGATCTGATCCGGGCTGGATGTGTCAGTTATCTGAGCAGAACCAGTTGGACTTCCCTTTGTCTCTTTGAGGTGAGAGCTTCTCCTGTGATGGTCAGTTCTACACAGACTGGCCACAACTGCTCATTGTCTGTCTTATATTAACCACTGTAAAATGTATGGTTTCTTCTTTCTGCTGACTGCGAATGTTGATGTTGCCCATTGTTTTTGTTTCTGAGCAACATGTTTGAAGCTCTTTTCAATGTGCACACTTTCTCAACTGTGGTAGAAGCACTTTGTTAGATGATGATGCCAGGTCAAGGCTTTGAAGCAAAGTATGAACCGAACCCTGCTCTTTGTGCTTCTGAAAGAAAATAAAGTGATGTCAGAGTCTGTGCACGGCTTCTGCTCTTTCATTTAGCAGACATACTGAAGCTAATCTGCTTCAGTGGGAAGTAATGAAGTACATTTACTTAAGTACAAATTTGAGGTATTTGTACTTTAGTAATTTCCATTTTAAAATATGACTTTTAGCCTAATTCCAGAGAATATGATTAGATACCTTTTAAAATCCTCACTCTTACCACCTTAAATAGCGCGAGGCAGATGTGAAACCTTTTAAATGTTGACAGAGCTTAAAGTAAATCAAGCGACTGTGTGGCCTGTTAAAGCTCAGCTACAGTGACCTCTGGTGGCGTTTACATGTCACAGCAGCTGGTTCACACTAAGCCTCAGGTGCAGACTGCAGTGAGGTTTAAGGGGTCATGTGACCAAACCACTTGATTTATTGACTTTAACGAATGTATTTCTCCTTCAGCTCCTTAATGTGTCTTTATTGTTTTCTGACTGTATATGAGACTATCTTAATCTTACATAATTATGTGGAAATGTATCCAAGGAATGGATTGGCGACCTGTCCAGGGTGTACCCCGCCTTCGCCCGATTGCGGGCCGGGATTGGCCCCCCCCCCCCCGACCCCGTCCAGGGACTAAGCGGTAGAAAATGAATGAATGCATGTATCCAAGGAACATCTGAGCTCCATACAACCTGTCTGTGCACTGAAACAAGTGCAAGTGTTTAAAATAAAAAAAAAATCATAAGAATAACCATGTGGACGACCACAGGAAAGTAGGCTTACTAAGTGAATTAAAACAATTTATTGGTACATTTGAACAGTAACACAAAGTCTAGACAAATGTTAATATTAGTACCACATGTTGGTCGTGTGTGTGTGTGTGTGTGTGTGTGCAACTTGTGTTAAACAGACTTTAGGTATGAAGTCAGGGCCTTACATCTCAGTAACAGTTTACAGAAAGTTTCCCAAGATTTTCTAAAAAATATATACGCATATAAACTAAGACAAGTGAGAACCCTCGGCAGACAGGTGGATCTGACATCTGCCTGAACAAACTGGTCTTGCAGCAGCTTCTATACAGAGTCACGTTAACCCTACAAACTCTAATGTGACCAAAATAGGGTTGTAAACTGTTAAAAAAAATCAAGATTAAGTTAAGATTCAAAAAGTGTTATGTTTTCATATTTGAGCCCCTAAAACCTGCAACAGTTGGGCTTTTCTTTGTGGAAAACAATGAATTGATTATTCTGATAGTTAACTAGACTATTTGCTTGACCGAATAATTGTTGCGGCTTTCTTCAAAGCCACACTGGGGTGTAATAATGATCAAGTTCAACCACTTAATAATTTAACAGAAGAAGAAGCAGGATCAAACCAAGAAAGGATGCTGATAATACTGTAACACAGTGTTTGATGGTGCTAGCTCCAAGCCTTCATAGTGGCCCATAAGCTAAGCTAACGATATGGAGAATGCAACACTTTGAAAAAGGGCAGTGTATTAAATTGTGATTGAGGTCTACCACACATCTTATTCATCTGCTTTTGACCTTTAGCCAAGTTTATTTATGCCACCCATGTTTCACAGGTCTTTTTTAGTTTGTAGCATTTAGCAAAAGGGTGGGAGGTTGTTCACATTTGTGTTTAGCTGTGATTAGTTACTCACACTGTGTTTCACCATTAAAATCAGAGTCAGCATCTTTGTAAACCTGGCTCTTTCTTCTACAGCACTGAGTTTTTCTTTTGTCAGTTACCCTGAACACACTTATGTTTTGGAGCTATGTTAGCTAGCCAACCCATCACTGTTAATGAGGCAAAGCAGACGATGTCAGTGTTAACACATGGCTACGCACGTTAGCTTTTACCACATACATTAGCAAATAGAGGCGATTACAACACTGATAGATGGCCACGGACTATGGTTAGCTAACAAACAAGCTGACGTCAAAACACAAATTCTGATGCATTAATGGCAAAACTATCCATGAAAACACAGCAGAGAAATAAATTCTGAAGTATAAAAATGCTAGCTGTTGTGAACGTCCACTGTAGTGGTTAGAAGTTTGTTAAATCAGAAAAAAGCCCTTTGATACAAACCGAACACACTGTATTTCTGTGAGCTGTTCTACTGAAAGCAGAACTAGCATGTTATCTCCCAGCTAGCTCTCCTGCCAACACTGATGTTGTTTCTTAAGTGTAAAGTTGTTGTATGTTCACTGCTTCATTTACACAAAAGTGTTCGGAGGGTTGGCATTAGTGGGCCAGGCTACCTTCTTCTCCTTCGCCTCTTGGTCAAATGTATCATAAGCCAAGTCTTTGGTGACTGTCTTTGCTTGCACCAGGATGTCCACCGCCCCAACGTAGTTCTTTTTGGCCATTCGAGAGCTCGCTGTGATGGTGTATGCATTACTGCGGTAACATTTCATGGATGACATGCAGAAGGTCTCCCTCATGCCCCTTCTGAAATTGGCATTGTAAACGGAGTATAGAGTCGGTTTGGATGCTGTGGAGCTGAAGGAGATCCAAGCAATGACTGTGAAGAAGAGCAGTCCCTGCCTGCTGGGTCCATCAGACTCCTTAGGGTGCCACAGCTGGGCAACATAGAAGGGTATCCAGGTGATGAAGAAAACTGAATTGAGCATGAGGAACATCTTGATGGTCTTGACTTTAGTCCGTGGGACAGTGTTCATCGTTCGACGCACCGTGTGTCCATCGGTGCTGATCCTCCAGATGTATCGAACCACCCGCTGGTAGAATGACACAATCAGTACCACTGGAACCAGAAAACCAAACAGGAGATGGACAGTGCTGTAGGCTACACTGCCCCAGCTGTCTGGAAGGAAAAAGTCACAATGACTATTGTCTGTAGATGTGGATCTGTAGAAAAAGAGGCAGGGTGAGACAAAGGCTGCATCAAACAGCCATGAAGCCAGGATCATCTTCTTCGCTTTCTCCCGGGAAACCTTGAAGCTGAGAGGGTAGACGATCGTGTAGAAGCGGTCTACAGAAATGGAAAGTAGGACGTAGACCTGCACACCGGGACACAGGTGCTGCAGGTAGCGTACAACCTTGCAGGCAACAGCACTCACTGGCCATCGTCCTAAGGTGACCTGTAGCAGGATGAAGGGGGCACAGCCTAGGCTCATAAGCAGGTCTGCACAGGCCATAGACACCACAAAATAGTTGGTAGTGGACTGAGTTCGACGGCTCCGGTGGATGACCAGGCAGACGAGAGCATTTCCCAGGATGGAAACCAGCCAGAGAACTCCAAAGACCAAGCTCAGGATGGCAACCTCGCCTGAAGTCAGCTCATAGTAGGTGGAGGTCCTATTCAGCTGGCTGGAGGACAAGCCTTCAATGCTGCAGAGGGGAGTTGTGGGTAAGGTGGCCAGGACAGTTGAGTTTTCCCTCTTAGAGTAGTTAAATGACATCTGATATGGGAAAGATAGAGAGTAACGGGAGGGATTGACACCGACTGTGTTTGATGACTGGGCATAAACCATAGCTATACTGCTGCACCAGAGAGGAGCTGCGGAGGCACAGAAACACATTCATCATTAGTACAAAAATGGAAGACATTCACAGAGTTGATTGAAGACTGTTGGGGCAGTAACCAGAAATACATTCTGGAACTATTTTCTGATGAACAAGTTGATCCACCTGTTCAAATGTAGCATGTCTACAGCAAGGTTTGCAGATATAGTCAGTAAGCTATGCTTTTGGTTTTAGTTTCTATTCAGGCATGATGGTATGTTAACAGCAAGATGCCAGGAGTAGTTTGGTTTCTTATTTGGTAGGTTTAGTTGTTTTGTTGGTACAGAGTAAAATTGTATTTTGGTGTGTTGGTTGGTCATTTGGTAGATAGGAAGGTTAGTTGATAGGTCACTAGTAGGTTGCTTGGTTGGTTGGTTTGTATTTGGGTTAGTTGGTAGGTAGGCTTGGTGGTTGGTCAGTCAGTTGGTTGGTAGGTACAAAGCTAAGTAGATTGGTAGGTTGTAGAAAGATAATAAAGTTGGTCAGGTAGCAGGTTTGTAGGTAGGTTGGCTGGAAGGAAGACTATTTGGTTTGCAGTATTTGGATTAGTAAGTTTATAGGAAAATTGGTTGGTTGGTTTGGTTGGCTGGCTGATTTCTAGGTAGGTAAAATGGGGGTTTACTTGGTTGATTGACTGGTTTGTTGGTAGGTACTATGTAGGCTGTTCAGTCAGTTGGTAGTTAGGTAGGAAAATTGGTATATTGATTGGTTGTAGTCATTCCAAGTAGGTTAGTTGGTTACTCGGTTGCTAGGGATGGGTTGGTTGGTAGATTAACGTGTCTGGTAAGTAATTGGGTTTGTAAGTTGGTGAGTTGTTTGGTCAGCTGAGTGGCCATTTAGCTGGTTGACATGTTTTTGGCAATTTTATTCGGTAGGTAGGTAGGTTGGATGGTTTCTTTGTTTGGCAGAAAGGTAAGAAGGTTGCCTAGTGGTTTGATTGGCTGGTAGGTAGGTAGTTTATGTTGGTTGGTTAGTTTGCTAGTAGGTACTTTGACCGGTCAGATGGGTGGAAATTTGGCAGTTTGGGTAGTTGTAAGCTGGATTGTAAATAGGTTGGTTAGACTTGTAGAGTTGGTAGGTTGGTATTAAAATTATGTATCCTAATGTCTTAAAAACCTTATTAAAGCTACTGTTCATTTACCATAATGAATATTGACTCTAATCAAGAAATCTGCTTCAGCTAGTGTCGAGGAGTCTAAATAACAGAGGGGAACATCTAATGAAGATATAGTTACACTTCAGAAATCACATCTGGGGAACGTTAAACTCTATGAACTCAAGTCTTCCTCCAGACCATTTAAAATTTTCATTAATCCCATGGAAACACTAGTGACAGGATGCAGAATATTGTTTTAAATGTAAAGTCATGCTCAGATTTTGTGGCTCAATACTAGAATAATAAAATACTAGTGATGATATAGCCACCTAGGACACATTGAACCCATGAGCAGCTGATTTCATTAATCCCTCACAGGGACCCAGCTGTCCTCTGAGGTCACCCATTAACAGTATGGAGAAGCCCATGGGGAAAAGCTCTCTGTTTATCATTGCTTTGTGTTTACTCTACTGGATTTCTCCCTTGGTAACCTCATCCTGCCTAACAGTTAGTAGGTGAACCAAGGAGCAAGCACTCGCAGTAAGTATGGAAAATTTTCAGGCCTCTTCAAGTTTCCCACATTTTATGTTTCACACTCATCTTAAAATGCATTAAAATCAAGTTTTTTCCTCATCAATCTACACACAATACTCCACCATGACAAAGTGAAAACAGGTGTTTTGAAAACATATTACAGACAAAATAGTGAAATATCCCATTTACATCAGTATTCAGACCCTTCACTCAGCACTTGGTTAAAGCACCTTTGGCAGCAGCGACAGCCTCAAGTCTCCTTGAGAATGAAGCTACAAACTCGGCAGTTTTCTTCTGGAAATTTCTTCCATTGTTCTTATCATAATTGTTGCGGGTCAGCCAGGTAGGATGGGGGGTGTCAGTGTTCCACCATGTTCAGGTTTCTCTAGAGATGCTCTGTTGGGTTCAGCTGCAGGACTTTTCCTGAAGCCACTCCTGTGTTTTCTTGGCCGCTTGCTTCGGGGGTGTTGTCTTGTTGAGATGTAAATCTTCGGCCCATCCTGAGGTCCTGAGCACTCTGGAGAGGTTTTCACTGAGGATTGCTCTATATTTTTCTGCATCCATCCTCCCCTCTGCCCTGACAAGTCTCCCAGTGGCCACAGCCTGATGCTGCCTCCACCGTGTGCGACTGTAGGACGGTGTTAGTAAGGTGATGCTCAGGGCCTGGTTTTCTCCACACACACTACTGAAACTGTGGCCAAATAGTTCAGGCTCCATTTCATCAGACCAGATGATTTTGCTTCTCATGGTCTGAGAGTCCTTTAGGTGCCTTTGCCAAACTCCCAGCGGGCTGTCACGGGCCTTTTAGTGATGAATAGCTTCCGTCTGGCCGCTCTACCACAAAGGCCTGGTTGGTGGAGTGCTGAGTCTCCAGAAAGGAGCTCTGGTCTCATCCATAGTGACCCTTGGGTTCTTGGTTACCGGCCTGACCAAAGCCCTTTGACTACTCAGTCTGGCTGGGTGGCCAGATCTAGGAGAACTGGTGCTGGTTCCAGATCTCTTCCATTTGAGAATGAGGCTGCCGTGCTCTTGGGCACTTTGAGTGCTGCAGTGATTTTCTCATATCCTTCCCCTGATCTGTGTCCTGACACATTCCTGTCCCGCATGACTGTGGACAGTTCTCTCCCCCTCATGGCGTTGTCTTCACTCTGACATACACCACCAACTGTGAGACCTTATAGACAGTTGTGTCTTTCCTCATTAATGTCCAGGGCATTAAATTAGACACAGCTGGACTCTAGTCAAGCAGTAGAAGCATCTCAACAACCACTGACAGGAGCAGGATGCACCAGAGCTCAACTGTATGTGTCATAACAAAGGGTCTGAATACTAATGTAAATGGGGTATTTTAATTTTTTATTTTTAATACATTTACAAAACGCCCTAAAACCCCCAAAACTTTCCCT
>NW_018128014.1:2390374-2393455 GCF_001952655.1 Monopterus albus | reverse complement strand
TGTTCTGACATTTTCTTACTGATAATGCTAATTTAGGATCAGGTTTTGGGGTTAGTCAGGAAAATGAAATTAAAACAAGTGCACATAAAATATATCACCGTGAAAACATCGGATTATTTTGTTAACAGGAGTGCACATAAAACAGAACAGTAAAAAAGGGTGTTACTATGTTTGTGCCTCTTCTCTGGATAAACTCCACAGATAAGTCGAGATGTTTGGTTTAGACACAGAATTTAAGTTAACACAGGAAAACCCGCTTACAAAAACTGTTTAATAGAATTTTGCAGTTGTCAAACATTATGCCTCATTGCATCTGCAGATAAAATGATAAAAAACAATTTCATTAGCTGCAGCTGTAATTCAGCTAATGAATGAAGCCTTTGAGATTCTAGTGAGACTGGCAGCAAACATCATAATCAATAATAATCTAGGTGGAAAAAATGACAAACTGTTATTGACTTGCTGGAGACCTGTACTTAAATGTGTCCCCAGACACAGAATCTGAAATGTGCTACATATGGTACAGAAATCTTATTATATATGACCTGTACTGTTTCATGTATTTACAAAGTCTTAGGTGTGAGCAGGGATTTTAAGGCCTGAAACCAGATTTTATAAACAACTAACAGCACTGTTACAGATGTCACTTTTATGACAGCAGCTTCCCTTAAAAACACCTTAAATCGTCTGTTTATCTCCACTCAGGTCCCTGAATTTACTCAAGGCTCCTTTAAATCCAACCTCAACTCAGTAGAGTTAAACCTCCTTATGGAAAAATACTGAGGAGCAAATGCAGATATTTAAAGTGAATTATAAAGCCATTTCATTGGGATCAAAATAACAACGTTGTACTGAAGCAGGCCTCTGCTGCAGACAACATCCTCACAGTCATATCCATTTCATTTTTCTGTGAAATGTAATTAGCCCTGCATTTCAGAAACAAATTTTACAGCACAAGGTTGATTTAAAACGGAGGCATCTTACACTCTGGACATCATTAGAGCGTCTTAGCTTCATCTTCATCTTTAACACGTCTAATCTATCGATCAGAAATCAATGCAACAGATCAACAAACCGGGAGCGGAGGCAGAGCAGCGTCATGTATCCGGCCTGTACGACATGTCTGCTGCTGCACCTCGAGCACTGGGCACCCCAGCCACAGAAATCACGGAGAGTCCGCGCGGTCTGCCGCTGATCACACCGTCTGTTTGGACCGGGATCTGAGATGAAACCCGTCGCTTCAGTGGGAACGAGTGGGTCGATGGACTCAGCACGGGAACAAACGCGTCTTTTTGGTGTTTCTCCGCGATTCAGAGCGGGATGAAGAGGAGGAGGAGGAGGAGGAGGAGGAGGAGGTTTGTGCAGGCAACAGGCATCATGGCTGTTTGTCTCCACAGATCCGTTGGAGGATGAAGCTGCAGCTGCGGAGGAAGACGGGGATGGATGTTTTCTTCCTGACCAGCAGGGGCGCATGAAGCGGGTTTGGGGCCCAAACCATAACGGAGGGCCCCTCACCCACCACAACCTGAATTACTGAGTGACACTCAGCGGTCAGGGCTGCATCAACCTTCAGAGAGGCCTTGGGCTATAACTAGTTTTTTTTTTTTAATGTTAAATACCTACATCTGGGGGAAAAAACTAATGTAAAAATAAACTTTTAAAATAAAAAATATATATATAAAAAAAGAAAAATACATTCAATAAATTAAATAAAACCAGTAGATTAAAAAAAAGTTTTTTGTAGATTTAAAAAAACACATGTTTTTTGTTTGTTTTAATTCTTCAGGAACCCTCACCAATCCTCTGGTGCCACCCATCATATTTTAGTTTTGTAGTATTTCTATTATCTAAATTTTTTTACTGTCTACAATAGTTCTCTAAAAACTGAAACATTGTTATTATAGTCTGTTATTACTCTTTGATTAGTCCACTTTCTCTATATGCTGCTACAGCTGCACAGATCTAATAAATGAATAATAATTTTTTCTAATTATTCTTTCAGCGCCCTGCAGCCCCTTGCTATTACACGTCGACTTTAACACTTGATAATGATCTGCAACACCTCTGCTCTATGCAAGGAAACACTGCTGTCCATCTATACTAATTGTTGGTCTGATGCTGATGAGGGATGCTGTCGCAGCATATTGTCATGGCAACAGCAGCACCAAGGAGATGGCAGAGACTGGCTAGTTGCTACAGGCAACCAACAGTGTTGTTAATGGGAGGGAGGTGGAGAAGAAGGAAAGCACTAACTGACCTTGAGTCAGTGATGAGAACCTGGTTTGTTCTATTACATCACTCAGGTGATGTAATGAGATTTTCCAGGTTTCAAACATATGGTCCTATATGAAACTGATTATGTACAGAAGCCCTAAAGGTATGGAAGCTCACGTCTGCCGAGCAAACAAAACAAAACCAAATCAGGAGTCATAGGCTATAAATAAACTTATTTGTGAAAAGTAAAACAGTTGTAATATTAGGGTAAGGTGGGGATAGTTACAACACTTTTTGCACTTTGTTTAATTACATTGAATCTATTTTCAATGAGCCAACTGAATTTTAATACAATAAGCCCATACCTGCTGCCACACCATTAAAACATTTTTATATGTGATAATTATTTGGAATTTACATCTGAAGAGAGGAAGTCAGGTGTCCTCAGGTAAGGAATCAATGGCAACATCCCTTAAAATACATTAAAGTTGTACTCATTAACCTACTTTTATTTTTGGGAAGGCATTTAATCCCACTGCATTCCAGTGTTTGACAAGTCAAGTCAGTTTTTATCTGAATCAGCTTTATTGGCAAAATATACTGGACACAAAAGGAATCTGACTGCAGAACAGTCTGAACAGAATACGATACCCTCTGTCCTTAGATCCTCGTATTAGCTAAGGAAAATAAACAACCTTTAACAGGAAATACAGGAGGCGAAATCTCAGGAAGTACAACAGAGTAGGGTAGGGATCCCTCTTCCACAATGGACAGACAGGAAATAGATACTGTGTGAAGAAAAGCTCCAAAAGTTACTATGGTGTGCACATGCGCGCGCACACACACACACACATACATATATATATA
>NW_018128014.1:2376767-2390299 GCF_001952655.1 Monopterus albus | reverse complement strand
AGTTTCTGGACACTGATTTACTAGTTCCAAAGCGTTTGAGGCAGATTTTTATTTTTATGCTCTGAGCTGTTGCACAGTCTGAAGAAGAGCTGAGAGCAGCTGAAAGTGTTTTACACATAAAGATAAAAGCTAGCTTTTTGACTAGAATATTTTCTGTCATAGTTTATCTGTTTCTAAGTTTGTGCTGCTCATTTATGATTCAGTGTTTTATTCTCTTTTATATAATTTGTATTTTTTCTATTTAAACTTTTAGAATCAGAACCAGATTTATTGGCCAGGTTTGTTGGACATGCAAGGAATAATTTAAACAAAAAAAACAAAAAATCGTAATATTTTAATACTGTACAATGTGTATTGGTCACATTTATTCTGTCTCTTGTCAGTCAACTGTAAAACACAGTGTTTTGATTGACTGATTAATTGGGGTTGTTGACCTGCAGGGTTGCCTGTTAACAGTGAACCTATATTTGTTTGGCAGGTGTAGTCTTCCATACTTGAATCCTTTTTTCAAACCTTTATTAGAACCACAGTCTAGCATTCTTCCTCTACTTTTGGCTGTTCCCCGGTAGGGGGCGCCACAGCGAATCATCAGTTGCCACCCAATTGACGATGCACATGCTAAACTTGACATGTTTTACACCGCAATTTTCCATGTGTCAGGGGCAGGTTTTACAGGTTATTTACCTGAAATAGAATGACAGGAAAGCAAAAATCCTAAACCATCACACTTACCAAACATAAAATTGGGAATGACAAACCAGCAAAACACCCCTTTTAGCCAATTAATCTTAAATATACTATTGATAGTTTTAAATTCTAATACATTAAAACCTCCCCTTGAATTTTGTCTAATAAGAGTTTTCCTCCTTACATTTCCAAATTAATTGAACACAGTCCAAAGACATGCACCTTAGGTTGACAGGTGACCTGTCCAGGTGGACCCCGCCTCTCGCCCAGTGTCCACTGGGACTGGCTCCAGGACAAGCGATATAGATAATGGATAGATTTACTTATCTTAATTCATACATACCTCTATGTTACAACTTGTTTGACCCTTATGCCATCTACTGAGTGGATATCACAATCAAGTACAGTCATTATTTCACACTTGTGTTTTATTAATAGTGAGGCCAAACGGTTTTAAGCCGTGTATACCAAGTGGCACCTGAAGCTCGTTGTGAAGGAATAAACGTGTATTATCGACCAGTTGGTTCATGGTTAGGAGGCTGTCACCGATCCTTCTGCCTTAACACAATAAACACGCTGAGCAGTTCAGCTCCAGTTCCAGCACGTTTGTTCCACACAGGAACCTGCTCTGTCCGCGTGAAGCGTCTCTTTAAAGCCGCAGTTCTTTTCTGTCGGCCCAGTGGGGACGCACTGCGCCTTTAAGCCGCCTGAATGGAGCGTCGATGACGACATCGTTTTATTTTTATCGCAGTGACCTCATCTCTCATGGCAGCGAGTTCCTCTTCTCGTTTAGTCCAACTTTAGCGCCTCTACTTTCTATTTTATAAACTCGATTCCGCTACATCAAGTCAAACAACATCTTTAAACCAGCCCGGGCGGTTGAGGTGCTGTCTGGGCTTTGACGTCGAGTTTTCATACGGTGAGTTTACAGAAGGTTTCTGGTTAAAGTATAAATCAGCGTTAGATAAAGTTACATTAACGAGGCCTAAAGTCAAAGTTTGGGCTGTGTGTCTGTTGAAGACGAAGGTAATGTCCTGCGTGAACATGGATATGAGAACTGTCGCTGTGTAGGTTGTTTCTATAGGCATCGGCCTGGCGGCGGGTCGCTAACATCGACACACACCAACAAAATGTCAGAGCAGCGAAGCTAACGCTCGAAGAAACGCGAACGCAGCACCTGAAAACGTCGATCAGAGTCGTGTCACCGTTGATCCCACGTCGGTTTGTGCTCATTTACTTATTAAACACCGTTAACACAACTTTTTATTAACTGACACTAAAGTTTAACGCGACATTTAACAAAATAACCGTCCTACCTCATCCAGCACCAAGCCTAATTAAAAGGACAGTTTAATAGAGTATAAACCGGTTAGTGTTACTGTTTTCATTATAAACCGGTTAGTGTTACTGTTTTCATAATGTTTATCACAAATATCACTGTTGGAGGAAAACGTCCAGATTGGTATGGGTTTCTGGAAATTTGACCCAAACTCATTTTATACTCCTTTTTCTCATTACATCCTGTTCATACAACATTTTATTAGTTGACATTAAAGTTACATTTAGCGAAGTGCGCCCCCCTTTTTCACCACCAGACCTCATTAAAATAGAGATATTTAATGTGAATATACACTGGTTACTGTTACTCAACGCTTTCACACCACCATCAACTGTTTACCCTTTAAATCACTGTTTATAACCAGTAATAACAGATACGTCCTTAAAAAAATCCAGATTTATGTGAAATTCTGTTGAGATCTGACCCAAACAAGTTTATACACTTGTTCAAGTCAGTTAACACAACTTTTTATTCACAGCCATTAAGTGAAGCCTTAGATTTAACAAAATTATCCCCTAAATAAAAGGAGACTTTAATGCAGCATTGATGTGGACCAGTTTAAGTTAAAGTTGACCCAAAGTGTTGCACAGTAGTGAATGTACCACAGCGCAGTAGGGCTTTAGTGGACGCTGATCCACATCATGTAGGTTTAATAAACCGTGGATTACTGGACAGATGTTCAGCTGTCACATCACAGACCCCAGATCAGACCAGACAGATGCTTGGTCTGAATTCAATTTATGACTGACTGAGGTTTTATTGTATCCTGTGATTTCAGTCTCATTGAGGAAGTCGGTATTGAGCTCTGAGAATTGATGGCTTTGTTTTTCACAGGGAGGGAATTTAAAGGCCATTTTAAAATCAGTGCGTAAACATGAGACAGATGGACACGCAACTACGTACATTTACTCAAGTACTGTACTTAGGTTCTGTTTTGAGGTGTACTTCATTTGGGTATTTCCATTTCTGACACTTCATACTTGGACTTCACAACATTTCAGAGGCAAATGTTGTACTTTTTACTGCACTCCATGTATTTGATACTAACAAACTGCTCCAAAGGCTCAGAACGGCCCAGTGTCTGCAGTTGGTCTTGCTCTGTTGATGCTGCTGCACATGTGTTGGAGCTGTTTGTTAGAAACAGACGCCTCCCGTGTTTCCTGAGGAGAAACCTGCCCCCCAGTGCAGCGGTGGGGCTCACTGGGGGGGGGTTAATAGCTGGTGGACAACGGACAACAGTGGAGGTCTGTGGCACAGAGCGATGAGTTGGACCAGGGTCTGGACTCACACATTACCACGTTCACTGGCGCTGCTGGTCTCTGGACGGGGTGTGTGCCTCCTTTCATAATCCACTGAGTATTGGCATAGTAACCTGCCATTTCTTTTGGGATCTCTGCTCCATCTTTGATGAACCCATGAATCAAACTTTCGCTGGTTTGTTGGCCGTGCAGTGCCTCAGGGCGCAGACGTAGGCGTCCAGATGAGCGACTGAGTCCAGGAATATGGTGCTCGAGGCGGGATGACTTCACAGCTCTGGATGAGAACATGGTGTCAGATTGGCAGTGAGCCGCAGGGCTGATCCTCTGCTTACCATCGAGTCAGAGGAGTGAAACACTTGTGTAGTTTGCAGACATTAGGCCTGTTGAATGTCTGTTTCTGACACGCTGACTGATGACTGTGTGTGTGTGCGTGTGTGTGTGTGAAATTACTGTTGCAATGTGCAGATGTGTTTGATTTTGTGGTAACAAGCAGTTTGGCCATGTGGGTGTGATGTTGTCTCATCATCTCTTGGACGTGCTGTTAAAGGTTGGCTTGAACAAACTGATTAATCAAAAGGAACTAATTTTATGACTGACAAAATAATCTCACAAGGTCTTTGTGGCAGCTGTTCTGGAGCTTTCAGCTGTGTCTCTTGGTCCTCCACCAGCAGGTGGAGCTTGCAGCATTGACATGGAATCGGATTTGGAATACGATTAAAAGTCTGTTTTTCTGTGTGTTGTGGACTTCTCCATCACTGGAGCTTGTTGTGCTCAGAAAAATGGAAATGCTAACATCTACAATTACACTCAGTGGTCAGTTTATTAGGAACACCTGTCTCTAATCCAACAGCTCCACTTTTTAAAATAATGTTTACATTGGTGTAGGTTTTGGCTGAGGTGAGGTCAACCTCTCCTTTTTGAGTTAAACCTCTGTGATGTCAGCAAGAGAGGAAAGCCTTCTGATTGGCTGCTATCACGGTGGAGTCACTAACCTTTGGTCCAAGTCGGATGACAGGTCTCAAACACACACCTGCCACAGGTGCAGTGTCAGAGCATAGAGAAGCAGGAAACAGGCAGACAGCTTTATCCGATCTTTATCACGACTCCGGTCTGGTTTCCTGGTGAATGCTCGCCTCTTACGTCACCACACTGAATATTATTCATTATTGATTAACCTGCTGATTATTTTTTGATTAAGCAGTTTATTGTTTAGCCAGTGAAACATTAAAAAAGCAACAGAAGACCTGTTACAGTGTCCGAGTCTGCAAACACACAATTTACAGTGACAGAAAACAAGTTTCTCATTTGAGAGTCTTTGACATGTTTGTACTGTTTTTGTTTGAGGAACGGTTGAACCAATGAATTGTAAGGCAGGTTATTTTTATTATCAGTTGATTAATTGTGTTGCTCCAGTTGCGAGTTGTTGGGAGGCAGAAACCACACCTCTAGTTTTTTGACCTCTGCACCAGGACAAACATAAGAACTGTATTAAATGATGACTTCCACTTTTACCAGACTGGTCGAGTTGACTCAGAAATACGAACGGAATCAGTTTGGGGAAGCACCAGTACGTTCACCGGAGATTAGATGTGAAGCAGCTGTAAGTGTTGTTTTGGTTTTCAGTGGCTGTGCTGCTTTACAGGTCACATTTGAACTAAAATGAATGCATGTTCATTGGCTTCATTGGCTGTGCTGATTAGAAATGCAGCCAGTGAAAGGGAATTTGAGGTTTGTTTGTTTTTTGTTTTTGTTTTTTTGATACTGAACGTGTGTGTGTGTGTGTGTGTGTGTGTGTGTGTGTGTGTGTTGGTTTGATGAGAACGTTGACTTGTTGACTTTGGAAGCAGCAGTTGACAAAAGTTCATCTGTAGGTCCAGACTGAAAGTATTTGGACGGCACATTCAGCTAGAAATAAAATAATGGAAACTACATTAATGTTCCAGGTCTGGGCTTTAATTGGAGCAGGTTTGTATCACTACAGAAAGACCTGTGTGGCAGATCTAGTCCTCTTGACATGCAGAGCCTGTTACTGGTGCAGGGCTGAGAAACACTTTCCTTGCTGAACATTCTCTGTGAAACATCATTCTACAGATATTTGTTGTTGTCTGGAGAGATGTGATACGGGTGAGGTTTTTCTGATGCCATCTGTTCAGAGGATTCTGTAGCTGCTAATTTGACAGAGATCAGATGTCTGCAGAGGAATGTTGCGGCTTGAAAAGCCATAATTGGAGTCCCATTGCTCCTGGTCTATAATGTGAAGTAGAACACGAGGTTAGAGAGCAGCGTCCAGCCGCCTGCTGCCTGCAGGTTTCACACATCCTCTTGGTTTGGGATAAAGGTGAAGTTGAGCCTCTTTTATTCTGCTTTCTGCTCTTTTTGCTCAGTAAAGCCGCCAACACGCTGACAGAGAAATGCCACGGCCGTGCGCGCTTCTGTGTGCAGTCCAACTTTCCGACAGCACTGTCAGTTCTGAAGATGTTGCTGGTTCGTCTGTAACATCAGCACTTGATATGTTTTACTCCACCTGAAACCAACTGGGTCACCAGTAACTAAGAGGCTGGTGATGAAATAGTGCACTGGTGAAAAGCTCAAATCAGGATGATGGGGTCCTGTTTGTTTCCTGCTTCCCGCACCTTTACATTAGAGGAAGTGCAAAAATGTGAAACCTTCATGAATTTGCATGTTAATGCCAAAAGTGTCTCTCACATATGAAGACTTCTGTTTTACATGGTTGTAAATTGAATCTTGTTGTGTTGTTGGTTGTTTCATCCTCTGGGACAATGGGATGGAGATTTTTTACAATTTTCTGATATTTTATAAACTAAGCAATCGATGAATCAGGGCAGTCAGTATACGAAATGCTCATTATCTGAAGCCCGAGGCTCTTTCTAATCTGATCCTGGTTTCCATTGTTTTCTATTTGGATGCCATTAGCCCAGCAGTGTTGAGTGTGACTTCAGTGGCTCAGGTTCGGTCGTCTCAGACATGCAGTCACGATTCTTTCAGCTCTGTTTTCTATGTCAGATCTTTCTATCTCGTGATCCTCCTGAAAGCCTCCTTAGCTGGAGAGCATGTTACGTGACAACCAGAAACAGTGAGTTGTGATTATCTGCAGCGTAGATATGTATTAAACTCCGCCTCTTTGCCCATCTTTGGATTAGACATAGCAGGCAGAGTGAAGTTGTACCAATATGGCGGTGGCCAGACTTGAGCTTCAGAACTGCTCTTCAGGAATGGTGGGTTTGTCCACCCTTTATATACAGTCTGTGGGTGACACATGATTAAGAATGAAAGGACAATGATAATCTTGGGGCCCCCCTGACCTGCTCCCAAGGCCCTCCCGGGTGCCGCAGGCCCCATTCTCAGAACCACTGCCCTAACAAAGCTCTAGCTTTGACCTCCTCTTGGAAGACACTGGATCAGAGTTTGGAAACAGTAAATTGTGATTGTGAGTTTCCTGAAAGCTGCAAGAGTTTGGATGGTGACACTGGAAATGTGACTCCAGCCTGAATGAATGAACAGAGGCTGAGAGCAGCTGAGTGTGAGCAGATGTGTCAGATTCAGCAGAGTGGACGCAGTAGGAAAGAAAAAATTCTATTTTTTTTTTTTAGAGTTTTCTGGGCTCATGGAGTGTGTGACGGCGTGTGGGCTGTTGGAGGAGGAACTCGTCTGGGAAGTTTCTTTGTGCCCAAGTCGACTGTGTAACTGCTGGCTTCACAACATGAGGGAATTTCCTGCTGCGCAGCCCTGAGTCGGTGTGCAGAGAGGAGAGGAGAGGAGGGACAGGTTGATGGGAAGTTCAAACTCTCCGCTTCACTCAGGGTGACACTCTGGACTAGGCTGATGCCGCTGTCCACACAGCGTCAGTGGTGCATAGTAACAGAGTACTTTTACTCAAGTACTGAACCTCTGAGTATTTCCATTTTCTGCGGCTTTGTACTTGTACTCAACTACTGTAATACAGATACCACAATTGTTGAACAGTTTCAGACCTAGGTTTTTACATAGAAAACATCAGATTGACTGATAAATCGTTTAAATTAAACCAGCACACCATGACCATCTATAACACGACACACATCATGTTTGTGTGAACACAGTCACATGCGTACACCCTGGTAAGTTTGATCTGTCCTGTATCTGTTTGGATGTTTTAACTTCACTATTCAAACCTAACCGGGGCAGTGGCTGCACACTGGTGTCTGTTGCACTATTTCTGGTTCCTGGTGAAACAAACTAACAAATTAGCTCTAGTTACACCTGATGCGACATGAAGCACTGATGTTGCACAGAACATTAATGAAAGATTCACAGGGAACAGAATCGTCCTGAGGTGCAGTGAACACAGCAGCCTTCACATGCCTCCAGCAGGCTCTGACTCTGGGTGGTAAAGACAGCAGAAGTGAAACTTTGCTGCTCTGTCATGGTAAAAATACAGCTGAAACTTTGGCAGTCAAGAATCTTTATTGTCATTATGCATAGCACAACGAAATGTTTTCCAGCAGCTCTCGGCTTAAAAGACAGACACATTATTTACATAACACACAATTGTATACGTCGGTATAAAACTATGAACAAATAAAAAGGGATGTATGGGACATAATCAGCAGCATGTTGGTAGCAAAAGAGTGTAGTAACATTATAAGGAGCAGCTCAGTGCAAATTTCAGGCTTTAGGAAGAGGTGTGAGCATGGGTGTATGTCTGCAGAGGTCCAGTGTTCTGTCTGTCTGTCCATAGGGGGGAGCTTGTGTGTGTGACTGGGGGTTAGGGGGGATGACATGATAAATGTGTGTGATGAACCCAAGTCTAACTCGGTGTCCTTGTCTCCTCTGTGTCCCAGAGTCCGAAACCACTTCAGGATGAGGACCAGGATCAGATGCGGTGTCTTCGGCGCCTGGTCCAAGAGAAAAGACCCCTTTAGTTTCACACCTGCTGTGCTGTGAATGACCCCCGACACACTCAACACACACACAAACATACACTGTAACAACAGAGAGAGTTAGAGGGGTTTGGCTGTTTTGCTTCTCAGGGCAGAGCGAGGCCTCTCTCTGTCTCTCTCTCTCTCTCTGTCTGTCTGTCTCTCGGTGTTTCTCGTCCCAGAGTTTTGGGCTGCCAAGCGCCATCAGGATGACATCATACTGGGCCGACACAATGGAGCTCTTCATCGTTTGAGGTTCATCGCCGGGCTGCATCACTTTGCAGGGCCAAGAACAGAGAGGGAGGGGGTGGGGGGGAGGGAGGGGAGGAAAAAAAAAGGTTTGACATGTCAGAGCGTTCGGGTTCCAGGTACGGGATGCTGAGGCCTGGCATGGTGCGGCCCATTGGGGCAGAGGCTCTGGTGGCCCTGCTGGAAGGGGGGCTGGACCGTGTGGTGCTGATTGACAGCCGGCCTTTCGTGGACTACAACGCCTCACACATCCTGGAGGCAGTGAATGTGAACTGCTCCAAGCTGATGAAGAGGAGGCTGCAGCAGGACAAAGTCCAGATCACTGAGCTGCTGCAGCACTCAGCCAGGAAGAAGGTGGGTGCAGGAGCTTCACCTGTCCAACACACCTGAAACATTTAGCATTTGGACTGACCTCTTTGTTTTGTCTGTCTGTTCAGACGAAAACGCAGCTTTGAAAAACGCTGATATATCAGAGACCAAACAGTACCTGCCATTTCAGTGTTTCTTGAACTTAATCCAGAAGGGAAAGAAGAAGTTACTAGGTCTGTGCCTGACTGAGCATTTTGTCAGTAGGCTCTTCAGTGCGACTATTTGACTATTTGTCCTTTTTTAAAAATATATACACAGCCTAGACTGTCAGAAAATGACCTGGCATGAGTTTCAGTGATGACGTCGACCACATCAGCATTGATATTAAATGCAAAAAAGAGAGAGGATCATATTTCTGAGCATTTAAAAATCAATAAAAGACAGCTGCATATGATGCCAGATTTAAACTGCGACCTATTTAAATTGAGGACATCTAACGTTGGTCTGTGTATGGATTGGTCGGAATAACGAGACGGGCAGCACACTTGGATTTCTGTTGAAACAATGCGCTTATAGGCAGTTTTTTCTTCTGACACGTTATAGCCAAGTTTTGTTGTTCTTATCTCCTCGTTAAATGGTGTCGTCAGACCAGATCAGTGTCCCCATTGAAGTGGGTATCCATCCGTTCACCAGACCAGAGGGGGAAGCCCTGAGCAAACCGCTGCTCAGCACAGCAAAATGAGGAGAAAATGGCAAACTAGTGGCCTGGGGCTGCCTTCTGTTGTCATGCACACTGGCTGACAAAAAAATGAAATAAAATAAAAACGGGCTCGACTAGGAGAGTCTCAGTCGACTGACTCTTGACTGATGATTCGACTAGTCGCCTTGCAGGGGGCCCTAGAAGGAACACAGTGACAGTAACAGTGTTGGCGGCTGGCTTCACACCAGCGTTGCTGTCTTTATTATCTGCTGTTTTTCTGCCGTGTCCATGGACGACTCCTTTCTTTGTTAGAAAAGAAAATTTTGCCTCCTGCTCACCGTTTCTTCTTTGCTAGTTGTTTTTGTGTGGCTTGTTTGTGTGCTCGACACATGCACAGTAGAAACGTACTGAAACACCCAGTGTGGACGGATGTTGTTTTGGAACAACAAAAGTGTTTTAGAATTCACTCGGCTTAATGTAGACGCGCTCTCAGACCGATGGTCTCTGTGTTAAAGTCTGGTGTTACTGCTGGACGACATCCACACTTAGTTAAACCTTCTTCAGTCACACAGTAGTTAAAGAAAACTCCAAAATTGGAGGCAACCATTGCTTTTTCAGTCTGGACACTAAGAATCCAAACTAAGAAAGAAACCCTGCTCCTTGGTAAGGATCTCGGTGTGAAGTCCTCTGCTCCCTGTATTTACAGCATTGACAACTTGGTCCAGTTTTCTTGTTGTACCCTGACGTTTCCCTGCATTTCTCTTCAGCTGAATGAGGGCGTCCAACCTCAGAAGAGCATATTTAACAACGAGGGTCTGGAGTCGCAGCGGCCGCTCCTCCTGGTTTGTGGTGTCGTGTTAAATTGGAATAACAGCTTTACTGAAGCTCGGCTGCTCTTTTATTACCGAGGCAACAGTTTCCGTACGTTTATGAGCTGTCATTAATTCTGTGTGCACTGAAGGAGAGAAAGCTGCTTCCTCAAGTGAGAAGAAGCAAGAGAGCAGCCAGACCGCTGTGGTTTAGGCTCCGTGTGTTCAGCCGAGGGAGGCCACAGACCGACTTTACCTACTGCGTAGAAAGATGAGGATGCAGGTGATGCTGGGCATCAGAACAAACTGCCAAACGCAGGTTTTTTTTAAATGTAACATCATAAAATGTCTTAGTGTTATGTTTCATTGCCTGGGGTCTTGGTTTAGAGATGAGGGCTGCAACCACAAAAGATTTTCATTGGTACTTAATCGGCGTGAATCGGTTAACCAATAAAATGTCACAGTTCCTCACGGTTACGCTCGTGATGATTCCCAGAGGATGAATCCTGATTATTTTGTGGATCAACACTTTGGCTCACGATAGTATAGCTAAGATAAGATGAAACTGTGTCTGTGTGTGTGTGTGTCTGTGTGTGTGTGTGTGTGTGTGTGTGTGAGAGAGAGAGATTTACTAAAAGTAAAGAAGAAACTGGTTTAATTCACTGTTCACTTTGCTGTTTAAAAAATTTGCATCACCAAAACTGACCCCTCAAGAGGTATGTGCAAAACACTGTGGATCTTCTGGAATATCGTTGTGTAAAACGGTCCTGTGCACTCAGATACTCCTGTCTTTGTGTTGTAGTTGGAGCTGCAGGGTGACCAGGAGGTCGTCGTATACGATCAGAGTTCTTCAGACCCGGCGGCTCTCAGCTCTGAGTCTTTCCTCGGTGTCCTGTTGGTTAAGCTGGAGAGGAGTTTTCCCTCTGTCCACCTGCTTTCAGGTGAGTCCTGCCTCACCTCAATCCTCCGCCTCCTACAAGCCCTCAGGGGGACATTTACTGAGGCTTGGGGCTCATTTTTTGGTGTTCTTATTTACCAAGGAGTCCCAGTTTGGTTCTGTGGCTGGAAGTTGCACGTTTGTTCACAGGCAGTATGTATTTTAAGGCATTCCCATTCAGGGACACAAAATAAGGGAAGAGAGAGTGCCTCAGCAGCTGATTTACCACCACAGACTGATGCTGCGGCTGATGTTAAAGGTCAGGAGAGAGCTCTGCTGTCGGAGCGCCAGCTGTAAGTCACCTGAGACATCGCTGGTGTTAGGAACACACGAGAGGAGGGGGAGGGTGTTTCTACATCACCTCTTCCTCCAGAAGAGACTGTGAGAGCCAGGCTTTTAGGTCCCACTGTTGTTCAGTTACTGAACCAGATGATTTGGCTGCATGCGACTATGTGACTGCAGCTTGGAAATATGGTTGTCGGTTTATTCAAGCATATTAAAGTTCAGTCGCAGTTAACGTTTCTTCTACGCTCCATCTCTGTTGTGCATTTACATGAGCACTGCTGCCACTGTGCTCATTTCCATCATTAGTATGCCATTTCAGAGCAGAGGGGCTTTTTCAGAGCTCTTAGAACAAAGGGGAAGAGTACAGCCTTTTTGTGTGTTCACAACGGAGGAACCAAGAACGATGGCACTTCTTAGAATGCTGTTTTGACTGACTTTTTTTGGCTTCTACTTCAGGGTAGATACTCTCCTAGTGCAATAGGAACCATGAGTTATGTATGTGCACATTAACTACAAAACCATGTTAGCCATGTAAAGAATAGTGATCAACAGCCATCACCAGTGACATGGGGATCTGCAGTCTGGCAACATAAGCCTCTGCAGAGGAAAAGGAAGCTTTCAAATCAGAGAGCCCTGGAGCACCTGGCAAAAGAAGAGAGGTGGAAGAAACTCACTGATGTTTACAGGAAGTGACTGGTTTCAGTTATTTTGTCCAAAGGCTGTGCTACCAGATATTAAGTTGAGGGTGTCACTAATTCTGTCCAGCCCATGTTTGGAGTTCTGGGTGGGCTGGACCAGATTTGGCCTTTTTCTGATTTCTTTGCATTGCTCCAATGCAAACAAAAGGAATAAACCGGAGAATTACAAAGAATATGGGATTGCAGCAATTTTCTGGGAGAAGTGATGTGTTGTCTGACAGAAATGCAGCGGTGCCAATATTTTTGGCCATGACTATAAATGTAAATCCTCACTAATGTCTTTGCAGCACAACGGAGCAGCTGTGTGGTTTTAGTGGGCCTGTTTCACAGCTTTCTGTTCAGGTTCACAGCAGCCTGATGAGCCTGAGCTCAGTCACCTGTGATGAAGCTGTGTATGAGCTGGAGCGACAGGTGGCGCGACTGCAGACGTCCTCCCTTCTTTCCACGGAGGGTTATGTTATGTAACTATGATGTAATGCTGCACTGACAGCTCCACCCTCACACATAACAAAACGACAACAACAATGACTCTGGGCTTTCCAAAGTCATTGGGCCAGAGATTGAACTGTTTCCCAGCAGCAGCTCCTCTCAGTGAGGAACCTGTTTGTGGCTGATGACAGGAGGGGAAGCTTTAAAGGGAAGTCCACAGAAAACAAAACAAGATCAGTTCTGACTTTGACATTTGAGGCAGGAACATACTGTAAACATGAGCAGTTAATCATTAAAACACTTTTCAAAAGATCTTCTCTGTTATTGTGCAGTAGATATTAACCATGAACATACTGAAACTGACTCTAGGGTCAGTTTCACGGTACACCACGGTATGAAAATGGACGGTTATCATACCGGGCACATTCGGTTATTACCGGTATTGAAATAAAATACGATGCATGTGCGCCTTTCTTCCCCAACTGCCTGTCGGACTCCACACCAGTGGACAAAGGGCAGAAAGGAGGCGGCTGAAATCAGCAAACTCCATCCAGTAACAAAGACATTTAAACCAGCAGGATTAGTTTGGCGATCTCAGAAACGAGCGGCGTCTCTCCTACAGGATGTGTCCCGTTTATAACTTCAACCCCAAATGATAAACATCAATCAAAGTTCAAAGTGTTTATTTTGTCATATGCACAGTTAGGAAATGTGTTTCCCTGTACAATGAAATTCTTACTTTGCCGTCCACATGAATGCCACAAAATACAAATGAAATATAAAGTAGATAAATAAATAACACAAAATCTAAGGCACTTTAAGCAGCAAATGCAGAGATATAATAAAAATATATAAGAATATAATAGAAAATGTATGCTGCATGGGAGCAGCATGTGCAGCAGTCAACAGTCA
>NW_018128014.1:2375652-2376134 GCF_001952655.1 Monopterus albus | reverse complement strand
ACTTCAGGATGATGTTGTCTTTGTTGGAGGCGACACAGTCATGGGTGAACAGGGTGTAGAGGATGGGACTGAGGACACATCCCTGTGGGGTGCCAGTGTTTGTAACAATGCTGGCTGAAGTTCTATTGCCAATCCTGACAGTCTGGGGCCTGCCAGTCAGAAAGTCCAGGAGCCAGTCACAGAGGGTGGGGTGCAGACCTAGTATGGACAGTTTGTGGGTGAGTTTGCGGGGACAACTGTGTTGAAGGTGGAGCTGTAGTCAATGAAGAGTATCCTGATGTAGGAATCTTCATTTTCCAGGTGAGAAAGGGAATAGTGGAGTGCAGCCGCGATGGCGTCTGAGGTGGCCCTGTTGGGCAGGTAGGCATACTGCAGGGTATAAAAATCAGGTATAAAATGCTCTATCGAGATCTTTTTCCACGTTGTCTGGTCGTTGACTGATCTCTGACTTACAGCAGGACTCACACTGATCTGATCCCACA
>NW_018128014.1:2371612-2375629 GCF_001952655.1 Monopterus albus | reverse complement strand
TTTTCGGGCTCGTGTGTGTGTGTGTGTGTGTGTGTGTGTGTGTGTGAGTAAAGACAGACGGGATTGGTCTGGCACTAGCAGCTATTGTGATTATGGTTTAAAGCAGAGCGGCGCCACGTCTCACTACTGTCAGTCATTTAACATTTAACAGCCCAGTCGGTCGATTAATGGAGAAACTAACCAGTCATGTAACATGTCGTATGTTGTGTTTATTCTTTAGGGTCAGTCTAGTGCACCAGCCCAGCTCAGTCAACTGGCACAGTCACTTCCTTTAAGGGTCATTGTAGCTGATAATAGTAATTGGGTATTACCGTGATATTTCCTGAGACGTTATCATGCCGTTGCAGCCCCAGTTGACTGGCTCAGCCCCACACACACACCATCCTGCTGCCACAGATACTAGAGACCAAATGTGGATTTATCTGCTGCTCAAAATAGTCCCCGACAAGTGCATGTTTGTGTGATCACAGTTGTAGTGAGCAGCTGTTTTAGGGAATTACTGAGAATTTTTAAGAGGTGAACCCATATACTCATAGGGTTATGTCTTCATTAGGCACCAATGAGCTTGGAGCTGAGAGCCACAGACAGGAAGTGTTGACAGACAGACTAACACGTTGTAGATTTTAGCCTAAATAAGGGCTTTATTGGCAGCAAGAAGAATATAGAATAACTCCAGACTGATTCTTTAAGTCTGAGGAGGAAGGGTGTGGATTAACAGGAAAATAATGTTTGACTAAAGTGTATTGAGAAAAAGCAAAAGCCACTGATGGAAACTAGGGCTGCAACTAAGAATTATTTTCATGATCAATTCTTGATGATCAATTTTCCTTTTGATTTTTAGTCAACAAATCTTTTAGTCTATGAAACATCAAAAACTCACTTCACAAAAGCTGAATGTGACATCTTCAAAGAAGTTGTTTTGTTTGACCAACAATCCTTAATTCAAATTACTAAAACTAAATAGAAATGAATCCATAAAATAAACTACTGAAACCACTGGTGGAAATAACTAAAGCTGAATGGGAATTCAGACTAAAGCAAAAATAATATCAAAACAAAAGTAATTTGAAAATGGAAAACTCTTATAACCCCAGTCTGAACATTATCACCTTCATCACCTTCATGAAGGAGGATTTACTGCAAGACTGTTGGATTAGACCGACTTAGTTTGAGACGGGTGTTCCTAATAAACTGACCACTGAGAGTTCATACAGGTACACACAACCATGCACTTGTAGACCTGTCATCCAGTTCTAGGGACCCAGCACTCCAAGAAACAAGTAGAGAACAGATGACTTTCCCTCATGTTCATCAGTAAAAATCAGTGCACACGTGCACGCTCTGGCTCGTCTGTGTGATTCTTCACAGATATTAGTTTCCTGTCTAACCAGCGCTCGATGCTCAGTGTGACCCCTTGCTCTTGCAGGTGGTTTCTCTGAGTTCTCCCACCTGTTCCCCGGTCTGTGTGAGGGGAAGTCCACTCTGGTTCCATCCTGTATCTCTCAGCCTTGTCTGCCTGTCACCAACATCGGACCGACCCGCATCCTGCCTCACCTGTACCTGGGCTGCCAGAGGGACGTCCTCAACAAGGTATCAGGGTCTGCAGGTTGTCGGATCCACTGTGTGTCCACTGGGATCCCGCCGATTAGATTCATCCGGTCTGCAGGTTTTTTTAGAGCTACTTTCATCTAGCTTTGTTCATGTCATCGACGCTGAATCTGAGTTTGGAGACACAGCCGCTCTGTGGGGTGGACTCTGTCTGTGCAGGTGTTCAGGCTGCACAGACAGTCAAGAGGCGTAGCCCCAGTGGGACCATGTGATATTGCTGGATGGATGGTGGGGAGTGTGACATGGTAAAATACCCACGTGTCAAGAGTGATGCTCCCGGTGTCTTTTCCTGCACATAGGGCAGGACATCCTGTCGTCCCGGGGTCGATTAAAAATAGGAAATAGGAAAATTTGGGACAATTTTAGCAAGGACAGTTCTGATTAAATGTTCTTAACATACGCACATGGTGCACCAAACATCACTGCCTATGGAAAGAGGTGGACAGGACTTATAGTTAGAAAAACAGCAGCGTATTTATGACCAGTCAAAAATATAATTTTAACAAATCTGTAAGTACATTTTGACTAGTCAAAATCTCATTAAGGGTATCTTCTATTTGAATAGAATAGAATAGAATCTTTATTGTCATTGTACACAGTACAACGAAATTGGGTGCAAACCTCAGGTTTAGAGAAAAATGTGTCAGTATCAAAAACAAAAAACTATAAACCACATAAAAATCACACTTATTGCACATTGACAGACATAAACTGCAAAGGTCCATCTCCATATTGACAGGAATAAAATAATTATGTTAAGTGTTTAATGTTGAGCTGCAGTTCAGCTCTATGTCTATGACCTGTGGAGGCAGAGTCAGTTCAGCAGCACAACCTGTCCAGCAGACAGCGAGTATATCAGCGACTTCAGCCTGGACTGAGGCACCGATGTGATCCCTCTGTGGCTGCTCTCTCACCAGGACCTGATGCAGCAGAACGACATCGCCTATGTCCTGAATGCCAGTAACACCTGTCCCAAACCGGACTTCATCCCCGAGTCTCACTTCCTGAGGGTTCCTGTTAATGACTCCTTCTGTGAGAAGATCCTGCCCTGGTTGGATAGATCGGTGGAGTTCATAGGTCAGCAGACACAGGCACCTTCTCAAACCTTTTCTGTACGATTAGAGGCCAGGGAACTGTTACAACTGTGAGACTGGCTGTTCTCAGTCCGGTCTGAACTCTTCTATGTTTCAGAGAAAGCTAAAGCGTCTAATGCTCGAGTCCTGGTTCACTGCCTGGCTGGGATCTCTCGTTCAGCCACCATCGCCATCGCCTACATCATGAAGAGGATGGACATGTCATTGGACGAGGCGTACAGGTAAGAATCGCACCTGTGGGACACAACTTTAGGTTAGGGGTTGGTTAGTCTGTACCGGGCTCAGTCTTCACACAGGACTGACAGTTTATACACTATTTCACAGCTTGATGTGTCCTGGTTCGGTCTGTGCTGAGCATTTAGGATGTCCATATCACTGCAGCAGCTGCCTTTCTTTTGTAGCAGGTTAGCACACAACAACAGACAAGTGGCTTCTTAGCCTTCTGGCTGTTTGTGAGAGAAAAACAAAGGACATGCACATCCAAAGAAATGTTTACAGGTGCTGAACCAACAACAACCTAAAGGCAAGAAGCAAGAAAAAAGGTTGTATACCTTGTTGTCCCAGTCATTTAATTCAGTAGCAGCAACTTATCGATCTCGACCAGATCTTGGTCAGGCATTATCAGACAGGCAACACATTGAAAGACACAGGCCTGTTATTCATTTATCATGTTCTTTAATGATTAAGATATCCAAAAAATGAACTTTTCAGTAGTCAGCTGTAAATTTGAGATGGCTGTTGTCATTCAAAAAAAAAAAAAAAACTTGTAAACTATAGGAAACCAACAGATAAAAATACATTACATGGCAGGAGTTTTCTTCCTACCTATCAGTCCATTTATTGGAATATGTCATATTTACAGTTGTGATGATCTTGATGCTAAATATATATTGATCTTGTTCAGAGATGTAGGGAGAGAACATATAAAGAAAGCTGGATTCAAAGTGCAGTAAAAAGGTCTGAGAAGGCTGTTGAGTGTTTCAAGAAATGACAGTCCATTATACAATATTGTCCTTTGGCTAAAGAGTTTGAAATAGTTGTTCAGCAACACTGGCACACTTTGAACTCCAAAGCTAATCCTAAGTCGGTTTTTAAAGATCCCTCCAAACATTTGACATCTTGCAGTCAAAGTAGACCTTCCACCAGCGACCTATCAACTTGCGACCTGCCGTCGCTGATGGCAGCTGTAAGTGTGTGCTCAGTGCAGCTTCTGCATGCCACTCCTTTTCACATGCACACTCTGGCAAAATGTTTAATGTAAGAGGCATCATTACTTGCAATACAAACGATGTTATTTATATGATTAAATGTCCAT
>NW_018128014.1:2351554-2371549 GCF_001952655.1 Monopterus albus | reverse complement strand
TGCACTGATGATCAAAAGAATCCCGTGGCTGTTCATTTCAGCTTGTTGAAACATGGTTTATCTGCACTGAGATGTACTGGGATTGAACATGTACGAAGCCTTGGACGGGGGCGATATTACAGTTTTTTTTTTTTTTGATTGCTTTGAAGCAGCCGACAATTGAAACTCCACATTTTCAAAACAGTTAACACACCTGCCTAAACAGTATCACTGATGGCAAAATGACACATTTTGTTTGCAAAAGGCTCTAACCATGCCAAAACATTTAAAATATGCAACAAAAGCAAATTTTGCCTTCAAACAACACAGCTTGCAAACAAGTATATGAGCTCTTTTAGTCAGTCATTACACAATGGACAGCAAAATACACAACTCAGTGTGAATCGGTGCACCATTGCTGGTCATTGTAGCCTATAGCCAGTGCCATTTGTCTTTCTATATAGGCTGTGTCAAATTAGCCTTTTTGCAAAGAATTGGATCCAGAATAAGAAATACTTTGATACAATTTTTATTGAATACATGATCTTTCTTTTTTAACTGTGGCTGAAAACTGAAATACCGCATATAATAACTAAATATTACAGAAAAAAATGTAAACCAAAATACAGTGAAATCTATTGTAAAACATAGCCACTACTCAAACTCAGTCTCTTCTGTCTTGAGGATGGGGCCACATGGTCTCATCCACATCACATTCAATATCCTCTCTTGCAAGGCACCTCTTCTTGCATGCCTTATCCAACTTTGACATTCCTCTGCACCTATTTGTTGGGCAGCCGCAGTGTCCAGCCTCTCTAAGAGAAAGGCCATGATTGATACGTGATCAATAATAGTTGCCCGAATTTCATCTGAAACTTGAGCCCTTCCAACTACACCTCCCCCTCGCAGACGGACTCCTCTTCCTCGGACTCCTCTACCTCTTACTCTCACTCTCATCTGCCTTAGACCTCCTCCATCCATGCTGGCAAAGAACAACAAGAACCTGGCCCCCTTTTTATCAGGCCTACAGACTGATTGCTGATTGAAGATTTGTGTGAAGCAGTGTCAAACAGGTGCTTTAGTGATTTCACACTGATCTTGGTAGTTTCTAATAGTTAGGAATAGATGGTTTCTCTTTGGTTACCATAGCTAAAACAATGGAGTTTGGACTGTTTGAATGACATCCGTGTTAACTGTTTTGCAAAAGGGTGGGAAAATGTGTCAATCCAATGAAAACATGTTTACACATTTGTGATATGTGTCTTCTGCTCTGCTGGGTTAGTGATGATGAAAACTGAGTGGGTCCTAGTTTCTTTAAACAGGTCAAAGCAATCGAGAAAAACTGTAACAGTGTCCTTTGGAAGAGGGAGGCGTTTTACATTTTCACTCTCAATACTTTGTCGCCTAAAGGCTTAAATTTAGATTTTGATCCAAAACCATTTTGTAGTGTGGTTAATATGTTGCGTACTGGTCATGTTTTGGCCAACTGCTGAACTCAGATTAACTAGTTTTTAAATAGGATTTTTCTCCTTTTCTCATGGTTTATCATGTGTGATTGTTTTCTCTATTGTATTTGTTTGTTTTTTTTTGATTGCTCCCCCATGTTGACGTCTTCTGCTCCTTTGGCGGGGGGCTGTCGGACATTGTATTTTAGTCCCGTCCTGACGGATTCCTTTTAGAGGAAGATTGTCTTCAGATTAGTCATATTGAAAACACCTGAGTGGCATCTTAGCAGGTGCACATAAAGATCAGACAGTACCCAGAGTCTGTCCTGATGAGTCCGAAGCCTCATCAGCTCTCTAATTAATCTGCACTCTGCATGGTTCACATAATGACCCACCTCCACATTCTGTGTTTTTCTTCTTCTTCCAGGTTTGTGAAGGAGAAGAGGCCAACCATCTCCCCCAACTTCAACTTCCTGGGCCAGCTGCTAGACTTTGAGAGGAAGATAAAGAGTCCTCACTGTACAGAAACTAAACTAAAGTTGCTGCACCATCAGGAGCCAAGCTGCAACATCCCTGCTCAGCCAGAGGACCTGGAGCCTGCAGCCTGTCCAGAGGCCCCTGTGGGCCCCGGCCCAGCCCTGCTAGAGCCCCTCACCCTGCCCTGTGTTTTAGCCGACGCCCGAGAGGAGTGTTTGCTGGCTCAAGCTCTGAGTGGCCTGCAGCTCACTGATGGACCCGAAGACAACGCCCGGCTGAAGCGCTCCTTCTCTCTGGACATCAAGTCATATGGTGAGCCAGGTGGAAACGCCACTCACAGAGTGTTTGTCCCTCACGGTGGACCAGGAGATGCCACTGAGTACTACAAACCATCTGGCTTCAAAGAGGCCACCAGTAAACCCTGTCAGTTCTCCCCGGTGGAGGAGGTTTCAGAGCAGTCCACGCCAGAGCACAGCCCTGACAAGGAGGAGGCCCATGGACCACCCCCGGCCTCCAGCGGCTTCACCAACCCTCCGCCTGCTGCTCCGAGCTGTTCACACCAGCTGCACCGGAGCGGCAGCATGGAGGAGAATGCTACCAGCTTCCTGTTTGGCCTCTCCCGCAGTCAGCAGCATCTGGCCAAACCGCGGCCCAGCGGGGCCCTGAAAGGCTGGCACTCGGACATCCTGCTGGGCCCCGTCACTGTCTCCAGTTCCTCCCTGGCTGGTGGCTGGTACCTCTCCTCCGACTCCACGCGTTTTTACTCCACCTCCATCCTGAGCGGCGGCGGTGGAGGCTTCACAGCCTACAGTTGCGGCCATGGCCTGGAGGCGGTGCGGCGGCGCAGTCGGCAGAGGACAGGTGACCGTGGAGACTCGAGAAGGAGTTGGCACGAGGAGAGCAGCTTTGAGAAGCAGCTGAAACGACGGAGCTGCCAGATGGAGTTTGGAGACGGGATGACAAACAGCAGGTCCAGAGAGGAGATGGGGAAGGTGGGGAGTCAGTCGAGCTTCTCCGGCAGCATGGAGATCATCGAGGTCTCCTGAACCTGATCCTGAAACTCTCTTAGATGTTTTCAGGCAGGAAGAGTCTGACGGACGCAGCTTCGACTCCATTGACATCAGAGGGAAACGGTAACATGCAGCGTCACAGAGCGCTGTGTCACCAGACTGAGGGGAGCTGTGAGCTGGGCCTGAAACGTTTTCTGAAAATCAGCTGTGAAGAAATCGGGCTCATAGATGAGAGGACACGTTCATCAAACATATTTTTTGAACGCAGAGAATGCCAGAGTCTGCTGCAGATAGTGATGCATCATAGGTCTTTAGCCATTATGTTGCTAGGCTAATGAGATTCTTCATGCAAGTTTACAGTGTGTGTCCGAGTCAGTCGGCACTAAAGGTTCTGTCTGACACCTGCTCAAACGTGTTTCTCCCACTAAACAGGAATAGTCAGAACATTCTTTGTGTGGAGCTCAGAGCCTGAAGTTAGAAGTAACACCACCAGCCAGAGAAAATATTGAATATCTGATCCTTTGTCAGAGTAAAGACAGACAAGGAGCGAAGCTAGATGGAGATTTTCTGTGGTCAGACTCGTACCAGAGACACCGTGGTTTCTGACTGGGGGTGTGACAGTTCTCCACATCTTGATTTATAACCGCAGACGTGATCACGTATTTACCACTGGACCAAAACGGTCGTGACACATGCAGACGGAAAACGAAATAATAGATGTAGTAAAGTACAAAATATACAGCCTGCCCTGAGTTTGGGGTTGGTGGGTGCAGAGTGGGTACTCCCCTATTCATGACCGGTGCTGTAACTCCAGGCAGGGTTGCCATTTTGCCTTGAAGTGAAGAGATGCCTCCCGCCCAAAGCCTGAACATCTGCAGTTCAGTGGTCACTTTATTAGGTACACTAAACTAAATCAGGTTCAGTCTAATCCAATAAATCTTTCTTCACGAAGGTCATAATAGTCAGTTTGAACAGTGCTGCATTATACGATCATGTTTATTCAGCCTCACCAATATAAATGGGATGGACAAAATACCAGAAACGGCTCTCTGTTTAACACAGTCCAGCTGAACAACAACACAAAGTGCAGCCTCCACAGTCATCACACAGGTGAACCAACATGTCTGAGACACAGTCTGAACATTATCACCTTCATGAAGAAGGATTTACTATAGGACTGACTTAGATGACTGTAGTAAGAAGTCGACAGGCCGCCGCTGTGTGTTGCTGTGGTGAAAGAACTCTGAGCCTTTAAAGTGTCATCTGGTTTGTGGAGCCCCTCCTGCATTTTCTCACAGACACGAGGAACCAAAGTGAAGCCTATAGACGGAACGTTGGTCCTCTGCTCTGTTTCTCCTCTGAGCGTCAGCAGTGCCTCACCATCTAAATCCCCACTTTGTGTTTTAGGGTTAGTGATGGCGAGATTTCAGGTGAACGGCTCGACCTGAGGACGGGCTCAGTCAGGATGTGAGTAACAGAGGCTGGGACTCTTGTTGAGACGCTGAGAGGGTTTAGAACATACTGACGGTGGATCACTCAGTTAATCTTGCACTACTGTGGTGTGGAAAATGGCTTTGATTCAAAGAGTATAAATCAGTAAAGAGAAACAATGCAGTGTTTCTGAGTGGTTTTCATGCTGTCAGTCCACTTCCTGCTGTAAATATGAATTCAAATATTTCCTGTTTTTATTTTGACCTCTGTCACAAGACGAGTATTTTTATCGGAGAGCCTAATGTCCCTGAAACTGAAGTGTATTTGTGGTATCTCAGAAAGAGTCCTCCCAGTTTTCTGATTTCTCTTCTAAAGTGCTGAATCACTTCCTTCTTATATCTAAGTTTAGATTTACAGTTCAGCGGTTCTAATAGGTTGTTTTTTTTTTAAAATGAGGATCCATGAGGCTTAACAGTAAAGTAGTCTTCCAGGGTTTGACTACAGTCAGGGAAAAAATTATTTGAACCCCAGCTGATTTTGTAATTTTGCCCACTAACAAAGAAATTATCAGTCTACGATTTCAATGGTAGGTTTATTTGAACAGTGAGAGACACAACAATAACAAAAAAATCCAGAAAAATGCATTACAAAAAAAGTTATAAAGTCATTTGCATTTTCATGAATGAAATAGGTATTTGATCCCCTATCAGTCAGCAAGATCTCTGGCTCCCAGGTGTATTTTATACAGGTAACGAGCTGACATTGGGAGCCCTCTCAGCTCGTTACCTGTATAAAAGAGACCTGTCCACAGAAGCAATCAATCAATCCAGATTCCAAACTCTTCACCATGGCCAAGACCAAAGAGCTTTCCAAGGATGTCAGGGACAAGATTGTGGACCTACACAAGGCTGGAATGGGCTACAAGTCCATCGCCAAGCAGCTGGTGAGAAGGTGACAACAGTTGGTGCGATTATTCGCAAATGGAAGAAACATAAATTAAATCAATAAAGGAACAGGAGTGCACTGGTGATGCCTCCGCCCCAAACCAACAGCATGAGGTGAGACATCACTTGGAGAGCTCCCTGACTTTTAGTGCAAAATCACTGGATTTCCCATAATGCAACTGGATAGGCTTTCGTCTAACTGGGGAGACACACTGGAAGCGTCTCAGGCTACAGATTAGAATTCCATTATGTCAAATGAGTCAATCCACACCGAATCTGAGACATGTGCCCTATGAACCCTCATGTTTTTTTTTTGTTTGTTTTTTTTTACTCTTCACGTCTGCTTTCCCCTCTGCTGCATTTAGTCAATTATAATCTCCACATTCAGCTGGTTAAATCACACAAATCCTGTTGTTTTTTTGTTTCTACGACTGATCAGGCTGCTTCGGTTTCACTTTCTCCCTCTGTAACGAGCGGGGGGAAATCGGTAACATCAAATCCATAGGCTACATCAAAACACGATTTCTTTCTGATGATTTTACATGAAAACTATTTTTGTCCAGTCCACTTGTCTTGTTGGTCGGCCTGGTGAAGCCTCTGCCTGGCCGCTGTCCTGCTGACAGACAGACTGCTGTTCTGATGGCTTAAAGACAGAACTCACGTCTCTCTTTCAGTGTGTTTTCTGTTATACCCACTGTGACTGCTGTTCTCCCGTGTTTCTACCATGGCTTATCCATCCTAGAGAAGACAGGAGGAGTGAGAGAAACTGGAATTGAAGACAAAGTCGTTACGTGCAAAAAAAAAACAACAAAAACAAATGTTGACCCCCTGGTGAAAACCAGGTAAAGATATCGTTTCAAAGCCCCCTCCCCCGGCTGGCAAATCCACCCTCCTGATCAGTTAACCTAGAAGAAACACTGCCTTTGTACATGAAGTTCAGAGAGTCCACAGTGCCCTCTGCTGGGCGGAGGGCATAACAGCTCAAACACATTTTCAGCGTTTAATTACTGCAGGTTTTCTGATGGGATTTAATTAACTACAAAACCCTGAACCCAAACTGTGTGATGACGAGCGAGAGCGCAGAGTATGGAAAACAAAGCTGCCAATTAAAATTTTAAAATCCTTTTCATTTGTTTGAAAAGGCGAAATGACTGGTCTTTAATATACAATTTTAAAAGCCGTTAAAATGTTAGTCCACTTCCTGCCGTAAATGCGAGTTCAGAACCGTTTCTGTCGGCGCCCTACCACTAACACTTCTGATTTGTAAAGAAGTCAAATGCAAAACGTTACCTGTCAAAAAATCTGAAGTCTATAAGACAGTGAGAGTGTTTTTAGAGAGCGTGCACAGTCAGATGCTCTTAGCCTGTCACACACCAGGATGCTAGGGACAGCCACTGGAGCCAGTTGCACTGTAACTGCAGTGTCACATCACTTTGTTTTTTATAACCAGTTGTCTCATCAAGGAAAGACAAACACATGTCACTAACCTGGCTGCAGAGCTCTGTATGATGATGATGATGATGAGGGGGAGATGAAGGCCCAGAGCTGCCTGGCTGTGCACAGTCTTCACCCATGAGGCTGTGATGACAAAGACAAATCCAGTCAACTTAAAGACACTCAGACTGGCTCCTTCTCAAGGACTTACCAGGGTTAGGATTTAAAAAGCTTAATCCCAGTAAGCACAATTTAAATCGAGTTGCATTAAAAGTCAAAGCATTTCACATCAACTGGCAGAGGACAGTGTTTTACACATGTGTGGAGTTGTTCAATGAGTACACACTAGCATAAGGTAAGCTGTGTTTCCTGCCTGGCTTAAACAGCCAGATTCTGCCAGGGAGATAACTGTCAAATAGCAGGAACACAAACGTTTTTCCCAAAAAGCCTTCTGGATGGAGGAGTTGTGTGCAGCGTTCATTCTGGCCACACAGGCAGAGAACCCAGACAGGTCAAGGGTCATGAAATCTAGGACAACAGGTAGGTTTCAGGTAACCAGTGGAAACTATTGAGGAACTTGTCCTGGGCCAGTAAGTGTCAAGTACCCACCAACAGTGATTCCCTTATCAAAGTCTCTTCATTCTGAAGCAAGGTAGGATTTATTGCAAAGGCATTATCTCCATTTCTGGTTTGCGAAGCAGAACATTACAGAGCTCCCCTGCAGCTCCTTTTATACCATTCACAAGCTCCTCCTGGCCTGGGCCCTGCTCTGTCCTGCCTTCTCTCTCTGACTCCCTTTCAATAAACATCATTATCTCTTAATAATGTGTAGACAAACCTGGTCACTCCCCTTCAGAAACCTTACTTTAAACCACTGTTTCCATCTTGGGCTAACTTAATATACCACTATTTCTGACTAAATAATTCTAAAAATAAAAAAATAACTTTACCAAACATGCAAGTAACAGGTAACAAGCTGACAGGTCCAGGTTATATGATTGATACTACTAATGAGCAAACAATAGCTCCTTCATCAGACATGTCAAAAACATCAAGGTGACATGATGTGACATGCAACACATCAGTCTGTCATGATAATATGTCCGACCCATCCAGAAGTGACAAGCAGACACATTAACCCGTTGTAAGATGACAGACAATATTAATTTGATGCCACTGTGACAGGCAGGTGTCCACAGGTGACATGTTGGGGTCACAGACAGAATAACGACCTGTGTACTGTCAGACAAATAAGCAACATGAATGATTTTCAACATAAACATCAGAAGAGGCTCCTTCTGTCTCTCCCTCTCTGAAGTGCAACAGTCTGGGTAGCTGTCCATGTAACAGACCGATAAGCTTTCTCTCTCTCCCTCTCTCAAGGCCACTGGGGTCCCCGCTCGGTCCGCCGTGTACACAGCAATACTGAGTAAATATAAGAAGTATAGTGAATACAATGAACTTAAACAGGTACAGTGAATACAGACATAAACATATATAATGGATTAGTACAGTTAAGCCTCTGGACCTCCCACAAAACCTTACAGTAGACTGGCTCAGTGGGTTAGTAACACTGGGTGACAGGAACCAACAGGTACGAAAGTATTTGGCCCCCTTGAACTTTGCGACCTTTTGCCACATTTCAGGCTTCAAACATAAAAATATAAAACTGTAATTTTTTGTGAAGAATCAACAACAAGTGGGACACAATCATGAAGTGGAACGAAATTTATTGGATATTTCAAACTTTTTTAACAAATAAAAAACTGAAAAATTGGGCGTGCAAAATTATTCAGCCCCCTTAAGTTAATACTTTGTAGCGCCACCTTTTGCTGCGATTACAGCTGTAAGTCACTTGGGGTATGTCTCTATCAGTTTTGCACATCGAGAGACTGAAATTTTTGCCCATGCCTCCTTGCAAAACAGCTCGAGCTCAGTGAGGTTGGATGGAGAGCGTTTGTGAACAGCAGCTTTCAGTTCTTTCCACAGATTCTCGATTGGATTCAGGTCTGGACTTTGACTTGGCCATTCTAACACCTAGATATGTTTATTTGTGAACCATTCCATTGTAGATTTTGCTTTATGTTTTGGATCATTGCCTTGTTGGAAGACAAATCTCCGTCCCAGTCTCAGGTCTTTTGCAGACTCCATCAGGTTTCCTTCCAGAATGGTCCTGTATTTGGCTCCATCCATCTTCCCATCAATTTGAACCATCTTCCCTGTCCCTGCTGAAGAAAAGCAGCCCCAAACCATGATGCTGCCACCACCATGTTTGACAGTGGGGATGGTGTGTTCAGGGTGATGAGCTGTGTTGCTTTTACGCCAAACATAACGTTTTGCATTGTTGCCAAAAAGTTCGATTTTGGTTTCATCTGACCAGAGCACCTTCTTCCACATGTTTGGTGTGTCTCCCAGGTGGCTTGTGGCAAAGGACAGGGAAGATGGTTCAAATTGATGGGAAGATGGATGGAGCCAAATACAGGACCATTCTGGAAGGAAACCTGATGGAGTCTGCAAAAGACCTGATACTGGGACGGAGATTTGTCTTCCAACAAGACAATGATCCAAAACATAAAGCAAAATCTACAATGGAATGGTTCAAAACTAAACATATCCAGGTGTTAGAATGGCCAAGTCAAAGTCCAGACCTGAATCCACTCGAGAATCTGTGGAAAGAACTGAAAACTGCTGTTCACAAACGCTCTCTATCCAACCTCACTGAGCTCGAGCTGTTTTGCAAGGAGGAATGGGCAAAATTTAAGTCTCTTGATGTGCAAAACTGATAGAGACATACCCCAAGCGATTTACAGCTGTAATCGCAGCAAAAGGTGGCGCTACAAAGTATTAACTTAAGGGGGCTGAATAATTTTGCACGCCCAATTTTTCAGTTTTTTATTTGTTAAAAAAGTTTGAAATATCCAATAAATTTCGTTCCACTTCATGATTGTGTCCCACTTGTTGTTGATTCTTCACAAAAAAATACAGTTTTATATCTTTATGTTTGAAGCCTGAAATGTGGCAAAAGGTCGCAAAGTTCAAGGGGGCCGAATACTTTCGCAAGGCACTGTAAGTAGTAACTGCACCGGCTGGAGACACAGAATGGCTGCAACCAGAAGGTAACAGCTGAAGCAGGCTGGAGATATCCAGCAGGCACAATGCTAGCCGCACACAGTAGGCCAGAAACCAGGTCTAGGACCAGCACGGCTAGTGCCAGCAGGCTGAGACCTGGTGGACCTGGTGCTAGAAGGACAGGCAGACCTGGGACTAACAGGAGGAGAAGTTGCCTAGCAGGTCTGATGCTAACCACGGGCAACAGACTGGGCAACTGGGGGGCAGCTAGCAGGCCTGATGCCAATGAGGCCTACAAACGCTCCCAAAGAGCAATGACATTAGGCATTAAAGCCGCAAATTCCCAAATAGGTATATTTTAGATACACAAAGCCCTCAGTCACAGTACAAGCAGAAATTTTTCTGTAGCGTTCTGGATAACAGCATATCTGCTCCCATGGAACCAGAATTTCCTGTAGCTCCACAGAAAATTAAGCAACACCTGTTGCGTTTGGGTTAATTTGTACTGTCATAAATTATGTAAGAACACACCAAGTATGAAGACAGAGGAGCCACATGCTGACGCAGGCAGGTTAAGGAACTGAAGGTGTGGGGTGGCGAGGGAGCATAGACACTAGCAGTGAACAGAGGAAACAGACATGCTTATATACTGAGGGTGCTAATCAAGGTGAGAGAGAGAAGGGCGGGGCTGGAAGGAAAACCCGGGGACAGCTGGAGACTCTATGAGGAATGAGAGTTTCTAGAAAAGTCCAGAGGAACCAGGAAAAACCTGGGGTAGAGACACAACTTTCCCAAACTGAATGCACCCCAATAGTAGGAGAAAAGTGTTGTAGCTTTTTTCTGATAGGTGAGGATTGACGTTTTAGACTGTGGAAACTTGATATGCCAAAATCAGCCGCACCTTTCCAGTGAAGGCTTTGAAAACCCAGGTAGCCTAATAGAAGACAACACCATCATGAAATGCTTTAGTAATATGCATCATGTAGAAGGTTGTTGTTCACTGGAAAGTCACTCAAAAAGTGAGGAGTTATCCTCATCAGCCTTTGGTGATGCAGTGATTAGTGCCGCTGCCTCACAGCAAGAAGGTGGTGGGTTTGAGCCCCGGCTGACCCGGGGCCTTTCTGTGTGGACACTGCAAGTTCTCCCTGTGCCCGTGTGGGTGACTCAACCTCCGTCACATGATGACATCCTATAAAAAACTATGTTATTGTCTTAAAGTGATCTTCCAGTGTTGGTAGACATTTCATTAAAAGAGATATATTACTGATGCATTAATATACTTTATGAACTGCTGCTGGCCAGGTTTAAGTGTCATGGGGAATCAGGTTTTATGATTTGAGTATGATCAGTGGCAGTAACCCCAGCGGTCAGATAAATGTTGTGGGGGGAAAAAGTAGAATGGAAGTGATAAAATACAAGTTCTCAGTTTCTTCCTGATTTTTTGAGATTTTAGCATTTGTTTGGTCTAATTCTGTCATCACGAGCTGTGTCCAGCCTGCAGCAGAGGGCGCTGAACCCTCTGCACTGTGTACAAGCACACAGCCATATTTCCCCCTGTGGTATGATTGGCAGGCGCTCAATTCCTGCAAGACTTCAGGCCTTTCCTTCAAATCAACAGCTGGAGCAGCTTCATCATGTCAGTCCACTAATATGAGTGTAGGTGCATCAGAGTTTCATCACATTTTATACAAAATCCAACTGTAGTTTACATTTTCACAACAACTATATGTTGGTTTAAATGTTTTTTTTTAACCTTATTTGTTAATTAATATTTTTGTTAAAAGCCAAAGCCATGTCCAGTGCTCAGCACATGCACTAGTGTTCAGTACATTTCAGTGACGTGTACTGAATGGCAGCGGTGGAAGAAACACTTGGTTACCTTAATAAAAGTAGAAATACCACAGTGTAAGAATCCACTATTACAGGTAAAGGTCTTGCGTTCAGAATCAGAGTCATCTTTATTTGGCAAGTATGTTGAGCACACAAGGAACGTGACTCCAGTACAGAGGCTGCCAATGTGCTTTTGTAAGTCAACAAGAAAAAAAAGAGTGTATTAAAAACACTCAAGTGAAAGAAGAAAAGTATCAGCATCAAAATCTACTAGAAGTACCATCAGTACTCGTCCTCCAGAAGGGCCTGTGTCCCAGTAATGTCTCTGATACTGGATCATAGTGACTAATTACTGTGTCCATCACTTTAATGCTGCAGCTGGTAAAGGTGGAGCTGATGGTAACTTCCTTATATACTTATACTGTGAAGTACTTTACATCCTGCTGGGTAGCTGGTGGGTTTCCCACCAGGATCAATAGTGGGAAGCAGCAGGACGTGGAAATAGTCAAGCAAAGTAGAGATACCTAAAAATCGTGCTTCAGTACATTACTTGAGTAAACGTACTTAGTTACTTTACACTCCTGTTGGACGGGGCGTGTCCGCTGCAGCTGGACTGCCTCCTAGTCACGGCTCAGGGAACACCCACCCCTCGGTGTGCGTGCAGGCTGCTGCTGATTCAAAGTCAAATGTAGTTTGATACGAGTAGCGTTTCCGCGGAGCTGAGCCGCTAAAAACATTCTCCCAGCGAACCGGAGCTCCGTTTACCGGATATAAAGTGTTCAGAGGAGACGTAAAATCCTGCCGGGACCGGGGCCACACGCTTGTTACATTGGTGCCATGTTTTTCTAACGTTGCCCGGATTATTAGATGAAGCACACACCTGCGGGTAAGCCCCTTTTAATGATATTCCACAGCGCACCTTGCTCCCACCTCCACCCGGGACGTCTTTAGCATAACGTCGCATGAATGCTTGCTCATTTATAGACCCATTTTCCGTAACTGTGCGCCTTTTTCGGAAAATAATAAATATATCGTGGCTGTTGATCACCTTTGTCGTAGAACATGTAAAGGCAAACCGTGAACCTGATAGCGGTTCACGCAGCTCCCAACACAACGTCGAGGTCTAGTCCTACGTTCACACTTGTTGATCCGCATCTCCGCCTTAAATCAACAACACTGACTCTCGCGCACTGTGCGAGTGCACCTTAAATGGTCAGAACTTCCAATGGAATTTGGCGCCGTGTGTGTTTGTGAGAAGAACGAGGCTTCGCATGGTGAGCCACAGTTTGGCACTGACAGAAAAAGGCATGATGTCCTTGAATGAAAGACAAAAACACGCCACCTGGCTAACGTAGCCAGGTGTGTGTGTCCGAGGCAAACAAGGGGGCTTTAGGGCCTGAAACGAGCCCGTCCGCTAGGGTCGGGAGCACGGCTCCGTACTGTTCCAGCCGGGGCTACCGGGAGGTCTCCGCCGTGTTTGACTCGAGCCGTGATTCTGGTTTCTGCCAGCAGCATCAGGGTCCAGCGGGAAAACCTCGTCTCTTGTATTCCTCCGAGTCTGAGGACGGGCTGTGGACAGGAACGCTTGGCAATAGCAGCAGCAGCTCATTAGTCCCCCTCCCGTGACCTAATTGGTGTTGTGAGGAGTTCAGGTCTCAGGTGAGCTAACCAGGTCAGCCTGTTAAAGAGAACTGGGCCTCGGGTTGTGTTTCAGACTTAAGCATTCAGTGAAAAGCCAGTGAGTGTCACCCTGTGTGAACCCCTCAGAGACACGAGGTGACAACAAAGAAATGCTTTGCTTATTGTGCGTCTGGAGGTCTTATAGGAGGGATTTGGGGCCTTTTACCTGTCTGTGAGCTGTGAACTCCCCATTCTTATCTGGGGGTCAAAGGTCACCAGGCTCCACTGAGAGGCTGGAAGGACCTTTGAGCTGAGCTTGTTGTGTAATTGTTGCTGTTTTCTGCAGCTTTGTCCCATTTGAAGGGCTTCCTGTCAGTGGGACAGAGGAGTATTAAAGTGCACGGCTGGTCCCGGATCTGCTTTTGGTGGGACTCCAGCAGCTGTGGTCTCGGGGGGCTGGGGGAGACTATTTCAGGATGTTTCCCAAATCTCTCTGGGGCTCTGCTGGGAACATGTTATCTCTTTACAGAGGAAGTGTTCAGATTCTTTGCTCAAGTAAAAATATGTGCAAGAAAAATGAACCCCTTGATTTCTGGTCACTCAAATCAAAGAGCCACAAGCTTTTCTGGTGATTGATTCCCAAGGCGATGATGATCAGTTGACGTGACCTGCCGGGCCCAGGTAGCTCCCGTGGTTTGTCTGGGATGCTGGTTAGCGTGACAACGGGGTGGTATATCTCTACCTGCCAGGTGTTGCTGTGATCTGTGGGTGGAGCCCGTGTACGACTGTGGGATTCCAGCCGGGAACTGGATCTGGTTTTCAAGTTTCATGTTTCTCTGGGAGTTTCACAGTCAAACAAACCAGTTTCAAACTAAACAGTATGTCGTTAGTTACTGACAGCACAACGGGTTAATGTGTCTGTGTCCTTCATCCTAGAGTGTACTTAGATTTTGTTTTAAAGGACAACTCCTTTGTTTTTTTTGGGGGGGGGTCCTCAATGCACAGCAGAAAGCACACATACAAACAAAGCCTCTGCTACGATCCCAGGTGGCACCAGCATAGAACAAGACATAAAACAAGTGGAAGGTGCATTGTGATGGTTTTAATGCTGAAGTCTCTGTGTGTTTCTGTCCTTTAGTCCTGCTCAGTTTCATGTTTCTCTGGGAGTTTCACAGTCGAACCAGGAGCCGTCAGCAGCTCTGGGGCCTGTAGCATCCCGATGAACCTGCTGGTTACTGTCACAGCTCATGCACTAGTTGTTTGGCCTGTAAAATATCAGGAAACGGTCAAACACTCTTCACGTGAAGTGTCAGTTTTTGTCTTAGCATGATGGTAAATTGAACATTTTTAGGTTTTGAACCAGCTACTCGGGCAGAAAGAGACATTAGAAGGCTTCATGTTGGGATCAGGGACCAACAGACAACCGAGAAAACAGGCTTCGCCCCCGGCCCCTCCCCCACCTGTCCATAATAAGTCACTGGTTAGAGGCTTAAACCTCAGCAAGCTGCTGCAGCAGATCCGGGCCACGCACAGACCTGGACCCTCAGTAGGGTGGCCCTCAGCTCGTCAGCCTGAGCGGCTTGGACACAGCCGCGCACGCCGTGGACAGGTAGGCGCTGCGTTCGCTGCCAGTCCGTGGGTGTGGGACTCATTCTAGGAGTTTGCCCGTTTATTCTGAGCATTCCTCTTCATGAGACCAGAGCAGTCACAACAATGATTGTATTTGCTTTGTACTTTTCAAGCAAGATTTACAACAGTACTGTCAGATGTCTGAAAACACAGAATGGGCCACAGATGTCTCCGGGCTGTGTAGGAGGGGCAGTGTGCCGTCCAGAGTGAAGGCAAAGCGACAGGTGCAGCAAGTCTGTGGGAACGTCTGCATCAGGGTTTGGTTTCAGTTGCAGAGAGGATGGCGCAGATGTGTTCACCTGTTGGATTAAACCTCCAACCAGTGGGAACGTGGAGGGGTTTGATTAGCAGCATGCGTCTCAACGATGTGCCCGGGAAACCCGCCGTCAGTCTTGTATTTCATGACTGAGTGTAACTTGACCTTCGTTTCACCTCGTCACACACCAGCATGTTTTGTTGCACTGGGTTTACGGTGGTGGGTTTCCTGGCTCCTGTAGTTTGAATGTAAAACCTGCGACCACTCTGTCCTGAACACGCCTGCCTCTCCCAGTGTGCGGGGGAGTTAAAGAAGCTGCTTCGTTCTCTGTCACAGGTGCAGTGACCCTCTGCAGCGACACAGACATCAGCACTTTCAGGGTAATTATGGATTATTATTAGCCTGCTTTATGTGGCAGTCTGTGGAAGCCGCCACAGGTGACAGTGGGTGGCCTGACACAGTCTGCTGGTCACAGCAGAGGGAGCGTGCTGCTGAGTCCAGCAGACCCTGGACTACAGGGTCAAAGTCGATCCCAGAGTCTCCATGGAGGGGTCAATCCCAGCCAGAGGCGACGAGACCATCTGCAGTCAGAATCGATCCAGCTCTGTAATGGATCTCATGACCGTGTCGTGACCGTGTGTGGGGCTGCTGTGAGAACAAATACTGTGGCTGGGAGTTGAAAGGTGAAGACCGGCTTCCTCTGTGGTTTAGCCTTAATTAGCACAGAGGCAGGCAGCAGGGCGAAAGTGTTGGCTCCACGGGAGCTGGTCTTCCTCTAGTCTGCTGGTTTAGTAGAGTTTAATCCATGGAAGGCACTTAAACTAGGTGCTTTCATGCATGAAGGGATTTTTAAAGGGGTGCATGAATTTTATGTTAAAATAGTTTGTTTTTCATCCTAATTTTAGAATTAATTACATGGATTGTAAAATATCTTCAATATGTTTTTATTGAGTTACTTTTTTTAAGAGATCCATGAAAACCTTCCATTAATTTAGTCCTAATTAAACTATTAAGACACATTAAGGTATAAATCAGTGACTGGGTTCACACAGTGGAGCTCTGGCATTTAGAGGCCAGTATAAGGACACCTGTTGTACCGGCCGTGTCCCAGTATCCCTTGTTCAGGAGGACAGGGATTAGCTTCCTGTGTGTGGATGTAAATCTTCTTAGCAATCCTCCTGACCTTCCTGGTTGGGGCACGCTCGGAGACTTAAAGACCTCACCTCTCGGTTTAAACTGGCTGGAATATCGACGTCACAGGAGCAGTCGTATGTGAATTTCTTTTCTCCCCTTCAGTGTCAGTCAGCATGTTTGAGTTATGCACGTACAAGTTTTCAGTCCTTGTGATTTATTTAGATTGCATTCGTACACACTGTGTACACACCTGGTCCTTTAGCTGCAACCACTCACTGCATCTCCATGTAGCCACTGGTCACTTTTAAGTACTGGAACTAAAACCAGATGGATGTGGAAGTCTGGGGTGAATATGAGGGACTATGCAATAGTCAACTGAGGTGCAATACTCAAACCCTGTGGGTAAAATGCATTGTAAATATACACATATGTAAAATCCTGTCCTTGATTTCTCTCATAGTTTATATTGTCTTGTTTTAGGTATTTCTGAGTAGTTTTTCAGTATATCGTCATGGCTGAAATACAGGTATTTCCCCCATTGTGGGATTAATTATGGGAGTAATAATCTTGTCCTTGATCTCTTGAATACCATATTTTGTCTTATTCTTGGGCATGTTGATTTGTTCTCAGGGATTAATTGTGTCATGATCATTCTTGTTCTTGATTGTCTCTCAAATACTATATTCTGTTTGGTTTTAGGTACTTTGGAATCTGTTTCTCAAGATATATGTGTGGTGTTTGTTCTTATGGTGTTTTGTTGCTGGAACACAGGAATATCCCCATTGTGGGATCAATAAAGTCCTACCTACCTAACACTTGAGAGTACAACGTGCAGATAGTGGTGTGAAACCAGAGAGTTCAAGAGTTCTGCCAGTTTGACTGATGGACGCTTTATTGATCCTGAGGGAAATGACATCACCCAGGAGCTTAGAGGAAAAAGACAAAAACATGCTGATTGTGTTTGGTAAGTTGGCTTGCAACATTAGCAGCCAACATCACACACACAAAGCAGCAGTAAAGGCCCGCTGAGTGGCGGCGTCTCTGGATCAGATCAGCCATGTGGAGCTGCCCGAGCGCTGCTGGTCAGATGGAGCCTGGGTAGGACCACTCCAGCAGCACAGCGCGGTCTGAACAAGAATTTAAACGGTGCAGATGCGATGCAGTGAAGCGACGTGCTCGTTCCCCTTCCAGCTGCAGCGTGCTGTGGCGTCAAATACAAAACGCACCTGATCACCAAGTGGAGTCTGTGGCCTCGGTCTGAAATCCTTTTGTTGACTGAGGAGGAAGTGAAACACAAGTTGAGCTTGTGGCGTTGTCGGAGATTAAACAGCAGCACTTCCTCTTTGGTGACTCATTAACAGTCTGTCCGGTTTGATTGGGCGTCATCTGGGATGTGAGGTCAGAGTGATGTCGGTGTGCGCGCTCTCTTCAGGTTCTAAACAGTACAGACTGCTGAGAATAACAAATGATTAACCAGCCAGGAAACGCCTGTGTCTCCCCAGCTCACCTGTAGCTCCTTTAGTAACTGGTGGGAAGATGCTCGATTGGTTCGTGGTGACTTGTCTTCAGCTGGTTCACATGTGCAACATGCCGCCTTCTTTTTAACATAGGGCTCAGTGGTCATATACATCATGGTCACCTGGTCAGGTGGGAGCCTTTCCTTTGGGTTTTATTGTTGTATAACCAGACCATCATGACTAACATTCGTAGGATGAGACGCCACCAGCTTTGACTTCATATAGTAAATTAATATAATGTAGAGTTAGAAGAACAGTTTGTCAAAAGAGCGACGAGTGTTAAAATACAAACGATGTATGCTACAGGCTCATGCCGTTGCTCAGAGGAAGCGGCAGCTTCACGCGTTGTTTGACCTCAGCAGAGATGAGCGGGAGCTGTGACGGAGAAACCAGAGAGTTCCGTTAGTACAGAGAAAGAATTTATCGGTTGGCAGAAATTGATTCTGATCATCATCAGAAGTTGTGGTCTGAGTTCATGCTCCTCGCTGCAGATGGTGGAGGTCTGTGTTACCATGGAGACGCCCCACAGCTCGCCTCAGTGTGTGCGGTCGCTGGCTGTTTGTTGTCACGGCAACAGGCGCTCCTCTGGTCTTCAGGTAAACATGTAAGAGATGTAAACATTTACATCTCCACTGGCCCTTTAGTTGCACGTATGCCATGTAAATCTGCAGCTGATTCTGTCCTCCAGCCGCAGACATGAACACAGGCTCAGTTAGCACTTTATTAGGTACATCTGTACGCCTGAACGCAGCTGTTTGGATGAAGTCTTGTGAATTTTTGTCCTCCCCATTTGAGGGCTCAGAATGTTAGGAACAGCTCTTATTACACAGCAGCAGTTAACGCTGTTGGGCACACACCGGACACGTCAGCAGGTAGTCGGGGGTGGGGCTGCCGGGACAAGCTGATAAGAGCAGTGACTGTGATCTTAGAGTTGACACACACTGACTCGGACACGTTTGTGAAAGTGAGACCCAACTGCTGTTTTTAAAGGAGGCTGCTGGTTATATGTTTATGTATTTTTCAGACTGTCAGCAAATCCAGTACAGACCAGTGTCAGTCTGAGTCCTCTCCCAGTCCACTCCAGTTTCCCCAGCCTCTGTGTTCCAGTGAGCTCCCAGCCCATTGGTTCCTACTGAAGATATAAATCTTACAAACCACTCAGATGTGAAGCCACATGTGACAGTGAGACTCACTGACGAGTTTAGTGGCTTGTGGCTCAGAGTGCTTAGGAGACGTTCAGTGTTTTGGCATTTTCACTGGAGTTGTTACCTGTAAGAAAAATGCAGGACGCCATCAGATTTATCCTTTAACTGTGGGCGCTTTTAAAGATAAGGTGTACTGTGCACACAGTGGTATCAGTCAGACCTGGTCTCCTCAGATCTAAGAAACCTCAGTCAACATTTGACTGGACCTCAGTGGAACAGGAAGTAGGTTTCAGTGCACAGGTGGCGTGTCCTCCCAGGACAAACAGGGATAGAGAGCTGAGCCGTAGCTGCAGCTACAGGCCAGACCTTTGACCTCTTTAGTCCTCTTATTACCTGCTGAGTTTCTGTAAATGGCTGTCAGGTCTTTTCCACCTTGGCTGTTGGAGCCATAGCTCAGGGTGGGGCTCCGGGGGTCACTGCCTTCTGATGAATGTGACTGGGTCACAAAAGACTATTTGGTGATGGATGTTGTGTCCAGCAGCTGCGGGAGCACTGATAACTCTGACTCACTGCAGGAGGGTCACGTGGTTTATTTTGAAAGGTCAGCTGGTAGGAAACATCAATATGACATTGTCACTGCAGCTGTCACTTCTTCTCTTAGTCCCAACAGGACAGGCAGCCTCCTGCTGGTTGATCTGGACGTCTTTGCCCTGGAGGCAAATGAAAACTACAAACCAGTAAGAAACATTTCCACTGGGTTCTTGAGCAGCTGCTCTTGTGATGTTGTTGGATAAGTTTTTATGGATCATTTTGTTCCAGATGTGATTGTTCTGTAGTGACACTGAGCTCCTGTCTCCCTGAACGTCGTCTTACAGGTCTGCACTCTCTCTCTCACAGAGGAGCACATCTCACTGAGGGTTGTTGCTATGGAAACAGAAACCAAAATGGAGGCTGAATGAGTCTCACTTGAATAAAAGATGGAGTCCTGTGAAAAGTAATCACACGTGGCTGCACTGTACATACAGGAACAGTGTGTCGTATCCACACGCAGGCAGTCTCCGAGTCTGCTCATAAA
>NW_018128014.1:2349193-2351534 GCF_001952655.1 Monopterus albus | reverse complement strand
AACAGGAAGTGTGAATGATTTGTTAGTCAGAGGCAGAGCAGCAGATGAAGTCTGGTCCTGGCTGAGCTGCCTGCAGATGAGCTCGATGTCCTGTCTTGCTGCCGTCTGAAGACATGATGTCAGACTGTGTAGCTCCTTGAACTGTGAATGTGATGTTGTGATGTGCTGGGAAGGTGGACAGGACCTTCCCATCACCTGCTGTTTACACTGCACAGTTGCTGTGCTGCCTGTGAACACCTGTCTGACATTAGAAGGATACTGAGTAACTGCTGAGTGCCTTAGCTGAAGACAGGTGCCGTTAAATCAACTATGTTCATACTTCAGCTGTGTTCACGTGCATTGTCCCTGTGTTTCATGTCACCAGGAACAGACCATAGTTTCTGTGTCAGTGTTTGAATGCACGTGAGACTGATGATCTTGTCTGTGTTTGGTTGCAGCTCGCTGTCCACTGTGAAGCAGGATGAACAGATATGAAGCTCCAGCGCTCGCCTCTGGCATCATCAGCTCCTCGCACATCAAGTCAGTACCTTTGCAGGTCTCCTGTCCATTTTGGCGTCTGCTGGGCTGGTGTCGGTATGCGCATGCAGTGGGTGGCGGTGCCAGTTAGCCAGGAGTTAGAGCAGCCTGTTTTAAAGAATAAATATCATGGCAGCTCAGTTTTTTCTAAGAACAGCTCAGATTAATATTTAATGGAAACTGAAGCTTCAGGTCCGCAGTTAAAGCCTGTAATGCATCTACAGCGTCACACTGAACACGTGCAGGCTCAGCCTGTCCTCATTAACAGGAGCATCTAAAATCACCTGGGTTTGCCTCGACAGTTCCAGTTCTGGTCCCTGAACAGGGTCCCGGTGGAAGTTTAGGCAGAGTAAATGGGCTTCAGTGTTGAGCACAGTGAAACCCGAGCTCACCGAAGCCCCGATCTCCTTATTTAATCAGCCGTCACAGAGTTGTGTCTGCAGACTGCCCGGTCAGTGGACCAGAGAGGACCCCAGGACCTGATCAGGACCTTTATCACCAGCATGGCCCTCAGTCCATCACCGCCAAAACGTATGCAGAGCAGTTCCCGATTTGACAACTTAAACAGTGCTACACCTGTGTGACAGTTCTGCTGTTCTCAGTGACTTGGCCTTGGATCCAGCTCATGTTGAAGTCGTGCGTGTGAGTTACAGGACTGTTGTTGTGGACCTCCACACTGTTTGGATGTCTCTGTGCTCAGTGTGAGACTGGGGAGGTTTGTCAGGCCTCTCTGCATTTATGTGGAGATTTATACAGTATGTATATATATCAGATTGACACTGAAGCAGCTGATGATTATTTTTTACAACTAATTGTTTAGTCCACAACAAACAAACATTTGTGACTAAATGAGACACTGAGAAGTGACCACCAGCGGTGTGTGAGCCAGAGAGTCGGCGTCCCGCAACACACGACAACAAAAAGGGTCAAACTGTTCATGACTCAGAAAAGGTTGTCTGAGGCAGTTGATTATCAAAATACTCTGTCGTTTTCTGTTGATCGACTAATCGTTGAATATTGTTGCATGTTGCTGATTAATTTAATGCTGATCAAATTAAAAAACTGTAAAAGCTCCTGCAATTAGTGATGTAGTTGTGTTTCCTGCAAACCGGAGCAGGTCAGTGATTTCAGTCTTGGTAGATAACTGTCTGATCTGGCACCTGCTGGTTAAATGTCAGTAATGGAAGAATCTCCATGTTTTGTGATTGATTTTGAACATGGTGGCAGCTGTTTGTTCTGCTGCTACATGTTCACTGTTGAGCTTTGAGACCGCATTTCATAAAGTGTGCACGTGCCCTGAATGAGGGTCTCCAGCTCGGTGGCTCTGTGGCATCTCGACCTCACCGATGCTCTGGTGTGAAGTCTGGGAACACTAGCGTGGGCTTTCACTCGTCCTCCTACTCTCAGCAGCGTTAGTCACTCGCATCAAGTACTAACGGCGTCATCAGTAAAAACTAAGTGAGAGTGTGTGAAGATGTCGAGCCTCGGCAGCCACCTGCTGTCACTTCCTGTCCTCGTGACGCTGGTCTGAGGGCGGCTCGGCAGGAGACCCGCACACATATGAACACAGCTGGATTTTACATATAAACCTGAACCCAAACTGAACTAAGTGTTGGTTTCTACTCGTGTTGTGACGACTCTAAGTGAAATGAAACCAAACGCAGCCAGATACGAGCAGAAGTCTCTGGAGCCACAGCAGAAAACAAACCTCACAGGGATGAGAGAAAGTAAAATGTTGGAAGAACAACGTTAACGTACTGTGAGAACAAGTTTTACACATGAGTCCAACGGGTTTATTTATTAGATCACTGTTTTCTTTGGGGGG
>NW_018128014.1:2333745-2349108 GCF_001952655.1 Monopterus albus | reverse complement strand
TCTCTCTCTCTCTCTCTCTCTCTCTCTCCCCCCCACCCACCCAGCGGCCATGGCTCTCAGTCTCCTGAGCCTCCTAAAAACAAAGCCAAGTCTGGTGCCAAAGCTCTCCATGGTGAGTAGCTATTTTACTGCTTTCCCTTTCCTGAGTAGAGGAGAGAAACGTGTCCGGGTTTGCTGTGTGAGCTCCTCAAAGCCTCGTCTGCTGTAGAAACGTCTGATGTTTGGGTCGAGTCTCTGCACAGAGCTGCACTTTGTCCTGCAGAGCCACATGCACTCAGACGTCTGACCGCGCCCAGCCTCGGTGAGGATAATGCAGTCCACAGAAAATGTAGGCGTGTATGTATAGGGAGCTGAAATCATGGCGTCGCACCCTGGTGGCCTCTGTTCCACTAGCTTCAGTGGCTCGTTAAGCATTTTCTCATCGTTCATTGTAAGAAAGCTGAGAACATTCCTCTGGATTTTTGATTTCATATTCTGTGACAAGCCACTGACCTCTACAACGCCTGCTACCTTTGAAACCTTTGTGGTTTTAACCAGGTTTACTAATGACTTACCTTTTTAGGAAAAACTACAGTTTCTGTGATCACTTCATGGCACAGCGCTACGCGTGCTGCTACGCTGCATGTCGCTCTTATTTACCACTGTTCTGGACTTCGGCGAACCAAACAGCACAGTGTTAACGTGTTTCCGATGTTAGTCTCACCTCTCTAAACGTTTTAAGTTGTAGAAAATGTCGGAGCGTGTGTGATACTCAGAGCCGTCCCTCGACTCAGGACATCAGTTCAATTCTCCCGCAGGTCGACCAGCATCATCTGGTGACATTTCATCCGCAGCTGGGCTTCTGGGAGGAAGTGGTGTTCATTAAAGCCTGGTACAAACGGAAATATTATGTTAATGTCAAAATTATGTTGTTTTAAAGAAACTCATCTTTACAGTGCAAACAGCTGCGGTGAAACTCTCAGTGCTGGTTCTACTCATTAGAAATCTCATTTTGAACGGGCTTCTCTTTCTGCCAGGAAGCAACCTGGAGGTTTCGGCTTCACTTTGCCTCCTGCAGGACCAAAAAAATCGTGCGTTATCACCGTGTTGCTGTCGTAATGTTTTGTGCAGCTTTATGGGTATAAAATGAGTTGTTAATTGTTTCATATGTTGTCTGTGAACAACCACTAGTCAGAAGAACGTAGCTGTGGCTTTTCCCGTGTTATGACTCCCAGACCTCAAACTCACACCTTGGATAGTAACTCTAGTGTTTCTCGACAGTTACACAGCTGCTCAACAGCAAATCAAACAGAGTAAGTGATAAATCTACTAAATCAAACAATTGGACATCAAAGCAGAGCCAAAGATACACTTTGAGAAAAGGCCGCTCTCAACATGAACACATCAGCAGTATCACCAGGGGCCTCGACGGGAGCTTAAAACTCTAAGCAAAGATAAAACACACAAAGCTGCCAGAGCGGGAAGGACGTAAGCTCCAGGTGACTGATGGCTGAGGCCGGAGGCTGACAGTCGTCCAGGTGAGAGGAAATGGCAGAGAGCTCTCCCAAGATAGGACATAGTTTAGAGAGTGACTTCAGCAGCAGGTTGGTAACTGCAGAATTACTGGACAGGTGTGTGAGAGCAGCGAGCCTGGGGAGCCCTGCACCGCATATGCAGGTTTACGGTCAGACCTGCCCTCTGCTCTCTTTACGGTTGGGTTGCACCTCTGTCTCCACCAACACATCTTGAGTGGCATCACAACGAGGCCATGGTCCTGGACCCGCAGAGGCCATGTTCAGAGCAGAGTGAAGAGTTTGTGTGTCTATGTGGATGAGGCCTCAGTCCTCACACACCTCCTGTGTCTCCACACCAACAGGATCAGACGACATCTACTTCCTTCGCTCGTCTTCCAAACACAAAAAGCAAAGTCGAAGTGAGCTGTGTGTGTGTGTGTGTGTGTGTGTGTGGCTTGACATAACATTGGTCTTATTTTTGTACCTATGGAAACAGTTGGCCTGACTGACCCCTCAGGAGGCCCTGGGGCCAGAGCTTGCTTTTGGGCCCTTGTTGGGGACAGAGTACATGAAGAGATTTAGAAGTGAATCGAGCTCTTTGCTCATATTTGAACCATTTGTAAGGTGCACGGAGGATAGACAGAGTGTGAAGTGGTTAAAACACTGACAGCACTGTGACTATACAGAATAACGGTGATGAACGTGTCGGCGCCTCAGTAAAACATTGGTCCCAGGGCTCCATGAGATCACAGCACCAGATGGGCTCAGGCGATGGTGTGCACATTTCCACACCAAGTTGTCAGTGAAGTTACCAAAACCAACTAACATGCAGCTGATCTCAGAGTGAAACTTGTTCAGTCATGTGTAAAGTGAAGGTAATGGGCCAGAATTAGTGAGAACACCTGTGCAGGTGAGCTGGACCTGTGGGATCAAGGGCTTCAAACTTGTCTGGCAGGAACATGATCCGCTCTACAAAAATAAGACCTGTGGTGTGAAAATCAGGGTTTGTCTTTGAGGTTTGGCCAACATGTGGGACTGACGCTGGTCTTTTATTAAACTCAACTGTGACGTGTTTAGTGACACTTACTGCACTGGATTGAAACTACATGGACTCAGAGGCTCTAAGCCAGTTTGGCTTTAAACTGGAGACGTTAGTTGTCACTACTGGACAGCAGTGAAGTCCCACAGTGTTCAGACCTGTGTGCAGTTATGATGCATGTTTGTGTGAATTTAAAAAGCCAAACTATTTTACAACATATGAATGATCCGATGGTCCAGGCTTTGTCTTTCTCTCAGCCACGTTCTGCCTCTGGTTCTGACATCTAAAGACCGACGACCTGAACACACCGGTGTTCAGATCACATGTATGTGTAGCTGTCTGCTCTCTGCTGCAGGTTTCAGTCCAACCGTACAAACAGATGTGGAAAGTAAAGGTAATAGAAACCAAAGCTGCAGGTTCATGTGACAATGAGCTGCTGAAGCTTGAACGCACTTAATTGTTCTCACATTTGACCTTTAAATACACAACTGAATACAAATCAGTCCATTTGATCAGGCAAAGGGAATCACAGCTTCTAAACCCTGTTGTGTCTGAGCCTTTTTGTCCAGGGCCTGTAGCATGAAGCGAGATTAGCAGCTTATCCAGCCGACTCTGGGCTCAGCTCAGGTTTTCAGGTACCACAAAGCTGGCTCACTTTTAATCGGGCTCGATTGTCACGGTAACTTGTGCTGCCTGTTTAACTTGCTTCAGAGCAGGTTAACTTCAGAGGATCAGATCCAAATCTGTCAACAGCCTGAGCCCCGACCAATCACATCACTAGAAACAATGGGCGATTGTTCCTATGGGGTCTGAGCCCACATTAATGCGATGAGTACAGATGTTTCTACAGAGCAGTCGTATCGTTGTGCTGTTTCAGGCTTTCTGGATTTCTAACAGACTGAGGACATCTGCAGCCTTCGTGATGATCAGCACTGTGTTTTAAAGGAACAGATGATTTGATTACGGACTGAATTCCTGACTGTCAATGTTTTCACAGGCTCCATCACTGCAGCTCAGAATCACGAGGACACTCTGTGACAATGGTCTTTTATCAGATCAATAAGCCACACTTAAAATGTCTCCTGATTATAAGTGACCCTGTGCCCTGAGGTGTAGCTCCTCCCCGGTGTCCTCTCTGCTCTGGCTGCACAAACCGTTGGGTTTTTGACAACAGCTTCTTCATCATCAGATAAAGGAGGAAACAATACTCACTGAATACGGCCCTTAAAATAATGCTGTTAATGTGTGGTGTTTTCATGGTCTTTCCTTAGTATTTGAACATTATTCCTAGAGTTTCTATAGTTTCTTATTCTGTTCTACTTTTGTGACTTGTTCACAGTTCACCTGTCGTGACGTGACTTCGTACTCTGCCTATAAACAAGTTTCCCAGCAGGCATCACTGCTCTGTCTCGTATTAGACTCAGAGGCCAACTTCACTCATGGTGCTGTTGTTTCTAATTAACAACTCGCCCTCCTTCACGGGCACTCGTGGCCTGATGGGAAAAGCCAGATTGAACAGAGCCAGCTGATGACCGGCTGCATGGTACTGGCCATAGTTACCCTCAGTTAAGCCAGATCACCCCTAGAGAACCAGAATAAACTGAACTGGCTTTGTGATGCAGGCCTCTGCGTGCCTTCAGGCCTCCTGTCCCGGTCTAGACCATCAGTTCTCTGCCCTTTAAACCATAAAAAGGTCCAGCTGAGATTAAAGTGTTTGTGCAGTGTTGCCTTACTCTGTAAACACAATGTCTTGTGTCGTCTCTACTTAAAAAGGCCAGATCTGTGCTTTGTGTCTCTGTGATGGCTGTTCAGGAGCATCAGAAATGAGCTGCATAAACATTTTCAGTTGGACTTAAACACTGAATGAGTGGAATCTCACATTGAAGTGACAGTCACTTTTCTGTTCAGTTCCACTCATGGTTTCAGCTGCCGAGTCTGTTTTTAATGTGTGAGCCTCTTCACCAATTTCCCCTTATGAAATGTGACGTGCCAGTCTGTCCAAGAGCCTCCGGTGACCGTCGGACACTGTTACTGTTTTCTAACAAACTGAACCAATTTTATTTCAAATAAAATTGTAATAACTTGTGATTGTAGAGCTGGTTTGCTGTAAAACATGGCAAATATTAAAAGATTATGTTCACAGAGAAATGACATGATTACAATTTATGATGAAGTAAGTACATGAGTGTCCGACATAATCCAGCAGCGCCCTGGAGGGACTGTGCTGTCTGATTGTAGCATCAGAATTTCTCACCACATGAGTTAATGAGAAGCTTCACTAACTGCTCTGCTGTTTTTGTCAGAACAAGGGAAACACTACACCAAAAACAGCATCAACAGCCTGACGGACACGTCACAGTACCACGTGGAGGTGAGAACGGAGACTCTGCACAGTCGTCACACACTCTGTCCTTGTCACTGGTCCTAATTATCATCCTGCTCATAATGAGGCCTGCATGAAGAAACACACGTTTATCTATTACGCTTCATCTTCAAAGTGTGTCTCTGGGCGGGGAAACCATTACTCGTGGCTGTAATGTGGCAAGATGTGCCCTCACATCGGCCCCGCTGACACAGCTGACGGGGTCAGGGTTAGGGCTGTTTCTCTTTACTAGTGACCTCGCGGCTGTGGCCACCAAACGGTGGTTCACCATGACGACACGACAGTTGCGAGCTCGTTAATATGCGGATCAGGATTCATTGGGTGCTTTGCAATGACTATGGTTTAAAAGGGGCGTGTCCAGGGCATGAGGCTGATTCACCTGTGCACAGTTCTAGGTGGTGCTCAGTTGTTCGCCATCTGTGACACCGTCACCCTCCACTTGAGCCTCCTAATTACATTTCTCTGTTGTTGCTAAGGGCAGTGGTCACACCAGCAGCTTTAATTTAAAGTCGTTCTGTGCTGCAGTTCCCCAAAAACATTTGAGTGAACCAATCTGCAGATTTAACTCACCCACACTGAATGGATGGTTCCATAACCTCATGTGGTAGATAGGCATGACGATGTAACCATGGGAACATGTACACGTGACCTCAGTGTGTGTTTGTCAGACCCAGCGTTAAAGGAGCCATGATGCAGGATCCAGGGGGGCTTGACCCTGTACTACCAGCCACTGGCATCAAAGCTTTACTGTGCACATTTACACACATCTGTGTTAATGCAGGTACACGTTCATGAAGTGAAATGTGTCGTTCTCCATCAAAATCACTAGACCAGTATTTAACCAGTTTGAAACCAGCGCATGCAGAATCATCAGGAGGGTGCATGGTAGTTTCCCAGTGCGGTTTAGAGCGGGTGCCTCGGCTTTGATCCACATGAAGTGACTGTGTAGAGAATAAGGAGCAGCTGTGTTTGTATTTCGTGTTTACAACCTGTTCTCCTGTGTCATGTGCAGCATCTCACCACATTCGTATTGGACCGTAAAGACGGGATGATCACGGTGGACGACGGGATCAGACGTCTCCGTCTGCTGGATGCCAAAGGTAGAGTGTGGTCTCAGGAGATGCTGCTGCAGGTGGAGGAGAAGACTGTCAGCCTCATCGACCTGGAGACAAGGGTGAGGCTCACCGACTCGAATCGTATGCTGCAGATATTTTGACACACCACTGGGTGACCTGCTTCTTCCTCAGGTGAAATGTCTGTTTCCAACGCATTGTTCTGTGCAGCGTGAGGAGCTAGTGGAGTTCAGACGCTGTCCAAAGTAACCACTGGAGCTATTTTAATTAGGACTCAGTATGAAACTGTATCAGTGTCAGCGCTCTTGAACTTTTCACATTTAGCTGATAGTGGGTTTTCCTGCGACGCGTCCTGACGTGTGTTTTCAGAACGAGCTGGAGAACTTCCCCATTGGGACAATCCAGCACTGCCAGGCTGTGATGAACACCTGCAGCTACGACTCCATCCTGGCTCTGGTGTGTAAAGAGTCCGGTCAGCCTAAACCAGACCTCCACCTGTTCCAGTGTGACAACATCAAGGTAACCTTCCTCTGATTGGTTCTTTTAGTTCAGAGTCACAGGTGTGTTAAACAGCATGTAACCATAGCAACAGGCCTGATGTTTTGTATCAGGCTAACCTTAAGTGATTCAAAGACCCCTGGGAACTTAAGGCCCTCTGAAGCTGTGGCTGCTCTGCTGCCTCCTTAATCACATTTAAAGGCTCAAGGGCCTCTGTAAGCATGAGGAACAGTTGCAGCTTCCTCAAGGATTTTTAAACCTCCTTAAGTAGCTCTGCACTGGCCTTATGGACCTCTAAAAGCTCCTTGAGGACACAAGAAACCTCCTCAGGGATCTCTGCAGCCTTTTTATGGACCTGCAGCCTCCTCGGGGAGCCCTGGACAACCTTACAAGTTTCTTGTGAAGTCCCAGGACCGTTGGGCCCTAGAACCTTTTGTCAAGAACCTTTGAATCCTTCTTAAGAATCTCAGTATCATCCTCAAGGACCTCTGTATCCATCATAATGTCCATGTAACCCTCTTCGGCACCTTGGGAAGCCTGTAAAGGACCCCCAAAACCTCCTCAAAATTCTCAAGAACCTTGTCGTGCTGCTCAAAGGGCGATTTATTACTGATTAATAGATGAATCGGTAATTGAAGTGATTGCTAACTGCAGACATGCCCCAGGTGTAATGTCTGAAAGGGCTTTGAATTGGTTGTTTGTGTGTTGACCTTCCTCAGGCGAATCTGATCCACGCAGACATCGAAAGTGCCATGATCGATGCCAAAGGATGCAAAGTGAAGAAGAGACCAGAGACACTGAAGTAAGAACTGATCATCTGTCACTTGTCCTTATTGAACAGTGTTTGTCATGCAGACAGCTGATTGGCTCATCCACTTGTTCATCTGTCTGCAGGATGATCACTCAGGAAGGGGGTGGGACCCACCCCCCCCCCCCCCGCCGCTCCCGCCCCCGAACCCCCTGTATCGTCTGAGCAGGTGGATGTAAAGACCCGCGTGGCTGCCTGGTCGGCCTGGACCAATGAGCAGCAAGACTGTGAGTGACTTCACTTCACAGGACGTGTGTGTGTATCAATAGTTTTGCTGGTTTGAGTCATTTTTTGGAAAAATTCTCAGGTTCATGAATGCGTTTAGTTTTCGGGTCCCCTGGTCAACACTCTGCAGTGGAGTGAGTATCTTTGGGGCTGTTGGTTTGACAAAACAAGACTTTTGGATTCTGGGGGGGAAAATCATTTTGGTTTTTGGTTCATTATTTTCAGGCTTGTGCACAAACCTGGAGTTGGCAGGTGAGGGCTTAATGTCAGGGTGAATCTCCAAAGTGATGAGTGAGGTCATTTCTCTGTTGCAGATGAGAGGCAGAGGCAGGTGTCAGCGGACGGACCGGTGGACCTGACAGCAGCCAGGGTAGACAGAGACGTGGTGAGTCACCTCCGTCACTGTGGTCCTGTCAAAAGCTGCCGTGCTGTTTACTGATCTGAGAGCAGCCGGTGGGCCTGAGTTTAAATCTGAGGGCGCTCCGGGTCACGGCACAGTAGATGAAAGGTTGAACCTGACTGAAGAACATTGTTTAATCAGTTTGGGAGCGCAGAAGGAAAAATCTGCTTACATAACGAGAGATTTCTGTGAGTGTGGGAAAACTGAACTCTGCTCTGTTGGTTTAGGTTTAGTCATTAAAGTCAGTAAATCAGTCCTGAATAAATGTCACGTTAAGGACAAAGCCGAAGGTGAGATGAAACAAACTGTTTCCTTGTAGCTCGCTGGTTATTAGAGACAACAATAAAACCAACATTTGTTTTGCAGCAAATCCTGAACCACCTCCTGGACGACATTGAGTTCTTTGTGACCAAACTTCATAAGGCCGCCGAGGCCTGTAACGAGCTCTCCAAGAGGAAGAAGACCAAGAAAGGCAAAAAGAAAGGTCCTGGAGGTGAGGACGCGTGCTGCTTGTGCACGTCCCTGCTCTTGTGTTCTCTGTGCACAGTGTGACTAAATCATCACTCAGCTTTCCACTTAGATTTTTTTTTGCCTCCAACTCTTCGATCCAGCTCAGGTAAAAGTCATTTTCTGTAGTTGAGAATTTGTGTGATGTTTACTGGTGATGTGTCCACCAGAGGGCGTCCTGACTCTACGCTCCAAGTCCCCCAGCGAGGGCGAGTTTGTCGACTGTCTGCAGAAGTTCAAACACGCCTTCAACCAGCTGGTATGAGCCCCTCCTTCTCTTGACCACAGGAGCAGAAGCTGTCTTTTCCGAACGTCTCACTGTGTGTGTTGTGTGAACTGCAGGAGAAACTGAAGGATCATATCCAGAATCCCAGCGCTGTGGACCTGCTGCACTTCCTCTTCACTCCCCTCAGCATGGTCTGTGTTCTAAAGCCTGTTGATTTGTTCCTCCCCAGAGCTTCATGTGTGTGTTCCAGCCTCCTGTGGTTTGTTAACTGGGTTCTGACCGTTGTCCTGCAGGTGATCCAGACGTCGGGCAGCGTGGACCTGGCTCGCAGTGTCGTGGTTCCTCTGTTGACCCGAGAGGCCATCGACTTCCTTCACACCTCAGGAACAGCAGAGGAGAGACACCTGTGGGTCACTCTGGGGGACGGGTGGACCAAATGCAGGTGTGTGTGTGCATGCGGTAGGAGCTCTACATGTGCCAAACAGGACCGACCATAAGCAGATTACACTGTCTGCCTTTTAGCATCCTAGCAAGGTAACATGCTAAATGTTGGCTACTAAACAACAGCGAGCATTTTGCTCTGTTAATATTAGCATGTGTTCGTCCAGCAGCGGTAACACAGTCTATTACTGTTACTCTGCTCCACCCAGGTTGGTCTCCTGGACCGCTGCTCCATGGTTAACCACAAATCAGATGCAATCATTTGACCCGGTGACCAACTTCTTACTGTGTCTGCAGGTTGGAGTGGCCGAAGGATCACTACTTTCCTCCCTGTGCGCTGAAGTTCCGTGATGGCTGGGAGCCCCCAGCGTTCTCGGTGGGTCCCGGTCGAGAGCAGGAGCTGACCCAGCTGGCGGAGACGCTGGTCAGCGCTGAGATCCAGAGACACGAGGAGCTGGAGGAGGTCGGGTTTCTATCTGCACCCCCACACATTCAGTCGCACGTCCCAGGAACGTGTAGTTTGATTTGTTTCTCTGTGTTGGTGCAGCAGTCGGCGGTGCAGAGGTCCCCCCCCGCAGACGGGTACGCCTTCTCCGACGCCTCCTACAAACGCACGCAGATCCTGGATCAGGACATGGCCGTGGCTGCACTTAAACAGGCCGTTGGTCGCCGTGTAGACCGGTAACATCCTGACGCCCTGGAGAACTGATCCCACTATCGTGTCTGTGAAACTGTGGAGGAGCAAATCTGCCTTATTCATCACCACCAGAAAACAGGAGTCAGTAAAGGTGGAAGCAAAATTTACATTAACTTATTCACTTATTAACATAGTTACACAATTTATAAATGTAGGTTTCTTGAAATATCAATTTGTGTAACTTTGCTCATTTTAGTATTTCAGGATTTATTCGTACCTTTTGTTTCGATGCAGTGGTGAATAAGGCGTTGTTCCTCTTTCTAACTGGAGTCTTCTGATGAGCTGCTCGTTTTGGGACTTTTCCTTTCTGATTGTTTGCTGCTTAACACGAGGAATCGGAGGGAAAAGATCCAAACTGGACAAACCAACTTTCTTCAGAACTAATCTTCCTTTGCTTTGAACCTTTTTAGCTTTGAAACTTCAGCACTGAATTATCTTTGAATCACGACTTTAATTTCATTTCTCTCTCATCTGGGACATTTCTCCATGGCTTCCTGGAGCCAGGTAACAGTTCATAGAGGCACGGCTCTGGGCCCGGTTAGATTTTGGACTGTAGCTAAACATCACTGTGTGACACTGTTGGCTGTGAGTGATACAAATATTCTGACTAAATGGCACGGTCAGTGGCTAAAAAGGTGTTTAAAACATCGTGACAATTTTATGAAACATGGCAGGTCGGACCAGAAAAAACTAAATCCTGTGCATGAGTGAATAGTTTGTGCTCTGACCGGAGCAACGTGTGCACTTTGTGCTCCTGGATTAGCTCATTTTGAACGTACAATTAATGTTAATCTCCTTAAAACATTGGTCTCGGTCATTGTTTCCCCTTGAACATGTTAAATATGAACACAGTTCTTTTCTTGTGTGCAAAACGTACTAAATCAGGGTCAGTGGTTTTTTCTTTTTCTTTTTTTCCATCCACATTCTGTCTGTGACTGTTGTACTTGCGTTGTGGCTGGTTGATATATTTCAGAAGTTTTGATGTGGACAGCAGAGGCCAACCGAAACAGTTCGCCAAGTCCAAATACGACTTCGTGGCACGAAACAACACGGAGCTGTCTGTCCTCAAAGACGAGGTTGTCGAGGTATGCTTTGTGTTTTAATAAGAAATCATCCGCGCCAATGTTTATGTTCATGTCAGAGAAATTATGTTATATCATCAAAATCGATCTCTGTCAGCCAGATCAGCGACCAGCCAAACAGAATATTTTCTGTTTGGTGGTTTCACATTTCAGTCTGGTTCTTCTTTCAGTTCTACTTGCTGATACAAACACAAGCCCTGTGAGAGCCGCTCCTGCTGCACATACTAGCATCGAGCAAGACAAACCGAATTCCTTGTCTCATCCCCGACTCTCGTCTGGCAGGTTCTCGATGACAGGAAGCAGTGGTGGAAGGTTCGTAACGGCTGCGGGGCGTCCGGCTATGTGCCAAACAACATCCTGGAGATGACCAAAGCCGTGGACATCACTGGCCGAGGAGAGCCCGTCTACAGCCACACCATCCAGGTAGAACCCAGTGGGGCGAGGAAACTGGTCACATCATGATAGTGTTGCCAGTTTCAGCGTTGAAAATGTTTGTGTCAAAGATTATTTAGAACTGAGTGAAGTGTGAACACACAGACATGAAACACAGCTGATCTGGTTCAGTGTGACGTCCACTTCATGAGGATCTCATGTCCCTCCACAATAAACCTCCACAAATCCCCTTAGAAACCAGAGGAGCAGAGGCTGCATGAGCTGCCTGCCAGTCCTCCTTCAGTGTCTCGGTGATCCAGTGATATCTGTGTGGACGTCCACACAGGAGCTGCTCAGTCCCTTCAGTTCCTAAAATGTGATAAATGTAGGTTTAAAACAAAGTGGGTCTGAAGCTGTTTAACAAAAGAATCTCTTAACTGTACTGACGTTCAAGTTCCTGTTCTCCGCAAAGGAAACGAACCACTGTTAGTTTCATCTGCCATTACATCACTGTCTCATTTCCACTCATGTTTATTTTTAATTTCCAAAGCTCATGATGCCAAAGAAGGAGTTTGAGTTGTTTAAGGTAGGTCCAGGGTCATGTGGTTGTTGGTTTGCAGTAGAATTCCACAAATCACCATATGCTTTGCTGTGGGTCCTTAAAGGAGCAGTCTGACGACGTGGACCTGGTTCTCTGTGAGAGGACCGCCGCTGTCAGACTGCTCTTTTTAAAAGTGTCTGATTGATGTGTAGAAGATCCTGTCAACAGTAGGTGTGTAGACTTCCCCTGCAGTGAGTTTGTGGTGAGTGTTGTCAAACACGTCACTCTGGCGTCTCATCACCATATTTGTGTTTGGTTTTGCATCGGCAGCAATTACTGGGAGAGTTGAACGAGGTAAATGGCAAACAGACAGTACAACTTTAGAAAGTGAGCTTCATGTGTTTCAGTCAGTAAACACTGATGTGTTTCCAGATTCCAGGCTGTAAAACCTGGAAACAAACCTCCGCTTGTCCCCCACAGAAGCAGAGTACGAGGACAGACCACATTCCCAGTAAACCAGGAGCCGCTCCGATGCCTCCAGCCCCTGTCAGGGTCCCCACGCCTCCACTGCCTCCCCCTGCCGCCGAGCCTGCCAGACCGGCCCCCATCAGCCGCCAGAACAGTATCACGTCCAACGGCAGCGTGGCCACGAGGGACCACAACAGCCAGGGACCAGTAGTTGTCGACCGTGAGTCCATCATGGACTCTTGGTGTCCATAACTTTATAATGGTTGTCCTGGAAACGGGTAAAACGCTTAAAGCACATGCAGATTGTTTCCCTTGATTTTAGGAAAATAACATTTTTCCCACCCAGCTGAGATTTAATTTTGTGACCTGTGAACTTCATATCTCTGCATTATACCTGGGTAAAAGTACAAAGGTGTTATCAAAATAATCTTAAAGTACTAACAGTACCAGTAGTGATTCTGCAGAACAGCCCAGTTCATCGGATCATTGTGTTCCTCAGCTGGTAAAGGTGGAGCTGATGTTAACTACCTTATGTAAAGAACAGCTTCCTCAGAACTTGTGAAAATGTACCGAGTTCCTTACCCATGCTGCTGAGTTCAGCTGGTAATGATACAATACCAACCGTGTTACCCGGTCCATTGTGTCCGTCCACAGGCAGGAAGTCCAACATGGAGGAGGTTCAGGACGAGCTGATGCACAGACTGACTCTGGGCCGCAGCACTCAGAAGAAGTTTCAGGTTCCCTGTCGCAGTAACAGCAACCTCCACCCGTCGGTCAGCATCACCTACGAGTCCACACCCGATGAGGTCAAAGCCTGGTTGGAGGCCAAAGGCTTCAGCCCCGTGTGAGTCTCAGGTCCACCGCTGGGTCATGAGGCCAGCCGGAGTCCTCACGCTTTTTATTCTAATGTAAAGCAAAGTGATGATGCACTTTAGGCTGTGACAGAGACGGTTAAAGTGAAGGCAGACATTATATTATGTTAAGAGTCAGATTATCAGCTAGTACATCAAAATCTTTTTCACTCCAAACCAAGATGTGTAAACAGATAAGACAGAACAGGGTCGCAGCGGTATCCCAGTTTCACGGTACACCATGGTATGAAAATGGAGAGTTATCATACCGGGCACATTCGGTTATTACCGGTATTGAAATAAAACACAGTGCATGTACACCTTTCTTCCCCGACTGCCTGTCGGACTCCACACCAGTGGACAAAGGGCAGAAAGGAGGCGGCTGAAATCAGCAAACTCCATCCAGTAACAAAGACATTTAAACCAGCAGGATTAGTTTGGCGATCTCAGAAACGAGCGGCGTCTCTCCTACAGGTCAACGTATGTGTCCCGTCTATAACTTTAACCCCAAATGATAAACGTCAGGTATAAAATGCTCTATCAAGATCAATTTCCACGTTGTCTGGTCATTGACTGATCTCTGACTTACAGCAGGACTCACACTGATCTGATCCCACAAACACACAGACTTTGCCGGCTCGTGTGTGTGTGTGTGTGTGTGTGTGTGTGTGTGTGATTAAAGACAGACGGGATCGGTCTGGCACTAGCAGCTATTGTGATTATGGTTTAAAGCAAGGCGGTGCCACGTCTCACTACTGTCAGACATTTAACAGACCAGTCAGTCGATTAATGGAGAAACTAACCAGCAGGTTGATCTGTACTGAAAATAATCAGTAGCTGCACTTGGACCCAAACTAGTTCAGCAGAGCTGCAGCTGCACCGGCCACGTCCTGCTTTATATCGGTGCACGAGACGGGCTGGTGACGTGGCACTAGAATATACTGTATAGTACAACATTCTTCTGCAGTGAGTAGCCTGCTAATACTTTCGGTACATGTTTGTGTTAATACTTAACATTGTAACAGAGTAGGTTACTTTTACAGTGAGGTATTAGTACTTTAACTTAAGGGACATGAATACGTGCTCTGCTACTGGTGCTAGGATGCAAACTAACAGGCTTTAGTCATGTAACATGTTATCTGCTGTGTTTTAAATCTTTCTCTGTTCCTTCTTCGGGGTCAGTCTACTGCTGCAGTCCAGCTCAGTCTGCTGCAGTAAACAAAGACCTTTCATTTTTCTGAGGGTCGTTGTAGCTGATGATAGTAACTGTGTAATACTGAGACGGGTACCACACCGTGAAAATCACACCCCATTGCAAACCTCGACAGAGTTGTTAGAGAAGGCAGAAATGTGACTTAAATTTAAAGAGAAAAATACGTAGTACATTAAAAAACATTTTAAGTGACAGTAACGACCATTTACATCACAAGGATTAATGAGAGAACCATTAGACGAGATGTCCAACTGTGACTAGTTGAAATGACACCAAGTCTAGATGATAAGTCCAAGTATTAATTGATAAGTCAGGTTTATTGATCTGGGCTTCAGCTCAGATTTGAACAAACCCAGGAAGATAAATCTCCAGAATGACACCGGTTTGATGAAGCTTTGTTGGCGTCACAGTAGCTAGAGGGGTTTGTATAAATTATCAAGTTGTTGGAAACAACATCTGGCCTGATTGTGTAATTCATTGCTTCCTCGTCACCTTTTACCCAAATGTTTCAGTATTTTTTGGTCTGAAAATTCACCAGGTTGTTGCTCAGTTGCACCCTGCTCATGTTTTCCAGAGCAAAGGGTGAGGTAAAAATTAGACTCGGAGGCAGATGTACTTACTGTGTTCCTACCTGTGTCCCCCGTGTGCAGCACCATCACCAGCCTCGGCGTGCTGACTGGAGCTCAGCTGTTTTCTCTCAACAAAGAGGAGCTGAAGACAGTTTGTCCCGACGATGGCGCTCGAGTCTACAGTCAGGTCACCGTCCAGAAGGCCGCACTGGAGGTGGGTGTTCTGCTCACACATGATGCCATCGACACCCTTCCAGCCTAAACATGGACTGTTTCTCTTCATGATGTGATGTGTAGAAGGAGTGCTGATGAAAGGTTTCCTTTTTTCATGAATAACTCTCCCTGTAAAGTTACACTAGAGTCGCTTCAGATATGTGAAGCTTTCATAGGTTTAAAGGCCGTTGTGGGAAAGCATTACGATGCCCTGTGACAGTACAGTGAGCTGGTGATTGGATCATTGGTGTGTGGATGTCCTCC
>NW_018128014.1:2324044-2333659 GCF_001952655.1 Monopterus albus | reverse complement strand
AGCAGCAGCAGTAGGGCCAAAGACATCGCGGGGCCAAATGTGCAGAAAGCCTGCAACATACAGATGCAGCCGAAACCGAACTTAAGCCACTGATGTGACAACGCTGCCCACAGTGTTTCCACCATACTCCCATCTCCGCCTTTTGCTGCTGCTGTAGTGGAGGAAAACGCAGCACCTCATTCAGTAATAATCAAATACCTTCACTACAGTATGTAGTAGAATTTGCAGTTTAGTTGCACAGGCTATACATATATATATATATAGGTTTTAGAAGAGAGCGAGTGTCTTTTTGGTCAAGACTGGCCCGGAAACACAGAAAAAGTTAGAGGAGAGCATGAAAGAGAGTGACTGTCTCTTTTCTGTTTCATAGAAGAGAAACGTAGACATGATGCAGTAACTGCCAGGGGCATGATGTCTCAAAAGGCATGTAGACATAATGAAATAGAAGTTATTACCATGACAGACATGGACACTGATTAATATGTAGGGAGCCACTGCCGACCAAGCGCCTCCGCTCAGTCCGGCGGTCCCACTGAATTCATCCACCAGCAGCTCTGGACATTAACACATGGATCAAATTGTCTGTGGGCCTCTGCAGTGAACTACAACAAGCACTGCTCCACCTGGTGGATATATACAACGCTGGCTTGCACACACAGTGCTTTGGGGTGTTAAGACGGCACTGCGATCACTGTGTCATCATGGCGGATGCACGGTAAGAGCAGGGGCCGTGCACAGACCTGCCACGGATCGGGTACAGTTCCGCCGCGGTCTAGCCGGCAATTTAAGATGGCTGCATCTGTAAAATCTGTTTCCTCTATGTGCAGGGTTTTATTCACACCTCAACATCTGGACCAGTATATGTTGATGATGTCTGCTTTACACTATCTTGTCTTCAGTGACTGCAAAAGGTCCCCAAGTCTTAACTTGTGCCAGACTTGTCATGTTTGTTAACGTTTGAGTGCAGCTCTGTCTAGAGGGATCCACCATAACCTGAAAGCATTGACTCGGAGGTCAATGAGTCCTCACTTGCTCAGTCTGAGGGAGTGAAACAACTTCACTGATTTGAGGGAGTAGCTCGAGTCTTTTCCCAACCCCTGCAGTGTCTGAATGTGGACATGTTACCTGGTCTTTGGGGAGGGGCTTTGTCTTTAAGCTTTCAGCCCCCGACTCTGGCAAGGTCTGGTGTGTGGTTTCTGTTTCCACCTGCAGGTTTTCTTCTGACCCTCCTTTGATCTCCTGACTCTGTTACCACATTGATTCAGGTACCGTCTTCACATAAGGATGTTCAGGGCTTCACTGTCGGCCAGATTTAAGGGAACAACAGCGACTCTGTGTTTTTCAGATGGGACACCCATTACTCCTGTCGGTACTGCCATAAGATGGGTTTCCCCACGGTTTAATTTGAGAGGTGTGGACTCAAGTTATGACTGTGGTGACCGGGACTTTAACACCAGGATGTTGTCCACTGATTGGAAGTAGTGGAGCCAATCAGCTCTTGATTTTGCTGACAATATATTTCACAGCAGCCAGTCAGGTGCTTGGCTTACCTGGAGAATAACAAGTCCCCTTGACTAAGCACTCACTTGTTTGGACTTGTCTTGACTTGGGAAAAGATTTGAGGACCAACTACCTTCACAGACTTGGTATTTGTTGGGCTTGGCTTGGAACCAAGAAGTTTCCTTAGTTTTGGGTCGTACTGGCCTGGTCTAAGGACTTGACTTTGGACTTGTTGCTCTTGGACTTGACATGAACACCAGAAAGTCCCCTGACTTAGGTACTTGTTGGTATTAACTTGGGATTACGTTTGGGACTGACAAGTCCTCTTGACTTTGGAGTTGTTGGTCTTGGTTTTGGACTTGATGTGAAGACCAGCAAGCCCCCTTGACTTGGGATTTCCTGTCTTGATTTGGGCATCAGCAAGTTCCCCTGACTTGGGACTACTAGGTCTTGACTGGGGACTGACTTAATCTTAGGTTACCTGTCTTGATTTGCAATTTGACATGAACTGACTTGGAGACTTGTTTCTTTTGATGTTGGCCTTGATTTTGGTCTGCTGGTCTGGGGCTTAATTTAGGACCAGAAAGTCCCTTGACATGGGACGTGTTGGTGTTAACTTGGGATTACGTTTGGGACCGACAAGTCCTCTTGACTTTGGAGTTGTTGGTCTTGGTTTTGGACTTGTTGTTGACCTGGGACTTGTTCTTGGTCCTGACTTGAGTCCTGCAGCAGCTGTTTGTTCTGAATCTGGCCTTCAGAGCGAGGCTTCGGTCCTTATATGTGTAGCAGCATTTTAAGGTAGCACCAGTGTTTGTCTCCCTGCTCTCTGTCATGGCTGGAATGAGATAAGAATTTTGATCCTTCTGTGTTAGCTTAGCTTTGGTTAGCAGTCAGCTAATCATATGCCTTGTTCTTACAACCAGGTGCTATTTTGGTAGTTTTAACCCTCCATTGGTTCTGAAAACACTTTCATGTTTTAATCTTAATTTTTTTTCCATTATGAAAGAAAAGATGGCCAAGAGGTGCCACCCAAACCCAGGTTGTACAAAAACATAATATTCCTCTGATTTTTGTCACGTGTTGGGATTTAGATCTGATAGTTTTACTTTGTACCTGCAGCTGGTGGCACAAAGACCGACGCTGACTGCAGCCAAAAGCCTCAGAAGCACAGAGAGCAGGAAAGATTTTGGTTAGGCTTTGTTTTGTAGGGAGAGACCTGCTGAGGTTCATGACCTCCGTCCCAGGGAGCCCTGGTCAGATAAAGGAAGAGAAACAGTAGTAAGGACAGAACACGGAGTCGCCAGTAAATAAATAAATGCTGATGTAAGCACAGAAATTCATCTTTGTCCAAGTAAAACTGTACAAGTAAAAGTAATACTTGCACATATGAAGGCTGACACAACTACATAATAATAAATGTTGATAATCATGAAATAAGACTTAAGTTTATTTCTACATTTCTAGTTTTACAATATTTCTACACTGACATACAAATGTGGAGATAAATATAGATGTTTGAAGTATTTACGTCCTGATTAGTCTCCAACATGTATTATTCATTCACCTACACTTTTAATTTCTGTTATCTATTTAGACGTTCTCATGTCGACGTCTTTCTGCACTGATGTTTGGCAGCCTGTGCTTACTGTCACGGTTTTATTTAGTGCAAGCGTTAGACCGGCTCAGCAGGCCAGTGCAGCGGGTCTTTGTGGGACCAGTTTTACAAAGTCCTAGATGCTACCCAGCATGCCTCCTGACTCGCACTGTAGATCTGTTCATCCTCATGCTGTTTGTGGCTCAGTCGTTTTACATGGGTTTCTTGTAGAGGGATCCATGTGACCCCGGCCAGCGTGGTTAGAGTCAGACTTTATCAGAAACCTGCTGGTTTCCAGGAGTAAAGTCGGCAGAGACGCTCAGTAGATTCAGAGCTGGAGACTCTAGAGGGACCGACGGAGGCAGCCCAGCAGTCTCCTGGTCTGCTGGTCCTGGCTTCATTACCCTGCCACAGCTCAGCTCGGCGTGCACAGTCCAGGTTCAGCCTGTCGCTCCCGTGTCCAGTCTCTAGCTCGGCTTCCGGAGTCGGTCCACGCAGGCTCCACGTGGCTCGACCAGTCAATCAGGTCAAGTTCTGGCTTTAATGTGGTGGCAACGCTGCCAACAATCAGTCCCAAGAGAGTCTCCTGAGCTCAGTGTGCTGGTTGTGTGCCATGTATGTTTTCTAACAGCTGTTTGTTTCCCTCTCTGCTTTGTTGTCTCACCCCTCCCCCTCCCTCTCCTGTCCTCCTTCTCTGTGTCTCCAGAAGAGTTCAGGCTCTGAGCTCCAGGAGATCATGAGGAGGCGGCAGGAGAAGCTGGCAGCCAGCACCTGTGACTCAGGGGTGGAGTCCTTTGATGAAGGCAGCTCCCACTGAGCTCCACCTGCCGCTGCCCCCTCCCCTCACCCCCTCAACTTGACTTTTTTTCCCCTCTCGCTGTTTCCTCACATCGTTGATCCCCAGGCGTTGGCCGACCTCACTGAGTTTGTGGACATCATGTGCCGCAGGCAGGAGCTCCTCGGCTCATCTCCATAGACAGTAAAAAGAAAAGCCAACCATCCCAGCGACCTCTGGACCATCTGCTACTAAAACTCAGAGCGAATCCTGCCATGTTTGCCTGAAACTCATGTTGGCACTGTTGGGCCATGTTGCTCCGTCTGTGTTTGTAAAAGTGAAGAGAAGCTGCTTGGCAGCTCATTTTCCAAAGCAAGGCCCCTCGGCTGCAGTTTGTGCCTCTCACCTGTTGCTTTGTGAGGTCATACAGCCAGACATTAGTTTCTCTGAAAGACACGACCCTGGCCACACTTAGTGCTGTTTCCACAACCTCGAGCGGCTCTTCTGACCACGGCAGCTACAAATCTGCATGTCCACTAAGAAGGTTGTCACCTGAGACGACAGTGTCTTACTCTGGACATGTCTGTCTGTAGCAGGAGTGCAGCTTATCACCGACAGCAGCATCATATTTTATTGCACTGTACATACTTTGTGCAACAAGACTTTCAGTACTGAGGATTCTGCAAATACACACATCCTTTTAAAAAGTAATTTGGGTTTGTCTTCCTAGAAACAGAGTCTCTGACCCTGTGACTTCGCTGCAGTGGAGAAACTTGGGAGGCACAAACTGGGCACATGGTTACTGACTGGTTGCTGGTGCATCCAGACATGAAGTCACTGTTGGTGTGGATATGTTGTTCTAGGAAACGCATAAGGACAATGATGCCTATAATTGTACAGTTCAGATCTTTTGGCCAAGAGAATGATGATATTCACAGTATAAAATCTTATTTTATGGAAATGTCAAACATTTAAGTAAATGAATATAAGTGATAGACCTGCTCAGCTGGAGACGCGACCGGCACCGACTTTAGGACCATTTCTAATATATGAACATCCTGTGACTTACTTAGTGAAAGTCTTAGTCTTATTTTCTGATATATTATTAGATTAGTCGATCAGCATTTGTGCACAGTGAAGAATCAGTTTCGTGTTTTGTGGCTGCTTCATTAAATTTTTACAGAAAAATTCTCAAAGCTTCTCCGAAGCCTGGCGTGAGTGTAGTCTGCTGAGTCAGCAGAGTCACTTTAACCTGATGGATGCGTCTTCAGGCCCCGCCCGCAGCAACAGGTGTAGGGTCGTAAAGTGCATGGTTCCTCTGACGGATCTCTGAGATTAGATGGATGAAACTGGGCTTTTCACCCACTCTGCCCAGTTGAGCCTTGTTGTCTCCAGCTGTGGCACCCTGCATGTTGATTCAGTGTTGGCGTTGTTGTCATACTTCCTGGAACAGTTTACGTAAGCCGTGCGGTTCCTGGGAAATTAAACCTGACTAAATGGACACTTTGGACTAAATGGACTGGGAGGAGGTGGTGTTCCCACCTGAAACAAGTGCACGCAGGTTTTTTTCAGTTTGGACCCAGAGTGGGACGGTTTTTAATCTTGTGAATACTAAAACTTTGAGGTTTTACTTCAGTGACGATTCCTGACCCACTCACTTAGGGCAGCATGTCCCTACTGTGCTTTCTCTCGGTTCAGCCGCCTGGCGTCGGCCTGGACTGTCTCGCTCCACGCTGTGCTGGAGACGGCGGCGCTATAGAGCTGATCTGACAGTGGTGCTCTCTTCACCTGAGCAAGCTCACAAAGGGACAAAGCACTACAGAATTTTGTTTTTATAGACTGTACGTTCTCAGATTCGGCCTTTATCCCAAGTGCACCTGCTCCCCAGGTGATTCAGATGGAAAACCTTGTCCATTTACCTGGGATCACTTTAACACTTGAACCATTTTTATTCACCAACTTCTACATCGCTGTGTTCATTCAGCTGCTCCTGTGAACTCTTCCCCTCAAAGGCCACAATCCTTTCCTTTCCTTTCCTGGTAGGCCTTCAACGTGAAGAATCAACAAAGCGTAGCGTTTCACTGGTGGAAGTGGACGTGACTGGAAAGTAAAATATGTGTGAACCATGTGAGCAGTTATCCTGCAGCTGTCGTTGTGCCCTCAGCGTTTTTTTTTTTTTACCAGATTAGTTTGTGCGGGCCACAAACGTACTCCACTGTCGGCTCTTATTTGAGAATTTACAGGACACTGTTTTTCTGCAAATATCAGCGACCAGAAACTGTTCAGATGGTGGAATAAACCCATCAGCAAGCAAAAAAAAAACATGAACCAATAACACCATGACTTGTTGAGCAGCCTTGAAACACCAGATTATCTCTAGCTGGAGAAAATGTTATGTGTAGGGTGTACAAAAATCGGCCAGGACCTTCTCAATTCACTGTGGCGTTGATCTCGGATGTTTTCCACTGATGCACTTAGGTTTTAGGGGCATTTTCTTGGTCAAGTAGTGTGAACGATGAAGCCGCGTTTCCGCCCTGTAGCACAACACCGACTGACTAAAGAGTAGTCTGCTGCTGTTCAGATGAGTAGAGTTTAAAGCTGTAGTTAGTGGACTGTCCTCGTTCTAGAAGCCAACCAGAAGGAAATGTTAGTTGTTACGACAAGGCATTTGTAGTTTTCATGGTGCCTTTCCCATGTAAATCTGCTCATTTTGCAATAAAATGTCTACAAAAATCCTGTTATGTCACTGTTCAGTTCTTAATCCTCGCAGACCTCGAAGCCTTGCCTCCATACTCTTGGTACCGAACTGTTCGAAGGCATGATTAACAATAACCATCATGTGCTGAAAGCTGGTGTCAGGTGTGTTGAGTAGATCTGTTGCTTCTTCTCTGATCAGTTTGACTTGAACTCTACCCATATAGACTCGGGTTTGTCTGATATAAAATGTCTCAAAATAGTTGAGACGTTCCACCCGATTAAGCCTGAATGTCATAATTTGATATGTAAAGTATAATATCTTAACTGCAGGCTGTGTGCAGTCCGCCAGGCAGGTTTACTGAGATCTGACCAAAACTGCCAGATTTAGGGATCAATAGAAAATAAGAGGTTTTATAACGTGCACCCCAGTTATAAAAGTATACATATATAGCGAGTGCTGTTCAAAATTTCACACACACAGATGTTTGTGTCACTTTGGCAGTGTATAAAATATTTTCAGAAAAATGCTATTAAATGTTCTGTATCTGTTGTTCACGTTACTAATGTTAAAGGCAGAGCTTGCGATTCTTTCAGAAGCCCTTTGTTACATTTCTCTTTTCGTCCCGATGGCAGTGAACACATTAAATACACTGACAACAAAGAAACAAACCCATTGTTGAACACTGAACAAAGCCTGACCAGTAATTTTACTCCTTGTGAGCAAAAGCAATGGACGACCTATCTGCCTGTTGACCTACTTCCTACTGTCGCACCCTCTGCCCGTGCACTCAATGCACGAGCCAAGAGTTGCCCACAAGGCATTGCAGTTGCAGGCAGATGTTACTGGTCTCCTAAAGCCAGCGAGCTATGGCAGAGAAGGTACCCCAGCAGCTTTGGTTCGCAGACAGAGACCGTTACAGGCCAGGCTGAGAGAACAAAGGTGGCTGAACCATGACGCCGTAGTGACCGTGTTTCTGCTGGACAGGTAATTATCGGTTTGGTATGGGGGGGCATTTATTTATAGTAGTAGTCGGGCAGTGCACGTTGTGTTTTGGAGGAGTGGCTTTGAAGAGAAGTCAGAATGAAAGGGACTTCTTTGGTTGTCTTCTTTCAAAATCGAGCTTCCTCTCGCTGATTTTATTATTTTTTTTCCAGGGTCGACAGCCTTACCTTTAACTTTACCTCTATAATGTAATAGCCATTTAAAAAAAGGTTAAATTGATCAAATGTTCAACCACAATTGTTTACTTTTTAGTTACTTTAGTTTATTTGAGCACTTATTTTTACCTGTGATTCCACAGAAACAAGGTGACACTATAGAACACACATCTCGTTATGTGAAACTCAGGCTGTTCCCAAATGTTCAGCCGAAAACAAGATGGCAGAAACCCAGTGTTTTGTTTTAAGGCTATTTTGATGTTTTCAGGGACACATTTGTTTTATACATAGAAACAACAAAAGTAATTGCAACGCTGTTCCAACACACACACACACACACACACACACACACACACACACACACACACACACACACTAGAACTCGATGATCCAAGTGCGAGATCATTCCTCAAACTTTAAGTGACACAATGCACACAAATGGCACCGACGACGTACACGTTGGACTGGACACACACCAAGCACGAGAGGAACCGTAGGAGAGAGTGCAGCGTCTGTGTTGTAGCAAAGTGCGTTTCTCCAGCCACCGGCGAGTTCTCAGTGTCCATGCGACGCCCAGAGAAACATCTGTCCAGCTGTTCACGCCGACGCCCAGAGAAACATCTGTCCAGCTGTTCACGCCGACGCCCAGAGAAACATCGCAGTGATGAGAAAACCCCGGCTCAGGTAGCGATGATTCACATAAACGACCACTTGTAAGAAACAAACCTCTAAAGCAACAGTTCCACAAGAATCACTTCAATGACAAGTAGAAACAATAGTTAAGCAGTAGTAGTATGTACAGTCCATCTGATATCTAACAGTGAAATATCTCTCCCAGGTCCAGTGGAGACCGGACCGAACCTCCGCAGAGCCGAGACAACAAACGGACGTCAGCTGAACCACAAGGCCACAGTGAGCAGACCACGGCCTTATACACACATCCATTACTTTTTTCTAAAGATAAGATGCAAGGTGTCGTCAAAATGCTGAGAACAGCAGCAGCTTCTGGTAACGTGCAGTATTTACCAAAGTGTGGGATAGTTCTGGATGGTGCTGGGTAAATGTCATATCACAGCAGGCTATTTATTAACCTGAAATGTTACGCTAATTTAAAGCTAGGTTCTTTATTGGCTGTAAGTTAACATCTGCTGGTGTTGGGTCTTTTGAGAAGAACCCAAACAGCTGTAACAGAAATCCTAATTTGCAGATTCTGGTCACCACATGTTGGTGAAGCATTTTGGCATTTATACAGGAACCATAATTGTACCAAATTTGAAGATTTGTCCAGCTCTACTAGTTGTTAATATCAACAGGGAACACTGTACTAAACTTTATTAAAAACTGTTTTTGGCGCTAAGCAGTACCAGAATTTGAGGTTTAAAAAACATGTAGCAGTGCTTCAGCAGATAGCTCTCGGGAACTGGACCAAGGCCATGAAAACAAATCATTTTACATTAGAAGTCAACACTTGAGTCTCGGACACATTGATTTAATTTGTTACAAAGCGTGGTCAGTCTTTCCCTGTGGAGCAAACAGAAAGAGGGGCTCTTATTTTGACGACACCCTGTACATCTTGAATCGAGTGTGAAGCTCTGAGCACTCTGTTCTGTAGCCAGATTTTAAACCAGATACTCAGTAGAAAGATGCAAAATGACACCTGATTGTAAATAAGTCGGTCTGCTGTAGCTCACAGCCATGAAGCTCCAGAAAAAGGCATCATGGCAGAGAACAGGCAGCCAAACCGTGACTGTTCAAATAAGCACTGTGTTAACATTAAAACCCCTGTCTAAGGTGGCAAATTTAAAGCTGCATTAACTAAGATTTAGCACAAATTCAGATAAATCAAGTGAAAAATTGTCTAGAAATGTTGTCTCCTTGCTATACTAACCCC